>NC_037539.1:17772029-17773194 GCF_001531365.2 Cynara cardunculus var. scolymus | reverse complement strand
AGATCATCTCCTTCCTCGATGCCATTGGTTACCAATGGGCAATGAAGAAGGACTCCAACGCTCCTCTCAAATCACTGACGAAGATTGAGAAAAACAGGATGTCAGCTGTCTGGCAATATCTGTTCTCTCACTTCATCCAGTGCATGGGTGGAAATACTGGTGGCCAGGACCATGCCTCTAGGATTGCCTTGATCATAGGCATTTCTGTGATTCAGCGTCATAATATAAATTATGCTGCGGTCATTTTCGATGACCTGGTGCTTAAGTTGAACAAGCGCCAGCGAGAAAAGGTGGTGCCTTACACCTGGTTTCTCTCGATGGTATTGACTAAGATCTTCAAAAGTCTTTACCCCAACGAAAGAAACCTTCCAGCATTTAGGCTTGGGTTCAGGATTCTGGAACACAAGCTGAGGGACAATGATGTGCCTCTCTCTTCTATTGCCATCACTACCTCTTCCTTTCAGGTGACAAGAACAAGGGAAAACCCCCTGAGTCTATCCCAGTCACCAAAACCTCTTCTAAACGACCTCTCAACCAACTCTTGGTTCTCCTCAGAGAGCCAAGAAAGCCAAAAAGGGGACAGCCACGTCACTAGCTGGGGACTCTCAAAAGGCTTCAGTTATTGAAACAAGCCTTACCCCCGAGGCATCTTCTGTTATCCCTCCCAGCTTTTCAGTGATTTCTCCCATCACTGTGGTATCAGTGGCACCTTCACCAATCACTTCAGTGACCCAAATCACTGAAAGTGTAGATATCAGCGCCGCCACCGCTGAACACCCACGTCTTTTCTTAACCATTTTCTCTTCTCCTCCCTCCTTGGTTTTTACACATGTCGATGATGTATCAGCGATTGTATATCCTGATACTTAGACACGCACCACAAGACCTGAGGTTGCTCCTCTCGATGCTCCTCAGTATACGGATGTTCATCATCTCGAGGACACTCCTTTTGATGTCACTAAAGGCCCCTTAGGTATTCCATCTTCCTACCCCTTCATTTATTCTAACCTTGAGCCTTTAGCTCACACTTCTTCTTTTGCAGGTCCTTCTTTGATGCATCAGCCTGATGCTCAAGAAGTAGAAGAGGGATAAAGAGAGAAAGATGATGGAGGAGATGAAGATGTCGATGATGACTATGATATGGCATCTGACATCAAACTTCTCC
>NC_037539.1:17754134-17769444 GCF_001531365.2 Cynara cardunculus var. scolymus | reverse complement strand
GATCATCACTGAGTATGTTCAGTGATCACTGAAGAACTTGCATTGTAAATCTATCAAAGACAGCAATACTTCAAGAAGACAACACTCACACCAAAGATTCTTCAGCAAATGTCGAAGACTGAAACTGAAGATTAGAGACTGGCGAGTACGTGATCTGAAGCGGTATTCAGTGATTACAATCCTGTCTACATATGTGTGAAGACTGCTCTAGCTTCAACGAATGATGATGAGACCTCCAGGTCATTCCAGCATTCAACGATCAAAGGAATCTTGCTTAGCACAATTGTTGTTGTTTTGTCCTTATGCACACAAAGAACAAACCCATACCCTTACAAAAGTTAGTACGGTACAGAGCCGATTAGTTGATTCTTTGTCCACCAACTTTAAGCAAGGATGTCTGCTCAGAAATAGTGCTTTTATACTATTCACTGTAGCGAAGGACAAGCCTTCCTCTTAAGGCTTTACACGCACTCTAAACCTACCATATTGCATTAAATGATCATTTAATGCACTGGGTATAAATAGAAGTGTTTCTTCTCCATGCAGAGAGCGCATATCTCTCTCTAACCTTATTCTTACTTCAAGCATCTTCTAGCTTAAGTAAAGGATTCTCCTTTTAGTAATTTCTTTTCTTGTATTTGCTAAAGCTCTGTGTGTAACCAAAGATTGTTTAGATAGGTTTTTATTACCTTATCTTTCCGCAAACAGTCTTGTAAAATCTGTATTGATCTTCTCTATCAATATATATTTTAAATTTGAAAATACTGTGTTTGTATTCACCCCCCCTTCTACAAACTATTTCTATTTTTTTAGACCCTTACGGGACAAACAACATTTTTAAGTGTCATGTTAATTTTAAAAGTTAATAAGACATTTTTGATTATTGTATTAGTGTTTAAAAGCTTTAAGTGTCCTTATTAGAGTTTAAAATAATATTAATAACATATTGTATTTAGAAACATTTTTAACTAGGTCCAAATGTCAAAAGCCTTATATGATGATTTAAATCAGCCCATTTTATTAACCTAACTTAGCCCATCTTATTAAACCCATTTCTCCTTCACGGCTTCACAACTCCCCTGACGAACTACGATCGCGCTGTATCCCCTGTACCTACGAACTACTAAGCTACGAGCGACCCTTCCCTCTCCCTCACTTTTTGCGATCGATCGACGACGATGAACAACATCACTATTTGCAATCGATCGATGACGACGAACAACAGACGACGAACCTTCTGCTTATAGGTAACATTTTCATTTTCATTGACTACAATTGATGAATTCAAACCTTCTGCTCCTGAGTTGTACGTGCTCCTGAGTTGTAGGTGAAGAAACGGAACACAAGTACATGCTTATACATATTGGAAATTGAAATTGAAATACATATTGGGAAATTATATGCACAAATACGYTRTATCCCCTRTACCTACTTTCTCATTGTTGCTTCAGTTGATAGTCAATTGGACGTTTTTTAGGATGTTGAAGAAGGTGCTATATGAGTTTCTACTACTTAGAATGCTTATGAGTTTCTAGGCTTTGATATCCATGTGAAACCAATGGGCTTTCATCTAATAACCAATCTTCTATGAGTAAATATACACTGATGGAACTGTTATGCTCCTAATTTTGGGGTAATAGTTTTTGTTATCATCTTTGATTTCTATGTGCTGTAACTCTATTTGCTTTCCAATGGTTTTGATTGTTGGTTATCTTATCTATGCTGAATATGTGGCTGCTCTATTTGTAAATTTTAGTTGGTTAAAATTGGTGCACATCATGACTACCACATGTGTCGATCGTGTATAGAGAAATATTTTCATGGAGCTTGTGAATTTTAGCCATGATAGATATAAAAACAGTAACCATGATAGTAAACTGTTTGTATGGTTCAAACTTATGGATCAATACAGTAGCCATGATAGATATAGAAACAGTCACATGTATATAGATATAGAAACAGTCACATGTATAAGCAAACTGTTTACATGGCTGTGTGCACAGTAAACTGTTTGTATGGTTCAAACTTATGGATCAATACAGTAGCCATAAATAGCTCATTTTTTCTTTTATTAATTGGATCTTCTGTAATTTCAATTATTCTGCTGACCCAAAAGAGATTATACCTGATAGATAGTTCAGAATTTGTTGAATTGTGCCTGTGGTTACCTTTTGATTTCTTTTGTGATATCTGATAAGTTTGACCTCATATCACTTGTTGAATCTTATTGGCACGCCATTTACTTATCATAAGACCCTTTTTTTTCAAGTAAAGATTTACATATTCTTTTGATAGGTGCAAGATGAGGTGCAACGAGCATTTCAAAACTTCTCATCTACGTCACCAAGGTTGCATCTCCATCTCATTTTTATTGGAGAATAAGCTTGCCATCTGTACATATTGTTTTTCCTTCTATAAGATTTTGGTGCATACTTGAGCATAACATGAGTTCTACCAATTTTAGTTTCTTTGCCAACTGAATAATTTCTAGCATATGTGTATGTGTTGTATATATTGTGGATACCATCTACTTGGGTAGTGGCTTCTCTATATCATGTTGGATTTAGGTATAACTTAGTATCAGGTTGTATGAGCATTTGTATGTCTT
This sequence comes from Cynara cardunculus var. scolymus, assembly GCF_001531365.2. Taxonomy (NCBI): domain Eukaryota; kingdom Viridiplantae; phylum Streptophyta; class Magnoliopsida; order Asterales; family Asteraceae; genus Cynara; species Cynara cardunculus. The sequence goes on along the minus strand of NC_037539.1, from coordinate 17,766,836 downwards.
TTATGGAGGTGTACCTCTGTGTTCGTCTTTTCTTATAATAAAATCTATGTAGTTTTAGAGCTGAATGGGCACTCCAAGTCAGCTTGCCTCCTTTAGTTGTTTCTATTAAGTTTTAGCAGTTCTCAAAACTAAAGCTTAAAGCTCAATATTTTGTTTCAACTGCATATCATGTGGTGTGAGAACGAACCTGTGTACGCAATCTCCACTGTTCACTGGTCTCTTTCAAGCAATCAAACACTACTTCTGTCTTTATTCAGTGCTTCCTCTCTTGTTCTTGTTTTCTGCAACTTTTTGGTGTTAAATTTCTGCAGGAGTTCATATATTATTCACTTCATAAGTGCAAGAAAGCAAGCATGAATTCAAACAACTGGCTTTCGTTTCCTCTTTCTCCAACTCACTTATCCTTACCACCCCATCTTCATACGGCTCAAAAATCCCACAATTTTTCTCTTGGACTTGTCCATGATAACATGGACACCCCCTTCCCTAACCAAGGTAGATATGATTACATTATTCGATTCACATAACTGTTATTGTTAATTAGTTTGCTTGTTTATGTAATGTTGCTGTTAAAATATTGGTGCAGAATGGAACTTAATTGGGGAACAAGGCAACAACGATCAAGTCCCTAAAGTTGCTGATTTTTTGGGTGTGAGCAAGTCCGAGAATTCTTCAAATCTTGTGGCGTATAATGATATCCAGGGTAATGACACTGATTATCTGTTCACAAGCAGTAGTCTGTTGCCTCAAGTTCAAAACACTTTATCTGCCACGCCTACAAGTTACGAACTTCCAGAAAATGCAAGCACTTTGCAATCTTTTACATTGTCTATGGGTAGTGGAAAGCGTTCAACTTGTGAAACCAGCACAGGAGAAAATAGTAGCAATGATAATAACATCGTCTTAATGGACTAATTGTCACTTATTGACCATCAAGGACCTACTTTATAATTTTTTGAGTTAAAAGTAGGTTGAGAGGGAAACCAGTCAGTTGAGGCGGAAGTGGCTGCACAATTATMTCTTAACCCACTATGTTAAGCTTTGAAGTAATTCCTTTTTTGTTGTATTGTTTATTCCAGGGATCTATTTGATATCGTTCTTTTGTGGACAAGGAAAATAAAGGTTCTGCTAAGGTATATATTCTTGATCTTGTATGAGATAAAGCTACTAAACATCTTGATCTTGTATGAGATAAAGCTATTGCAAGTTGTTGCTTTAAGCATGAATTCCTTTTATCACAGAAGGTGTAAATTTAGTTGAATTCCGATAATGCATTGAAATAGAAGATGATGCATTGACAGAAGATGATGCATTGACGTTTTTAATTTTSGCAATTTACTTACTTCTCTTTTCTCTTTTGTCAGGGTGACAGTATCCTAGCAGATTCTGGCACTGAGCAGCTGGAGTTTATAACACTAAGTCAAAGGATAGAAGATCCAAAGTAGGTGGTAATTATACAACAGCAGATCACATAGTGGCATATGGAGTTTGAAATAAATGAACATAAACCAAAACAAATTTGCCGCAAGCTATAATATCAGCTTATGCAAGCCCGACCGACGATCACAGTGTTGTTGTACAAGAAGCACAAGCTATCTAGAAATTTACCTTAAGAGTCTGAACAGACCTGCATAAAATCAAACTAGGATTCAACATGAGAACAAGCAACATAAACCAAAACTAGGATTCGAAAGGCTTGTAGACAGCAGCTCCCTACAACTTTTTTGTGTTTATGATGTTAACTACAACTTAATGCCACAATAGCATGAAGGATTATTAATCATGATTATATCCTTTTTTCATAGGTGTATGTAATTGTATTGCAAACACAAAGTACCCAGTCGGAAACTACAATGCACATGTTGTGGCTCATCCTGATGTGAACTGGCCCCATGTTTCAGAACAGTTTGTAACCTCTCTTGGGTTAAGTTCAACCCATATGTGACCCAGGTATGTGATGGCACTTAGATTCTTATGTTTTGCTTTTGCATATTCCAGTTTTAATTTCTTTYAGTGAATGTAAATGAAGAAAGCTTGATCACCCTTGTTTTTATTGATCTTTGTTGTTAACTGTGGACCTCTTTTTAGCCTAGATATTCAAAGGTTACTGGTTGTTTACTACCTACTTATCGCCTCTTACCGGGTAATGGGGGGTTACCCGGTCAGATATGTTGTTTACCAAGCCCCTCTTACTAGTTCATGATGTTGACCTGGTAAGCTAAGGGAGGAACTCTTACTCGTTCAGTGATTAGTGTTGACCCAAAACACACTCTTACTCGGTTATCGTTACCCAATTTGTGTTGGTAAACGACCACTAACTTTGCAACCATGGGTTTGAAGCACCAAAATAACGTGTTTACAAAATGCAAAGCCAACGTTATGTACAAAAACTCCCTCCCTAACTTTTTCAAGGCCAAGGATCTTGGTGCGTCAAGGTTACCCTTCGATTGTTCCATTATGGTCCACAACCTATACTTCTTGAGTTCTGATATGCATTCAAATTGCTCGTTTAATATTGGAATTGAATTCAATACATCTTTCTTTACTAAAAAAATAGAGTTGTGCATTGTCTAATAGCTTTCTGTTTTTGATTTATGGCTCTAGGTCAATGAGGCTGCCTTGAACAAGGACCTGGACAAATCATTGGAGGTGCTTGCCGAACCAATACAAACCATACGTATCTGGCTTCCATGAGTTACCTGTTCATTGAAATGGTCTCATTGTAGTACTGGAAAATTACAAACAACTTGTCTTATAAATTATATCTATAATTGGATGATGCGTCTCGCATTATAGTCATTTAGGACGCTTTTAGTGTTAATTATTATAGCCTATTAGGACACTTTTTTAGTATTATTTAGTTCATTTTATAGGTCTCTAAAATTTGTTTCATAATTATATAACTTATTAAGACACATATTTTGGTACTATATAATTGTTTTAGCAACATTGAATTTTGTCCTATAAAAGCATTTTTTGGGACACCCATATTTGTTTTTAAATGTAAACATTTTGTAACAACATAAAGTGTCCTATATTATAGTCTATTAGGACACTTCTTAGTGTTACTTAAACCATTTTATAGGACTATGGAATTTGTATCATAATCATAGAGTTTTTTAGGACACTCAAATTAATCCCATTAACCTAATACAACACCTTTAGATGAGACACACACATTTTTTGTCCTATAAACTTAAAAGTCCTATTAACTACCTTATTAGGACACTAATGAGGGTCCTATAAACCCCTTTTTGTTGTAGTGACACAAATAACCTTGTTGATTAAGATATCTGTTAACATATTCACATAAGAAGATAAAAGTTCCTAGAAAGCTATAATGTTCCCATACTACAAAAAAGATGATCATAAGTAAAATAAAAAAAATGATTCACCACCAGATCAAAGTCTGCATTAAATCCATAAGTTATGTCATACTCATTGAGAGTTTGTAGTCCAAATTGAAATGAATTGTCTCTCTTCTTTGAATAATCGAAGAAAAGAAAAAAATCGAAAGATTGGGCCAGTTGACGACATTAAGAGACTCTAGAGTGAAATTGCAAAAAATTTTAAAAACTCCAAATACACGTGTCACTAATACCAAAAACAATAGAGTTTCAAGTAGACAATCTGGCATCAAAAGGGAAAAACAAGAACTGCATTTTGAGACTCCAGGTTCATCATATGAGGCTAGAATGAAGAAATGGGAAGAAAATTCTATAGAAGTTAGTGGTCAAGTCGAAATCAAAGTGTTTATGTCAATGGAAACGCACCTTAAAAGATAAGATAAGAAGAAACTTTTGAAATCAAACTACTAAATCAAAAAATTGTAGGAACCGAACCTGAGAAATCAAAAATTACGAGAACCGGGTGTTACGGCGGCAACAGACGGATAGTGGTGGTGCGACAATGGCTGGTGGTGCAACGACGATGGACGGTGGTGCGGCAGTGACCGGAGGTGTTGTGGTGAGGAATGGTGTAAAGCAACATAATTAAGTGAGGGAGAGGGGAGGATGAAAGCGACGATATTTAGGATAGTTTTAGGGTTTTCTTTTAATTTGTTGGTTTATGTTGGAACCCAGATTCCTCTTAATAACATAAATCATAGATAAATCAGAGTATGAGTGGAATAAACACTGTGTAACTGGAATGGTCTAACAATATATTCAAGATAAAATATGAATGTAGGATGAACTTGAATAAGTCAGAAGCTTTTATTAGATGAGAAGAATAAACAGTAAAGCTCTCAATCTAATTGTATTCTCACAAGATTTCGCTATAGTCTAATTCGGCACTTTTAGGTGTTTGCAACCTGAAGAGGATGCCTTCTTATATATGAATAAGCTCAAACAGAATCTCCTAGAATCTTGGCTTGAAACTCTGAGTTCTTGTTCCGCGTTCTTATCATTCACGTTCCTTGGAAAGTGGAGTGGACTAAGTCAAGCCTTCTAGATTCTGTTAGAGGTCTTGCGAGAAAGTATGAACCATGTGCGCATTCCATGGGAGTAGGAGACTCAGAAGCTGTGCATATACTATGCAGAGGCTCTGTGTTTGGAGTGAAGCTCTGCATCAAGCACTTAATCTTTTTGGCGCTTAAGGCTTGATCTTCCTTGGAATAGAGCACATGCTCTGTATATGAGACACTTAGCTCTTGAGTAAGAGCTCTGTCTCTTGATGTCTTATGCGTAAGAGCTCTTGGTCTAGAGTAAGAGACTTCTTACTTACACTTTTACAAGATGGGGTCTAACAATCTCCCCCTAAGTGTAAATAAGACAGACTCTTACTAGAATGAAAAACACGAGTCTAGTCGAAGCCAGAGGTCAAACAGAACCTCTGTATTACATTCACTATCTAAGGTTTTTACAATACTATGAAAGGAAATTACATGACTTGAAATTGAAAAACAAAAGATAGTTTTAACTTACAGAAGTAGAGGCCTAGATATGTTGGAGCTTCATGAACCTCCTAAGAAGCTCCCGGAACTCTAATACATTATTTTTTTAATCTGACCATGTTGCTCGACCTCTCCTTTGCGCCCGGGGTAGTATCTCTGCATGTTAGAAGATTGTTCTTGATGTACCGTAAAGTTGAGTTGGAGTATTTGAAGCGCTGATCTTTATGGAAGAACACTTTTCTGCCTTGGTCGTTTCTGAAGATTACTCCGTGTTCTGGTTCCACCAACACCGTCTACGAGGAAATATGCTTAATTCCTTCAAAGTCTTCATTCGGCGCAGTGACACTAAGCTGGTCTATCCCCATATCCAGAGCAATCTAGAAGTCGATCTTACACCTGAAGTCGAGGAGGTCTGTCATCGTTTGGCAATATCATCATTTGCCGTATTGCCGAGTTAGCCAGAGCTTATTTCATATCCATGTCTCTCTTATGATCGGTGAAGAAGTACAAAGACATAAGATCCTAGGGATTTAGATTGATGAGGTCGCAATCCGTGAAAGTGCAGATCTGGCCATGGGATCTCTCTATCGTGTATTCGTGAAAGACTATTTGGTTGTGGGCAAAGGTCCGTTTTCTGATATCCAAGATCTGCTTGATGCCATCCACTGAGTGAACTGCATAAATTGGTTAAGTAAAAATTGGCATATGAATTTCTGCCTGATATTCTTTTGAGCCATCGGATACAGATTGATCTTCAGAGTAGGCGTCTCATTCCTCTGGCTGTAGAGTTATTGGAACAAGTCTTTACTGTCGATAGTGTCCTTTATTGGCTTCTCTTGAGGTATGGGCCTCATCACTGCATCCATTTGGTCCCTGATCTCTTGTACTCAATCAGTAGAAGATTTGAGCTCCGAGGCCTGCTGCTGCTTGCTCTCGGCTGGTTAGCTCTGACTGGAGCCTCCTGCCTTATAGCAGGTGTAACGACTTTGGTCCCTTGGACGGGGACATTAGCTTTGTGGGTATTGCGGTGTGGTGGTGGTACAACGATGGTAACCTTGGTGGCTAGTGGGATAGCCATTGGAGGAGGAGCACTTTCTGTTCTTTGTTGCCTCCTCTCTGGCTCCACGATATTCACCATTACCACCTCTTCTGTATCAATCCTTGCGGGTGTAGCTATTTCCATGAAGTATTCCACTGAGGATGATAAGCTTGATGACGATGAAGAGACATAAACTGAAAGGAGCTTAATGGCATCCTCTTCATCGACCATCTTCCCTGCTGGCATGGCTACTCTTGGTGCAGAGCGCACCGTTTCTTCTCTAACTACCTCCATTTGTGCGTGCACAACCCTGTTTTGTTGGTTGGATGGTGCAGGGGCTGTCTCTTGAGGAGTAGAGGCAGAGGGGGCAGCAATTGGGATGGCACTTGTTGATGCAGTAGGTTGTTTCTCCCCCTCTTGACGACTTTGAGGACCAGACTGGTCTGGGTCCTCATTGTCATCAAGCCTCCTCTTCTTTAAGACTTTTACACAAGTGGATGGCTTCGCGGACTTCCTCTTTGGAATTAGCACTTGATGGGGCCATGGCCTTGCCTTGGCGTCGAAGAGGTCGACGATGTCTGACATGAAATTTGTGGCTTTTGTGATCTCCACAACTTTAATGCAGCCAAAGAAGGATGCATGTTGACGACCGCTTGCTTGGCCATGCTGTTGAAGTCAGAGGTGTAGTCTGCCACCTTTTGAAGGAGTCAATCACCCAGAGCCTGCATCTCTGTCTGGGTGATATAATCAACAGGAACACTCAGAGGAATGAGCGCTGTTTGATCTTGAGTTGAAGTGGACGCAACATCCCTCTGTATGTGAGTAAGGACCCTTTATAGGGTCTCTGCGTTGATTGTCGTCAATTCTTGTGGTTGTTCGAGTCGAGTAGCATTCGTCGAAGACTCAGCTCTCAATTCTGCTAAGGATGATCGAACCTTATCCAGAGCAGGTGCGGAGGTTGATGGCTCTGCATGGGCCATATTAAATTTAACTCATCCAAAGAGCACAACACAGAGGTGGCAAAGGATTGGAACTCATCCTTTGTGACGTATGCTGTTGGGGTAACCTCTGGCTTAACACATGAGCCAGATTCAGTCCGTGTTCCTCGGACACCTTCTGTCTTGACTTGTTTAATGTTGGTCAAGGAAGGATTTTCGGCCGATCCTCGTGTCTCTCTTAGAGGAGAGGACACTACAGCTGTTATGTCAAGAGGGATTTCCTCAACAGATTCAGAGTCTACAAAGGAAACCTTGTTGAATGGACTAAGAGACCCGTCGAGAGTCTCCAAGCCACGTGCACCTAATCCTTGTCTTGAACAAGGTGGGAAATATCTAGTGCAGAGGAAACAAATTCTTATGTGTGGGAGAGTGGCGTGGCATGGAGAGACATGCCACTTATCTTTTCAAAGGTATCACCCTTTTGAGAGGGTGAGCCCTGCAATGTGGTTTCCCTTTGGCTGACTTGGCCAGAGGCAGATGCGACCTCTGGCTGGTTAGGGTTCGAGGTGTGTGCCTCTTGTTTAATGACTCCTGTTGCTCGACCAACAGAGTCAGATTGGGTGGATGCACTGGGAGTTGGGCTTGGGATACAAGTGTTCCTATTCAGCATCCTAGGCTGCTCTAGCTTTTCCTGAGGCAAAGCAACTGATCCCTCTCCTCCCTCGTCACCCTCATCACTCTTAGATGAGGAAGAGCTCTTATAGTCACTCTCTTCTTGCTATTCCTCTGAGTCCTCTGCGTCAAAACTTGAAGTTTGTTCTTGTTGACGCAGAGAGTTTTTCAAACAGAGTTTTGACAAAATAAGAATGGAAGGGAATCTCTATTTGAGACAAAACTCTTAAAAATAAATAAGAGAACACATACTCTGGGTAATAGAGAAAGATAAGACGATGCTCTGTATGAGAGATACATAGTTGCTGTACACGAGAGTTGAACATGAGTCAAGAAATGAGACAGAGTATGGTTATAAGAAAAGATTACATACCATAGGAACTCACACAGAAACTCATGGTTGTACTATGCAGATATTCTCTCTTTAAATTTGGAAATTTAAGAAGATAGATGCTCTGTATAGTACATACAGGGGCTCTGTATGGTCGACGATCCGATGCTCCCCCTCGAAATAGGCTATATGTGCTTTCTCCCCCTTGAACTATGCTTGGATCAAATAATCATAAGAAGTGTACAAGCATGGTGAACAAGGTATAGAGACTGTATTGTATATACAGAAGCTCTATATGACAAAAAGATAAAAGATTCAAGCAAGAGACTCTGCGTAGTAGATGTAGAGGCTCTGTCTCCTAGACAAAAACTAAATAACTAGGTGTCAAACAGAAATATGTTCGAGAAGGATGCAGAAGCTCTGTATAGTACATACATAGGCTCTTTCTGATTTAATGAAGATTGAGCATACCCAACTTGCTAACTAAGAAATTGAATCTCTTTTCATCAAGAGCCTTAGTAAAAATATTAGCAAGTTGATGGTCTGTATTGACAAAGAACATTTCAATCATACCTTTCTCTATATGGTCTTTGATGAAATGGTAACGGACATTGATGTGCTTTGTTTTTGAGTGCTGGACTGGATTTGCTGTGATCGCAATCGCTCTTTCAGAGTCACAGAGGATGGGAATCTTGTCGAACTCAATACCGTAGTCTTTGAGTTGAGTTTTCAACCAAATTACTTGAGAACAACAGCTTGCTGCGGCTACATACTCTGCTTCAGCAGTTGAAGTGGATACATAGTTCTGCTTATTGGATGTTCAGCTGATGAGCTTGTTGCCAAGCAGCTGATAGCTTCCTAAAGTACTCTTTCGATCAAGTTTGCATCGTGTAGGATCAGGATCTGTATACGCGATAAGATCAAACCCAGAATGCTTAGGATATCGGAGACCCAAAAATGGAGTCCCTTTAAGATATCGAAAGATTCTTAAAGGGACAGGTAGCAAACATAATAACTGGTCGACTAGCCGTGAGATACAACAGTGATCCAATCATGCCGCGATAAGTCTTGACATCCACTGGTTTTCCATATGGATCTGTGTCAAGCTTTGTCCCCGTCTTCTCTTTATTTTACTTGCAAGCCGAGGAAGAATGTTAATTCTCCCATCATGATCATTTCAAACTCACTCTTCATCAAAGTAGAGAACTTATCACAGTGTCTTTGGTTCGCTGAACCAAATATAATGTCGTCCATATAAATCTGGACTAGAAGCATCTCACCTTTATGGCTCTTAATAAATAAAGTAGTACAGATTTTACCTTTTTCAAATCCATTTGTTAAAAGAAATGATGAAAAACGTTCATACCAGGCTCGTGGATCTTGTTTAAGTCCATACAGAGCTTTGTCTAAGAAGTAGACATACTCTGGGTGTGTGGAACTCTCAAACCCCTTGAGGTTGTTGAACGTAGACTTCCTCCTTCAGTTTACCATTTAGGAAGGCTGACTTGACGTCCATTTGTTAGACTCAGAATCCTTTATGTATAGAGAAGGCTAGGAATAAGTGTATAGCTTCTAGCCTTGCAACTGGAGCAAAGGTCTCGTCATAGTCTATGCCCTCTTCCTGGCAATAGCCTTTTGCAATGAGTCTGGCTTTGTTTCTGACGACGATGCCATCCTCATCCTTCTTGTTTCTGAACACCCACTTACAACCAATTGCAATTTTATCCCTTGGTAAGGGAACAAGAGTTCATACCTTGTTTCTCTCGAACTGTTAGAGCTCTTCTTGTATGGCATCGACCCAACTAGGGTCTTGTGGGGGTTCATGTACTTTCTTTGGCTCTACCATGCTTAGAAAGTTTACAAATAAACATTCATTTGCAGTGGCAGATCTTGTCTTCACATTACTTGAAGGTTCACCAATGATTTGATGAAGAGGATGATCTTTTGTCCATCTTGTCGTTGGAGCTGGAACAGACGTTGGAGTCATTGGATCATGCTCCGTCGATATGTGTGGCATTTGGCTATAGAAGGTGATGAAGGCTCTGCTTGCTCCCCCTCGGATGATGGTACAGAGGAACCAGGTTCAGAGACAGAGGTATTGTTCTCTGGCTCTAAAGGACTAGGCTTTGATCCAGAGCTAGAAGGGCTAGAGATAGATGTGCTTGCAGTTTGTGGCTGTTCATGAACACGTGAAGAGTCATATTTGGGTGCACGTGCAGAGATGTCCTCATCACCAAAGAAGTCTTCAAATAACTTCCTGAGTTCCAATTCCCTTGACTTCGATAAAGAATTGGAAGTCATTGAGTTAAGATCGAGTCCAGAGCTGAGGTACCTGAAGTCACGAGCTCTTTATCGTCGAATGAGACATTGATGCTCTCCATGACAGTCTTGGTTCGTAGATTGAAGACTCTGTAGGCCTTGTCATGTGTAGAGTATCCAAGGAATTTGCCTTCATCGATCTTCTTATCAAACTTTCCAAGATGATCACAGTCATTTAAAATGAAGCATCTACAACCAAAGATATGCAATAATTTAACATTAGGCTTTCTCTAGTTAATGAGTTCATAAGGAGTCTTCATGTGTTTCTTAACCACGGTTGCTCTATTTTGAATAAAGCACGCAGTTGAGATAGCTTCTGCCCAAAAATGGGTTGGAAGACCTGAGTTTGCAAGCATTGTTCTTGCAACTTCAACTAATGTTCGATTCTTTCTTTCTACTACACCATTTTGTTGTGGTGTTCTTGCAGCAGAGAAGTTCTGAGATATGTCTTCTTTATCAAGGTACACATCGATTTTTGCTTTCTTGAACTCAATACCATTATTACTTCTCAGCTTTTGAATTCAGCACTGTAGAAGGACTTGTGTCACACCCCGCTAAAGCGGAAACACGGGATGCTAACAGACAAGCGGGTCATAGCAACAATTCATAAATAACACTATTTTAAGTTGCTCAAAATAAAACGGTTCATCGACATAACAGGAGTTAGAATTTACACAACGTTCATAATTACATCAAAAACTTGACTTATTCGATCTTGGCTCAAGTATGCTCCCTTAAAAACCAAACCACTTACTCAGAACCTGAAAAGCATGGAATAAAAACAAGGTCAACTACAAAGAGTTGGTGAGTTCACGGGTTTTCACATGCATAAAATATTACAATGCATAAATCAAGTAATAGCAAACTTATACGAATTCTTTGCACTTAATAAATGTAAATCYCTCGCGATGTAACACTTGAGACGCTACTGAGCCTTACCTGACCAATATACCCCATTAATTTCCGAACAACCAGAAGTAGCCCGTTCACTACCCTGGTCCCACGGTTCGATAAAGCACTAATTCAGCGGTGGTCTAAGTTCCACATGATTAGGCTAGAAAACATAGGTAATTGTGCACCCCTTTCTGGGTGGGACTGTCAACACAATAGCGGCTATCCATAATACCACGGCCCGGGGATGTACCCGAGTTAATAAGTAGCGTGTACGGACGGAGACTTTTATTTGGAAACATATACTCTCAAGCGCATCAATTTAGCATTTACCCTAAGTGCAGAAACAGTTTTCAAAGCAAAACATAATGAACCCGACTAAGCAGTTCCTTAGCCCAAGAGGTTCCAAGTAAAACTTGACTAAGCAGTTCCTTAGCCCAAGAGGTTCCAANGTATTCTATCTTCCATCGCCTCTGGTCTTCTTGACCAGCGCCTCTGGTCCAATAAGGACACTTAGCGAGCAATCAAGCATTCTAATTTCCTTTGCCTCTGGTCTTCTTGACCAGCGCCTCTGGTCCTACACGGACACTTAGCGAGAAATCGAGCATTCTAATTTCTTTTGTCTCTGGTCCTAGGGAACGGATAATCCTAAAAAGTGCAACAAAACTCATGCTTTTCACAATAATTTCATTTGTTGGAGCGTACCTCTGTTCAGATCGATTAAGTTTTTCTCATTACATATATATTAAGCATAGGTGATCAGGCTCTGCTTAAGCGATATGTAACAATATGATCCGCTTTAAAACATAGAAATTTCAGATTTCATGAAAATCATTTGGAAAAATTTTAGTTATAGTCGATGGTTTCTAAAGAAAACCAACATTCTCTATAACTGTGGCTCTGATACCAAATCTGTTGCTCAAAATAAAACGGTTCATCGACATAACAGGAGTTAGAATTTACACAACGTTCATAATTACATCAAAAATTTGACTTATTCGATCTTGGGTCAAGTATACTCCGTTAAAAACCAAACCACTTACTCAGAACCTGAAAAGCAAGGAATAAAAACAAGGTCAACTACAAAAAGTTGGTGAGTTCACGGGTTTTCACATGCATAAAACATTACAATGCATAAATCAAGTAATAGCAAACTTATGCGAATTCTTTGCACTTAATAAATGTAAATCTCTCGCGATGTAACACTTGAGACGCTACTGAGCCTTACCTGACCAATATGCCCCATTAATTTTCGAACAACMAGAAGTAGCCCGTTCACTACCCTGGTCCCACGGTTTTATAAAGCACTAATTCAGCGGTGGTCCAAGTTCCACATGATTAGGCTAGAAAACATAGGTAATTGTGCACCCCTTTCTGGGTGGGACTGTCAACACAATAGCGGCTATCCACAATACCACGGCCCGGGGATGTACCCGAGTTAACAAGTAGCGTGTACGGACGAGGACTTTTATTTGGAAACATATTTACTCTCAAGCGCATCAATTTAACATTTACCCTAAGTGCAGAAACAGTTTTCAAAGCAAAACATAATGAACCCGACTAAGCAGTTCCTTAGCCCAAGAGGTTCCAAGTAAAACTTGACTAAGCAGTTCCTTAG
>NC_037539.1:17743987-17753567 GCF_001531365.2 Cynara cardunculus var. scolymus | reverse complement strand
AAACCAAGAGATTTTGAGTGGGTTTAACACTCTTTTCAAGAATAATCCACAATTCTTGAGCCACACGCCTTCATCACCGATTGCATGTAGCACAATATTTCCAAGAATTAAAAAGATTCTAACACAAAACCATCATCTTTGAATAACTTCCAGAAAACAAAATAAATCCCGATTCCAACAAGTTTTCAAAGGGATAAATCCGATTAGAGTTGCATGCAAGACCTATCATCCGAAAATGTGATCGGACCTCACATGCAAGGAATTTTTCCTTCTTTCTTGGAGATTTAAAGAACTTGGGTCACAGATTATCGTCCCCAACGAAGACACAGGTRGGTCTTTGATGAATAATCTCTCCTCTTTAAATCCCGTATATAGCCAAAAAGTCGAGTAGGGAGAAAGATAAAGACTTTCAGACATCAAAAAGAGAAGTAAATAACTTTAAACATACCTTTTCTTGACTACGAACTAGTCTCAAGAATAGCGGAAATCTTGAGTTTTGCTTGAAGATGGAATCGGTTGGAAAGTGATGGAATTAGAGAGAGAGAAAGAGATGAAATGGCTGAAAATCTGGAAAGTGAAGAACTTTCAAAAGGGAAGGGGATATTTATATGTGGATTTAATGAAAATAATGGGCTGACCTCTAAAGGCCCAAGCCCAAAAAGACTTTACAAAATAAAAGACCCCAATAAATACAACAAAACATTTTTGACAAAAGATTTGAACACCTTTTTTTTTTTAAATTAATAATTGGCAACCAATATATAAAAGATTGGAACTTTGGAATCTTGAATTTTAAAAAGAATGAAACGAAAATATCGACTTTATTTTTATGTGAAATGTTTAAAAATTTAATTGGCATTGCACGAACTAACTTGGTTAGCTACCTGCCGAAACGTGACCTAACAAACTAATCTTGGAAGAAGAACAAGATGATCTCAGATCATCGTAGCTAAATCCTAGCAGGACTTAGTTTTCAATAAAGGTTCTGAAATGGGATAATAACCTAAAATTCCAAAATGCAGAGTTGTCACAGTCTCCCCAAGCCAGAAAAATTTCGTCCCGAAATTTAATCGTCAAGTTTAAAGTCATGGCTGGCCTTTAGAACAGGTGGGGATACTTGTTTTTCATGAAATCTTCCCTTTCCCTTGTGTACTCCGGTCCATGCTTGGAGTCCCAATGGACTTTTACTATGGGAATCCTGCTACGTCTCAACTGCTTAACTTCTCTGTCCATGATCTCTATGGGTTTCTCAACGAAATGCAGTTGATCGATAACCTGCACGTCTTCTAGCGGCATTACTTGAGTTTCATCTGTTAGACATCTTTTGAGATTTGATACATGGAATGTATCATGAATAGTGCTTAACTCCGGGGGAAAATTTAGCTTATATGCCACTGGTCCAATCCTTTCTGCTATTTCGAAAGGGCCAATATAACGAGGGCCCAGCTTGCCTCTCTTTCCAAAATGCATCACTCCTTTCCATGGTGAAACCTTTAAGAAAACTTTATCACCTTTCTGGAATTCTAATGGTCTCCTTCGATTGTCAGCATAGCTTTTCTGACGATCCCTTGCAGCTTTGAGTCGATTTCTGATTACTACAATTTTATCAGTGGTTTCTTGGATAACGTCGGGTCTAGTTAATTGCTTCCAATTTCTGACCACCACAATGGAGATCTACACTTGCGCCCATACAAAGCTTCATAAGGCGCACATTGGATGCTAGTATGGTAGCTGTTATTGTAGGCAAATTCTACTAATGGAAGATGTGTGTCCCAGCTTCCACCAAAATCTATAACACAGGCTCGTAACATGTCTTCCAGGGTTTGGATTGTTCTTTCGGTTTGTTCATCTGTCTGGGGATGATAAGAAGTGCTTAGATCCAGACGAGTACCCATACCTTGTTGAAGCGACTGCCAGAACCTTGACGTAAAACGGCTGTCTCTATCCGATAGAATGGAAGTAGGCACCCCATGCCTAGCGACGATTTTCATTTATATATATCTGAGCTAACTTTTCCATCTTATAGTCTTCTCGGATTGGCAAGAAATGAGCAGATTTTGTCAATCGATCCACAATCACCCAAATGGCATAATGCCCTTTTTCAGATCGGGGTAACTTAGTTATGAAGTCCATCGATATCTGCTCCCATTTCCATTGAGGAATTTCGGGCTGCTGGAGCAGACCTGAAGGTTTCTGGTGTTCGGCCTTAACTATTGCACAAGTTAAACACTTACTTACATACAGTGCAATGTCTTTCTTCATTCCAGGCCACCAGTAGTATGCTCTTAAATCCTTATACATCTTGTCTGCTCCTAGGTGAATTGAATATTTTTATCGATGAGCTTCGTCCAAAATGGTTGGTCTAAGATTGCCAATCTTAGGTATCCAAACTCTGTTTCCTAAATAATACACTCCATCAGACTTCATCTGAAATTTGGACTCTATGCCATGNGACTAAGCAGTTCCTTAGCCCAAGAGGTTCCAAGTAAAACTTGACTAAGCAGTTCCTTAGTCCCAATATTTCAAATTCATAAACATGCAAAGTTTGCTCAAATTCATGCTTTTCCCCCAGAAATATAAAAAKCATTAAAAGTGGGGCCGTGAGAACTCACCTGTTYTGCGATTATCCGAATGATTCCTTAAGGACTTGCTATGCTCGCTCGCACTTCCTGACAGACYAACCAGCRCTATATTACTTACGGTTTTCCTTGGCTAAGGTAGAGCAAGATTGTTCTAAATGCAAGGTCATCAAGTGTTTTTATAAAATAGAGCCGATTTAATTATTTATTAAAAAKGAACCCTCCAAAATCCAAATAATGACATCATTAAATGTCATCCCAACAAATGATGGAAGCCGCCAATTACCRAAACCAAGAGATTTTGAGTGGGTTTAACACTCTTTTCAAGAATAATCCACAATTCTTGAGCCACACGCCTTCATCACCGATTGCATGTAGCACAATATTTCCAAGAATTAAAAAGATTCTAACACAAAACCATCATCTTTGAATAACTTCCAGAAAACAAAATAAATCCCGATTCCAACAAGTTTTCAAAGGGATAAATCCGATTAGAGTTGCATGCAAGACCTATCATCCGAAAATGTGATCGGACCTCACATGCAAGGAATTTTTCCTTCTTTCTTGGAGTTTTAAAGAACTTGGGTCACAGATTATCGTCCCCAACGAAGACACAGGTAGGTCTTTGATGAATAATCTCTCCTCTTTAAATCCCGTATATAGCCAAAAAGTCGAGTAGGGAGAAAGATAAAGACTTTCAGACATCAAAAAGAGAAGTAAATAACTTTAAACATACCTTTTCTTGACTACGAACTAGTCTCAAGAATAGCGGAAATCTTGAGTTTTGCTTGAAGATGGAATCGGTTGGAAAGTGAAGAACTTTCAAAAGGGAAGGGGGTATTTATATGTGGATTCAATGAAAAGAATGACCTGACCTCTAAAGGCCCAAGCCCAAAAAGATTTTTAATTACAAAATAAAAGACCCAATAAATACAACAAAACATTTTTGACAAAAGATTTAAACACCTTTTTTTTAAATTAATAATTGGCAACCAATATATAAAAGATTGGAACTTTGGAATCTTGAATTTTAAAAAGAATGAAACGAAAATATCGACTTTATTTTTATGTGAAATGTTTAAAAATTTAATTGGCATTGCACGAACTAACTTGGTTAGCTACCCACCGAAACGTGACCTAACAAACTAATCTTGGAAGAAGAACAAGATGATCTCAGATCATCGTAGCTAAATCCTAGATGGACTTAGTTTTCAATAAAGGTTCTAAAATGAGATACTAACCTGAAATTCCAAAATGCAGAGTTGTCACAACTTGAATCTTTGTCATTAGCTTGATCAGTAGATCTGGGACATCTGACCTCTGCCTTACAAAATCAATTCAAATATATCTTGTAAATTCATCAATAAGCACACGGATATACTTCTTGCCAGACAAACTCTGCACAGAGATTGGAACACAGAGGTCCACATGAAGCATATGCAGAGAGGTCTAACACAGTACGCATCTTTCTTTGCCTTGTGGGATGCTCTTTTGAGTTTTCCCATTTCACAGGCAGGACAGAGATGGTCCTTTTCGAACTTTAATGCTGGTATTTCGTCAACCAGATTCTTCTTCACAAGCTTCTCTATATTTTGAAAATTTAAGTGAGAAAGCTTCTGCAAAACAAATTATAGGGATTTAGGTACCCATTTCATGATGGGTCCTCGATGATTAGGCCTTGGAGATTTGACAGTAGGTTTAGGGAGAGGATCTGTCTCAACACTTGATTTGCCAGACTTGCGATCTGGTTTGCTAGATTTGGCTTTAGGAGTTTGCTTTTTCTTCTGGGTCCTCTTGGAATTAATCTTTGATGACCTAGAGAGAATGCAGTTGGGATTAGAAAGGTGCTGCTTTAATTTTTGCAGCAGAGAGAGACATTCACAAGTATAAACACAATTTTGATGACAAAAAGGTTTATTAGATTCATAAAATCGCTTATTACAATCATTCCTAGCATTGTTAGTTTGAACGAACTCCCTATCTAGTTTTGATTGTTTTGAATTTTTAGCCTTAGCCTTCTCTGTCCTTCCTTTGTCCCCTCTCACTCTTTTGGCCTTCAGAGGCCTCTCTGAAACTGAGGAATTTAACATAGAATTAGCAGCGGATTTTCCTTTCTGTTTTGGAATCAACTTAATTAGCTTTAAAGAATTAGGTTTAGAAACTTTTGATGCAGATGTAACATGTTTACGTTTCCTAGGCTTGTTTTCCTTTTCAAGCTCTAGAGAAGACTTGGCTTTTAAGCACAGGTCCACGAAATCAAGACATATGGGAATCCTTTTCCTCTGCTTCATTACTAGAACAGATTTATTTGATATCCCACTTGAAAGTTTAACAACCTTTGGTCCTGGTTCCACTATCTCTATCTCAACTTGCTCTTTACTCGAGTCCACCTCTGGTTCAGAGTCAAAGTCAAGAAAATTCTTGTGTGGATGTTGAGTTACAAAGGTATCATTGAGATTTTGAAATTCTCGTGAACATGCATTAGTGCCGTCATCTTTCTGTTGCAGTGAAGAGGAACTTCTAAAAATATCCGAGGAATTACTCTCAGAATTATTTGCATGAGATACAGAGAGGTGTTTTAAGGCCTCAAGCAAATCTTGCTCGAAAACTTGTTTCACTTTTTCCGTAAATTCATCCATCAAATTTGGATCCAGTGTTTTAACAAAATCATCTTTTGATGAACTCTTGGTTTCTTCTGGTTTGGGTTTTGCTTCATCACCACTTGATTTAAGATGTTCAGGATTATGAGAGCCAAAACAAAAAATTCCTTTTGTCTTTTGTATGCTGTTTAAATCAACTGGTTGCATACCTTTTGAAGAGTAGGAAGTATTTTAAAAGGTGAGTTTTTAGGCAAAGCCAGAAAATTGGGTTTTTGCTCTGCCCCCAACCTAAACACAGACTCAAGAGTAGATTTCTTTTTCCAGGTGAGGTCTAGGTCTGTATAACCTATTCCTGCTCTATCCTGTTGAGAATTTATCTTTTCATACACCTGCTAAGCATCTTGTTACTTTTTAATCAAGAGCTCTTTCCTTTGCAAGCTCTGGTGTAATAATTCCCTTTCTTTTTGAAAATAATTTTTCAAGACTTCAGAATTTAACCTATCACGCTCTTTCTCTAAAAGTTCTTTATCCTTTTTCTGTATGGCCATTTTTAGCTCTGAGCACTATGTTTTAAGACTATTTTATGTGGAAAGTTTTATTTTTAAAAGTTTTTCTCTCTCCACAGAAAGCTCTTGCTTTTCTACAGATAACAACTCCGTTTCTCGTTCAAAGAACGATTTTTCCTTTTCTAACGATTTTCTTTTTGACTTTTCAACAGGGAGTTTTTGCTGTAGTTTTAGAAAATCTTGGGTTAAAATAGAGATACTTTCTTCTAAATCAGAATGGGAATAACCAGAGGTAGAGCATACCTGGGAGTCGGAGCCAGATCTAGACTCTTTTACTTCATTATCAACAGCCATGCCACAAAGTGAGCTTGGTCTTCTTCTTCAGATATGGACTCAGAGACCCAATTTTCTTGCTCGACCATGAGACTCTTCTGTGGTCGATTGTACTTGTACCTATTTTTGTAGTATAATTCATCTTTTACCAGAGGTTCTTTGCACTCCTTGGAGTAGTGACCCATTCTACCACATCTGAATCATCTTACAACATGCTTCTTCTGGTCTGACTGTTCTTCCTCCTTCTTGTTTTGTTGAGAAAAAGGGTTCTTTGCTTCATAGCCTCTGCTTCTTCCCTTATCACTTTGACTTCCTCACTTGTTGAAAATCTTCTTTCCAAACTTTCTTTGAAATTCCTTGGTAATGAGAGCCAAGGATTGCGCGAATGCACTTATGTCATTATCTTCAGAGCTTGAAGCTCTGTCTTTATCGTCGCTCTCTACTACAAGAGCCTTCTTCTCTCTCCTTTTATCTTTCTTTAATCTCTGCTCTCTGAGTGGTTGACTTGACCCAGTCTCTTTGGAGTTAGAAACTAGAGCCGGAGGTCCACCCATAACGACCTTGATTTTCTGCACCGCTTGCTCCTGTGCTTGCAAGGTGCCATACAAATCATGAAGACTCCACAGTTCCAGATCTTGATTCACCTGGAGAGACATGAACAAGTTTCCCCATTCAGCATTCAATCTTTTCAAAAACAGCATGTTGTTCTCTTCTTGAGTCCTAATCATGTCGCACTTTTTGCACTTGTTGATCAGGGTGTTGAAGTGGTAATAAGTCTGCTCGAGAGACTCATCACGGAGAGCTTGGAAACTGTTGTACTTATTGAGACATTGAGCACGTCTGTTCTTTTTCATCTTTATCCCTCCTTCAAGCTGATTAGCCAATCGATCCCATAGATGCTTGGCAGATTCGCAGGCGTCAAGAGATTGGAAAATCTCATTGGGAAGAGCCATGATTAAAAGCCTTTTGGCCTTTTGATAAATCTCCACCCATCTTCTGTCTTCTTCGTCCCAATCTCTACGGAGCTTGGGGACGTGCCTTGCAGGTTCTTCGACCGTATCACCAGCAGCAGGAATCCTTGAAATCAAGGTTGTGGGTACAAAAGTACCATTTAAAATTGACTCGTACAATTCAAGGTCGAGACCTTCATAAAAATTGATCTTCCTTATCTTCCATTTGGGATATTCTTTCCGAATGAGAGTGGGAGGTTTTGTTAGGGAACCAACACTGTACATCGAGTTCCATGACTGATTAGACATATCTAAGAAGTTTTGGAAAAGAGTTTGACGGGAAAGTGAAAACGTTGAGTTTCTAGAACTGAAAGATTTGGAGAACATGCAAAGAAAACATTTTTAACAACATTGTTCTAAGATTAGAATGAAATACGTTTTAAAAATGAATAATCAAATTAAGAGGAATATCCTTGTTGGATATCGATCGACTAATCAATTGATTTGATTAGCAAGCTCTGATACCAATTGTTGGAACCCAGATTCCTCTTAATAATAGAAATCACAGATAAATCAAAGTATGAGTGGAATAAACATTGTGTAACTGGAATGGTCTAACAATATATTCAATTTAAAAATATGAATGTGGGATGAACTTGAATAAGTCGGAAGCTTTTATTAGATGAGAGGAATAATCAGTAAAGCTCTCAATCTAATTGTATTCTCACAAGATTTCGCTATAGTCTAATTCGGCACTTTCAGGTGTTTGTAACCTGAGGAGGATGCCTCCTTATATACGACTAAGCTCAAATAGAATCTCCTAAAATCTTGGCTTGAAACTCTGAGTTCTTGTTCCGCGTTCTTACCATTCACGTTCCTTGGAAAGTGGAGCGGACTGTGTCAAGCCTTCTAGATTCTGTTAGAGGTCTTGCGGGAAAGTCCGAACCGTATGTGCATTTCATGGGAGTAGGAGACTCAGAGGCTCTGCATGTACTATGCAGAGGCTTTGTGTCTGGAGTGAAGCTCTGCATCAAGCACTTAACCTTTTGGCGCTTAAGGCTTGATCTTCCCTAGAATAGAGCACGTACTTTGTATATGAGACACTTAGCTCTTGAGTAAGATCTCTGTCTCTCGATGTCTTATGCATAAGAGCTCTTGGTCTATACCGCTTCAAAAGACTAAGTCCTAAAGACTAGAGTAAGAGATTTCTTACTTACACTATTACAAGATGGGGTCTAACAGTTTACCATCTATTCAAGTTACAAGTTACATTTTTAAAGAATGAGGACCTATTTAACAGGTTTAAGAAAGTCTAAGGATTTATTTAACAAGTTCTGAAAAGTCCAATGACTTATTTGTTCTAATTTTTTTTTTCCAATGACTTAATCAATCTAAACATTAAAGTCCATTGGGTTTTATTGGACTTTTCTCTTTATTTAAGAACTGGACTCATTAAAAAAATGTAACAAGGATGTAACTCGTTAAAAACACATAACTACAAAAACAAGTTTTGTTGAATTTTCAAAAAAGAGAGAGTGACCTTAAAAAAACACCTAACTACAGGGTCAAAAAACATGTAACTTACCCCCAAAAAATAGTTAATAAAGGTTGGAAATTATACATATGGTTGACATTGTCAAAATAAATTTAATATAAATTGATGGTTTTGTAAGTGTCGTAGTAAAAATACGGATTCTTCAAAATGTAGAATCTTAAAAAAAATTTGTTCATCTCTAACAGTTTACAATATGAATTATATCATAAATATATATTCAATACATTTCATAAAATATTATTTATCTCTCATATACATTGATGTAGAGTCAAACTAAAAAGATTGTATCTGGATTTGCATCAATTGTTAACAATCAATGTATGTGATTGAATAAGACGGTGAAATGAAGGAGAATTAGTTGAATATTCCGATAGATTGAAAGAAAAGAAGTTAAAAAAAATATGGCGAGAGTGTGACATGAGTTAAAGAAAAAGTTGGTCCTTACTAAACCGAGTCAGTTATCTGGGTAGCCACATGTGTGTCCCACTTCAATGATCAATCTTCATTAAGCTCCATAACGATGGCAGATTAAGATAAATCTTTAAGAACATTCATATGAGATTTGAGAGAGAAAGTCAAGATCTTCAAATATGGTCAACTCTGATATTACGTAATATGATTTACAAATGAGCTCTCTCTTCTTACAATTACAAAGACAACACCCTATTTATAGGGTCAAACCTTTAAAAATAGTCAATGTCAAACCTGCCTAAGAAAAGTCAAACACGATGACTTTTACAATTATAGACAATATTTAACTTTCAAGACGAATACAATTTAATACTGATTTTCAGTCCTAACATTCTCCCCCTTTGTATTTAGACTTGAAAGAAATTCTGCACTTTGAGTTTGGTTTGAACTTTGAAACTTTAAGCACATTATGTCTTCTTTAAAAGAATTTTTCAACATGAAATCTTCAAACGATCAACTGTTGAGAAAGATCTTCTAACATTCTCCCCCTCGAATGTAGAACCGCAGTGATCTTCTATTTTGACAATGTAGAACAGTAATTGTCAGAAACAATGTACAAGATGTTATCTTCAAAGGATCTTTAGAA
>NC_037539.1:17740633-17743441 GCF_001531365.2 Cynara cardunculus var. scolymus | reverse complement strand
AGACTCAATATGTGATCAAAAAGACTTGAAGGGGGACATATATCCTTCTGATTTCAATATCAACTTTCTCCGAATGAGAAATTGATAGATGATGAGCTGCGTGCCCCAATTCTCGTCAATTCTTTTAGCTCGCAACAACTACCCCTCTCTTTTTCATTATCCGGTATGTCTTGAAGTATGCGATCGTAATCATCACATTCGTCCATGTTGAAAGATAATGAATGCAAGCTTGGACAAGGTTGCTGAGCAGAATACTCAGGAAAAATATCGTCAATGTCATCAACAATTGTTTTTAAACAGGAATGGATTGATCACGATCTTCGGCTCTATCATTATCATCATCATCATCATCTTGAATATTACCAGAATCTGCCCCATAATCAGATTCAGTAGCTTCCGAACTTGAAGTTAAGGAAGTACTGACAATTGGAGTGCTTTGCTGATCAGACGCTCCCCCCGCCTGTTCACCCCTCTTAGATTCTTTTTCTCTCAGCTCAGTTCCTGAACACTCTTTTCTAATTCTACCCGCTCTCTCACAGCTGAGGCATGGGGTGATCCTTGGGCAAGTTCAACCGGTTCTGGTTGAACTATTGGATCTATCACTCTCCTATAGTCTATTACGCTCTGAGCAGTCTGATCWGCTAGGGCAATCAATTCTTTTGGTACTGGCATTATTGAATCCAGGTCTTCCATTTCAGTATGCTGTCTGATTCTAGTCATGGTGAATGTTGGCCCTTTTTCAGAATTGGATCTGACCGGAATATCCTCATTAGCATTCATCATGGCTTTAATGAATAATTGTAGAAATCTCTGGAATGGCACAAATTTCCGAGCTTTTGACAGGAATCTTTTGGCATTGACTAGCTCTACTAACTCATTCCATATGACCAAGGCGAAGTCATAATTTCTTGAAAAGACAACACCATGAAAGAATTTCATAAATGAGCTACTGCATGTATCTATGCCCGCTGTTTTTGACGTCAGACATCTATTCAAGATAGAGAACAGTAAGTGCCAGATTGAAGGCAGGAAACGTCGTTTGAACTGAGTTAGGTTGTTCAGAACAGCCGAGTATCCTAGTCGCTTGATATCTAGACACAATTGTTCGTCTGATATAAAATCTTCAAAGCCAGTAGATCCTGGTCCGGGCAGATGAAGTATTCTTCTAAGACGCTTCAGTGTCAGATGACTGACAAATTCATCAACTTCGCCTTGAAAGTAGATAGCATCTCCGTCTTTTTCTAAAGTCAAAGTGCTCCAAAATTGTTGTAAATACACCATTGGAACTGGTGTATTTGCAGATAAAGAATAAGAAATTGGATGACCTTTCAGAATTTCTATAATGATCGGGTATTCAGCTGGCATAGCAAAAGAGAAGACGTGGTTATTTGGTTTTATATCAAGGTATTTTATTTGTGGAAAAATGGTTTTTGATGGAATAGGCTGGTTGGGCTGGTGTATAGGAATGTTATCTGATCTGACGGAAGGAAGATGAGGTTCCTCGTCAGATTGATGTCGTTGATCCGCCATTAACCTGTAAAAATTCTAAAAACATTAGAAACCATTTATTTAATCAAAATATAACCCACACAACAAAAAAACAAAAAAAATTGAACTCTAAAAAATTAAAAAAAAATAAAGAGAGAAAAAAAAAATTCAAACCAACACTTAGAAAAAAAATTGAAAAACAAGTTGACCGGATTAGAAGTCCGAACAAACATACGAACAATCCAACACTTGAAACAAAAAACAAAGTTGTGACCGGATTAGAAGTCCGGACAACAAAGCATACACACAAATTTACTAAGTGTAAAACAATAAATCGGACAATTATCAACCGGATTAAGGTTGATCGGATTGAACTCCGATCATCTTGTCCGGTGAAATTTCGTTCAACACACATTCACACAAAGTAAAAAAATTTCAAAAGAATACACACTAAAACAAAAAAATACACATATGACAATCAAAATACACTCAAAAACGAAATCAAAATACACACAAAATACTCACAAAATACACAATCAATCAAAGATAAAACCGTTTTTATTTGATTTTATTTTCTTATTATTCACTTTCAGGTTAGATTATGAAGTTAAAGAGAATATAAAGTCCAACAGTCCATAAGATCAAAGTTAATCCAATACAATCAAGGTATATGAACAAGGAATCGAATAATCAAATGATATAGACCTTGATTTAAGAAAGACGGAACTGTAGAAGAGATTGACAGGGTAGAACTTGAATGAAGAACCAGAGTTGAGCGGAGACGATGATGAATAGTTAAATGATGAAGAACCACACAATCTATTCATTTCTTATTCTTTGAAGATGAATATTGAAACAGACATGGACTTAGTGTCGATAACTCGTGTCACCCCACCTAGCCACTCAAGTATATCACAAAAGATGTTTGTTTCATGAATGCACAAAGAATTAGCATATAATATATCTATTCCTCATTCCGAGGTTTTAGATATTGAAACAAGAAGACATCACCTTTGATCTTCAAATTTCATATTCAATTCACAGTGTCTATTGATTTCTTAACTTGCGTCCTAGGTTGAATCACTCTTTGAGCCAAATCTACATGATTCTTTCTTTCACACATTCACTAGTGTGAAGTCCAATATTCATACAAACATGATAAGATCTTCAAGAATCAAGATGAATAGAATAGTAGAGAGAATATCATCAAAGGTTGATTTGATTGAGAGAGAGAAAATTACAGCTCAAATCTTGATTACAATCTGCTAATTACTTGGTAATGACAATTACAATGAAAATACTATTTATACTAAGGAAAAT
>NC_037539.1:17734572-17740093 GCF_001531365.2 Cynara cardunculus var. scolymus | reverse complement strand
ACATGACAACGCATAAATCTCTTGATAGCCTCAAGAGCAATCAGTTCTCCTTCCTTTCTGTCCGCCATGTTTCTGAGTTCAAAGTACATGTATTCAAGATCATCCAAATATAAGTTTGAAAAATCATCTTTGCTGAACCTCCAAATCTGACCATCCTGCCTAGTAACTGTAAATGCATGATACCAGATTCTTAAAAGCTTTTGAGCATCAATTTGTTTAATCKTTACAATCTGATGCTTGGTACGCACTTCACTTATTGGTAGGCACTTGGCTTTCAAAAGATGTTTGTATTCCATGCGATATTCTTTGGTCTGCTTATGAATACCAAGAACTTTGTCACCGCTCAGAACTTTTTGATGACGGATGAAGATTCCAAAGTAGACATCTTCTAGGTATGGCTCTCGGATTATTGCTCGATCATAACCAGGAAAATTTGCTCTGATATGAAATGGCACATAATCTCTGGTGAAGATTTCAGTAGGATCAACTTGTTCTATTTGAGCAGGGATGTCTGACACATCAGATAAAACTGCAGTGGAAGATTCTGGAATAGCCTGACGGTCACTTTAAACAGGAAAGACTGGATCTTCATCATCTATATCAGCTTCAAAATCAAAATAGATCCTAGTCGACTCGTCAATGTTGTCAATGTCTTCTCCAAAATCTTGCTCTCCATCTAGAGTAGTAGAGAACACATTGTTGAAACCTATGTTGGCAGACAAGTCCAATATGTTCCTACCGTGGAGTCCACCGGCTTGTCAACCATTGGCTCGATCGTAGGACTTGTCTCCATTTCTTCATCTTCAATTACAATGGCCTCAATTGTTCTTTCCCGAACAGATTCTGGGGCAAAAGCTTCAGTAATAACATCCTGAGTTGATGGCTCCTCTCCAACCCTTGCACCCTGCTCAGATGACTAGGCCAAGCTCTGTCTCTTTCTCTCCCCCTCATGACTATCTGGATCATCCTAATCGTCATGCCTTCGTTTAAGAGAGATGGCCTGAGACCTGCAAGTTTCTTCTAAGGTAGACACCCGTTCAGCTAGGGTATCCATTGAACTTTTTAGATCTTGGGTATTGGATGTGATTAACTTACTAACTTTAGAAAAGCTAGCAGTAACCACATCTTGAAAAGACAAAAACTCTGAGGCTCGAACAAAAGGGTTAACATCCAATTGTTGTCATAAGAGACCGACCAAATCTGCATCTTCAGCATCTGGATTTTGAGATGCCATCAATTTTGCATATAATAACGATTTAAGTTCATCCACCGATTGGTCTTGTACTGACGGTTCAGGTACATGTGGTGGTGATGGCGCAGATGGTGGCTCTTCTTCTACAACTTCCTTTCCCTTCAAAAGTCTTTTAAGACTGGCCATTTGAGCATCCAAATTATCTTGAACAGCCTTTAGGGCACCGTCCAAATGTTCCCTTGACACAAAGTCGGGTAAACTCACACCTAGATCACTTAGATTACAAGTTGTAACAACAATTGAATAAACTGTTGTGCCTACGTTCAATGTTGGCATAATGTTAGCATTGGTAGGACTTCCGACCTATCCTTGTGAAATGTCAAGTGACATCACTCCGGTCGTTCCGGTAAGTTCACTAAGAGCTGCACTTGGAGCAGTAGATGCTCCTGACTCATGTGTACCTATGTGTATCGGCTCTGGACTCAAGGTGCACAGAATCGAAGTCGTAGGCTGGGGCGCGACCTACTTATTTCAATAACTACATTCTCCAAATGAGAAGTAGTTAGCAAATGTGCTCTATCAACTTGTGAAATTGAAACAACTGGTTGTTGAGAACCAGTTGAGTGGATGGATGGGGTGTGCATTTGCATAGCTGGGCTAGCTATGTCTTGTTCAATACCAACATTCAACGAATGAATTTCAGTAGCAGATGTGGGTGCCCGGCTATGTGTTTCAGCTTGGGAAGGAGCTTGATCTTCTTTTTCTGCTCCACTCTCACCCTCTCCATATTCTTTTTCTTCCCTTTCTCTCAACCTCTCTTCATTTTCGACAAAAATACCTTCATCTCCTCCTTCATCAGATAGAACTTGAAGTATACGATCGTAATCATCGCATTCTTCAATGTTGAATGACAAAGAATGTAAGCTTGGACAAGGTTGTTGTGCTGAATATTCCGGAAATATGTCATTAATGTCATCAACAAGAGTTCCAATAGGAATATTCTGAGCARGAATAGATTGAACACGATCATCTGCTCCATCATCATCATCATCATCTTGATCATCACCAGAATCTGCCTCATTGTCAGATTCAGTAGCTTCCGAACTTGAGGAAGTTATGGAAGTTCTGACAGTTGAAGTACGTTGCTGATCAGACACTCCCCCCGCCTGTTCACCCTTTTCAATTTTTTTTTCTCTCATCACACTTCCCTGTTCAGGTAACCCCTGTTCCTGAACTCGCTCTTCTATTTCTAACTCCTCTCTCACAACAGAGGCATAGGGTGATCCTTGGGCAAATTCAACCGGTTCTGGTTTTGCTATTGGATCTATCATTCGCCTATAATCTATTACGCACTGAGCGGTCTGATCAGCTAAAGCAATAAGTTCTGGTGGTACTGGCATTATTGAATCCAAATCTTCCACTTCTGTATGCAGCCGAATTCTGGTCATGACAAATGTTGGCCCTTTTTCAGAATTTGGTCTGGCCGGAATATCTTCATTTGCATTCATCATGGCCTTGATAAACAATTGCAAAAATCTTTGGAAAGGCACGAATTTTCTTTCTTTGGACGGAAATCGTTTTGCATTAACCAGCTCTACCAGTTCATTCCATATGACTAACGCATAGTCATAGTTTCTTGAAAAGACTATTCCATGAAAGAACTTTAGAAACGAACTGCTGCATGTGTCTATGCCCGCGGTTTTCGATGTCAGGCATCTATTTAGAATTGAGAACAGCAGATGCCATATGGAAGGTAAAAATCGTCTTCTGAACTGAGTAGGATTAGTCAACTCATCAGAGTATCCTAATCTTTTAATATCTATGCACAACTGTTCATCAAAGACGAAGTCTTCGAAACCAGTAGATCCAGGACCAGGCAGACGAAGAATTCTTCTTAATCGTTTCAATGTCAGGCGACTGACATATTCGTCTACTTCTCCTTGGAAATAGATAGTGTTTCTGTCCTTTTCTAGAGTAAGCATACCCCAAAATTGTTGTAGATATACCATCGGAACAGGGGTATTGGCAGATAAAGAATATGCTATTGGGTGGCCTTTCAGAATTTCTGGAATAATAGGGTATTCGGCTGGCATCACAAAAGAGAATGAATGGTTGTTTGGCTTTATGTCTAGGTATTTTATTTGAGGGAAAAGAGTTTATGAAGGAATGGGTTGGTTTGGCGGGTGAATTGGAATATTATCAGATCTGACAGAAGGAACGTGAGATTCCTCGTCAGATTGATGTCGTTGATCCGCCATTTACCTGTAAAAATTCTAAAATATTAGTACCCATTTTATTCAATAAATTTGAATTAAAAAAATACAACACACAACAAAAAAATAACAAAAAAAAATTAAAAGAATCTCTAAAAAAATTAAAACTAGGAAAAGAAAAAGGAAAAAAATAAAAAACACAAACTAAAAAAAATCACTAATCCTAAACAAAAGAACACTTAGGCTAAAACACTTAGAAAAAAAAACATATTGACTGGATTAGAAGTCCGGACAACATACAAATCAAACTAACACTTGAAAGAAAAAGGTTTGTGACCGGCTTAGAAATCCGGACAACAAAGAAAAACATACAAAAAATTACTAAGTCTAAAACGAAAAGAACTAAATCGGACAATCATCAACCGGATTAAGGTTGATCGGAGTGAACTCCGATCACCTTGTCCGGTGAGATATCCGTTCAAAACAAAAACAGAGACTAAACATTCAATCACACTAAAAAATTCAAAATACACACTAAAAAGATCAAAATACACACTAAAGAAATCAAAATACACACAAAAAAACAAAGATAAAACTGATTTTATTAATATTTATCCTTTTATGATTCATTTTAAGATTCGATACGAAGAAAAACACAGATTAAGTCCAATCAGTCCGAATGTCCAATATGAATCCAATACGATCAAAGAATATGCATAAAAGAATCAAATGATGTAAACCTTGATTAGCAAAGTGATGGAACAGTAGAAGAAAGTAATAGTCCTGAGCGATAAACCAGAGAGTTGAGTGGAGAAGACAATGAATAGTAAATGAGGATAAAAAGTAAAAATGAGTCGAATATTTATAGTCAAAGTCAAAAACCGTTCAGATTCTTAAATCGCTCAAAGCTTATCCGGATTAGAATAAATCGGTCAAGAGGTGTCCGACTTATGAATTGAAAAATATCTAAGTGTTAATCCGGACAATAAATTGCTCAAGGCATGTACGATTTAGAAGAACATCGGTCAAGACTTGTCCGATTTTAGGATAAATCGCTCAATGGTCAATCGAATTAGAAATGAATCGCTCAATGAAGAAAGATAAATCGCTCAAGTTAAGAATTAAACCGCTCAAAAGTTTATCATATAGCCTTTTGTCCGGATGTCTAAATTGGACAATAAATCGCTCAAGTGTTGTCCGAATTTTCAATAAATCGGACACATTGTCCGGATTAGACTAAATCGGCCAAACACTTATATTTCAAAACTCAATTATCTTTTAAAAATTAGATAATACTCAAAATACCTATAAGAAAAATATAAACTGTTAGTTCAAAATAGATAAAATTCACTCCCCCTCAACATATGATCAGATAAAAGAAAACACACTCCCCCTCAAATATAGATTCCCACAATCAAGAAATTTAAAATCAGATAGAAAAAATTGAAACACTGACTTGTATTTTAAAAAATACAGATATTTGACTAAATGAATTTGAATTAAACACAATTCAATAAATTGAAATGTTTTTAATAAAAATTCAAAATTTCAAATTTAACATACCTAACTTAGACACAATAAACCTAAAGCGTTTTTCATCTAAAGCTTTCGTAAATAAGTCAGCTAATTAAAATTCTGTATTTACAAAATACAGTTCAATGATTCCTTTTTCTACATGGTCTTTAATAAAATGATACCGGATATCTATATGCTTGGTTTTAGTATGTTTAACAGGATTACATGAAATAGCAATAGCACTTTTGGAATCACAATAAATAGGAATTTTATTAAAATAAAACCCATAGTCTCTGAGCTGTGTCTGCATCCATAGCACTTGAGAACAGTAGCTTGCAGCAGCTACATATTCTGCTTCGGCAGTGGATATGGAAACGTAGTTCTGTTTCTTTGATGCCCAGCTGACTAGCTTGTCTCCCAAAAACTATAGATGTCCTGTTGTACTTTTCCTGTCCATCATACAGCTTGCATAGTCTGCATCTAAATAAGCTGTCAGTTCAAAACTAATACCGTTGGGATACCAGAGTCCAAGATTAGCAGTCCCTTTAAGATAACGAAAAATGCGCTTAACGACACTTAAATGGGACTCCTTTG
The DNA here is from genome assembly GCF_001531365.2 of Cynara cardunculus var. scolymus. Lineage (NCBI taxonomy): Eukaryota > Viridiplantae > Streptophyta > Magnoliopsida > Asterales > Asteraceae > Cynara > Cynara cardunculus. The sequence continues at coordinate 17,734,579 of NC_037539.1, read as the reverse complement.
GATTAGA
>NC_037539.1:17721281-17729567 GCF_001531365.2 Cynara cardunculus var. scolymus | reverse complement strand
TCGTTTCAGATGGTTTGTTTAGAAAAATGGTTTGATCAGTTTGTCCTCTTTTGTATAAAATTTCTTCTTTAACCTTCAGAGTTTTATTTAACTGAATTATTTGACGTTCAAGCTTACWTATTTTAACAATCTGTTCTTCATTAACTAATTATAATGATTTATATTTGTCCTTCACATCAGATAATTCGGCTTTTAAAACATTGGATTTTTCATCAAATAATTTGGACTTAGATAACAAAAACTTAGTCCAATTCAAGTTTCCAACATTTTCAATATATAATTTGGTATATTTTTTTTTTGCGTTTTTAATTGATCTTCAAAAYTATTTGAACGCAATTTTTCTGATTTTAGTTCTTGCTAGAAAGTTTGAATTTTGAGCCTCATCTTTTGCATCTGTTTAATGCATGATTGATGTAATACCTCATCATTCATTTCAGCAGTCTGTTCTTCTTCTTCACCTGACAAATCTTTATTTGTTCTAGCCATCAAGCACACATGTGCAACAGCTTCAGTTTCTTCTTCTTCATCAGTCAGATTCAGCCAGTGTTCATCCTCAGCCATAAGTGCTTTGCCGGCATCTCTTTGTTTGGABAGAARAAATTTGTTCTTGTAGTAGTCGGTATCTCGATTTACCGGCTTCCTACAATTTACAGCAAAATGGCCTAGCTTACCACATTTATAACACTCAGTGTTCTCATCAGCTACACCTTGGTAAATTTCTTCTTTTCTTCCGGCTTTTTCTCATACTTCTTCTCGAACCTCTTTTCTTCGTATTTCTTCTTCTCACCAAACTTGTCTTTGTATTCATATTTTGAGCCTGACGAGAATCTCTGGTTGTTCGAGTGTGGCCGTCTTGAGAACTTCTTCTGGAATGCTTTAGTCAGCATTGCCATTGCCTGTTTGATCTCTGACATTTCAAAATTTGAATCTGAGCTGTTACTGTCTTCTTTTTCAGACTCACTTGACTGGCTAACTTTTTTGACTTGCTTTTCAGATCTGCTTTTTAATTTCTTCTCCTTTCTCTCAGATACAAGAGCCAAAGGATCAGCAACTTCTTTTTCTTTCTTCTTTGCATTTCGGATTTCCAAAACATCTTGCTCATTTTGTTTCAGAGTTTTATAGATTTCATGAAAAGCGATATCAGATAACTGTTTATTGAACCTGATATGATTTGCAAATGGTTTCCACTATGACTGGAGATTGATAAGAAACTTAACATTTATCTCTATTGTAGTTTTAGAAATTCCATTCTTTGTTAGCTCATTAAGCAATCTGGCAAGCCTATTATAGACATCATCAAGACTTTCACCTTCTTTAGCCTTGAACTCTTCATAAGCTAAAATACAGTTAGTAATCTTCAACTGAGTTTCCACTTTTGAACCCATCATCATCTTTTCAATTTGAATCCACATGCTGTGACCTGATGATTTATGACTGTCAATACTAGTGTAAATATCATTAGTCAATGCTTGCATCATATAAGACTTGCAAAGCACATCAGTATGGGCTCTCTCTTTTTCTTCAGATGAATATTGATGCTTTAGTTTGGGTACTTTCTGAACATGTATGCCTTCTACTACATCAGCATCTATCTCTAGGAAGAATTCAGCAGGACCTTCCATTAAAGATTTCATAATCAGATCTCCTTCTTTCATTCTCTCAACAAAGTTCAGAAATCTATCTCTCCACTTATTATAATCACCACGAAACAGATGAGGTGGCTTGGTGTCAGTACCAATAGCCATTGCTTCTCGTGAACTCATAGTATGAATTCGTATGAAGTAGGATCAACTGCAGTTCAAAGTTTGAATTAAAGGATCAGTTTACGAAAATATATCTGATAATTTCAAAACAAAGCTTTGCACACATTCAACACTTAGAAAAATTTAGGCACTTATATTTATCCGGATTAGGAATCCGGTCAAGTTTATCCGGATTGAAAGTCCGAACAACAAAGATAGACTTTTTTAATCAAGTTATCCGAATTAGAAGTCCGGACAACAAGTAATTCTAAATCGCACACAAACACTTATCAACACTTAACCAGATTTAAACAATTAAGCAAAATTCAAGCGGATGAAGCAAAATGTAATACGGATAAGGCACAAAAATCAATTTAAATTAAAATTCTCAAATCAGATGTTTTCAACACTTAGTCAAATTTCCAAAATGAAAATCGGACGTAAAAAGTCAACAAGTCAAGGTCAACAAAGTCAACAAGTCAAAGTACGTATAAGTCCTTCTAAWACAAATCGATCAAAAGTCAAAGAATTAAATCGATCAAAAGTCAATATCCGTTCAATCACCAAAGAATGTACGATCAAAAATATAAATCGCTCAAATAGACAAATGCACTAAGTACAAGTCTTACCAAGCGGATTCTCTAAATCGCTTAACAAATCGCACACCACTTAAACGACTTACCAGTCGGATTGTGTAAATCGCCCACTAATCCGTTCAGGTTACCAATGACTTACCAGCCAGATTGTTTAAATCGCTCAATAATCCGTTCAAGTTATCAATGATTTACCAGACGGATTGGCTAAATTGCTTGATTATCCGCACAAGTGTTAACCGGATTAACCTATAACAAACAACTCAAAACACATGGATGTTAAATCGCACAAGTATTAAGCGGATAACACCCTAAATCGCACAACTCTTAAGCGGACTAATATTCAACCAAAAACACAAAACTTCACACTTTTTACCAAAATAATGGATCAAAACATGAAAAAATATGACTTTTGAACAATATTTTCCAGAATACGAAAACCCAAAATTCGACTAAAACAGGTTTAAAACTTGCTTAAAATAAAAAATAGTGTGAATCAAAGTTGTTTGAAATACAAAAACGAATCTAGCGATGTAAATCTTTTCAATTAACAATGAAAAAACAACCAATTTAGGTTCAAAAACCCAATCTGGACGAAGAACACTCAAGAACAGTGATGAACATCATAGATCCAGATCGATCAATCTTCAAAAATTCGTGCAAAAATGTGCAAAAATTGTTTAATCCTCTAATCAAAACTGCTACTGTCTGCTCTGATACCAATTGTGAAGTCCAATATTCATACAAACATGATAAGATCTTCAAGAATCAAGATGAATAGATTAGTAGAGAGAATATCATCAAAGGTTGATTTGATTGAGAGAGAGAAAATTACAGCTCAAATCTTGATTACAATCTGCTAATTACTTGGTAATGACAATTACAATGAAAATACTATTTATACCAAGGAAAATAAAGCTAAACTAATTACAATAAAGCTAAGTAAATGGAGAAACTTGAATACAACATTAAAGCTTTTACTCAAACCTAACAACTAGTATTCGTAATTCCAATTGCATATCTTTGTGATAATGTTGGAACATTCAAAGCATTTTTTGTTTTTTTAATTTCACTCTAGTGATGACTGGAAGTCCTATCAGTGCTACACCGATGCCAACACTGAAAGTAGGCCACTCAATTGATTTTGTTTCAATTGATGTGACAATACTTGCTAAATGTGCTTTTATGTTAGCCGTTACCCATTTCGGTTACTAAAACGTGTTGGAGATAGAATTGGAAGAGATGTGTGGTATTCAGAAAAATGTGAAAACAGATAAAAGCTTCAATGTTTTATCAGATGTAGAGTTATTCATTTCTACTTGCTAAAGCTAAATTAATCTAGTCTTTGAAGATACATGATGCTCAGGATGATCCTAATCATCATGAAGGGGAGAATTGATATCAAAGACATAGAAGATGATATAAAATTCAAAGATATTTGAAGCAAGTGATCATGTTGAGGGGGAGTTAGCAAGTGTTCATATTTGTAGGGGGAGTTAGCAAGTGTTCAAAATAGAGAAGGATTGTATCTAAATTTCTTGAGTCTAAGGTTGAAAAGCCGTTGAACTCAAAGATTGTAGATGTGGTAAAAAGGTTGATGTTGAACTGTTTGGATTCACTATGGTTATCTTTGTGAAAGATTCAATAGATTTAGAAGTCAAAGATGTTTGAAAAAACTTATTGTTAAAGTTGTTTTCTTTCATGATCGATATAAAGTTGATGAGCTTAGTATACGTAGTATCAAAGTTCTAAGCCTAAATATCTAAATCTTATCTATGGTATCAAAAGGTTTGTCTAAAGATTTATTTGTTGACGTTCAAAAGAGAAAGTTTCTGAACATCGTATTTTTGTTAAAAGGTATATTGTTATTCATCAGATTTGTCTTGTTCAAAGATTGACAAAGTATGATCATCTTCTTAACAGGAGATTGTTAAGGTTGAAGAGTTGTTGAAGAAAAGATAAAGAGCTTTGTTTTAACAAGAGATGATCTCAAATACAAATGGGGAGATTGTTGTTTCAAATATTATTGTATCTGAGATCATGTGACTTGAAGATTGAAGGGTCAATGCTTAAATTCAAGAAGTCAACCAAAGTCAAGAAGAAAAGAGTTTATAGTGTTTTACTTGCTTTATTAGTTGTGGTATAAATACCTTGTAATGTTGTACTTCTAGTAAGAGCTTTCATTATAATATTGAATTAGAGGGAGGATTAGTTCAACATTCTCGTGTATATTTGTAATATTCGGGTTTTCAATTTTATTTATAGATTTAGAAATAAGTAAATATATATATATATATATATATATTATATGTGTGAGTGTGTGTGGGTGAGTGTGGAATCTGATTATTTGATGGTGGTTTATGCACTTGCTATAAATAGCAAGTGCATAAGAGCAATAAAGGGTTGCTGAAATTCTTAAGTTCAAAAGTCAATTAAGAGTGAAGGCTGGTAAATCGCAGACTTAATCCGATCAAACATTCTAAGGTGAGTGTTAGAAGCTTTGAAGTATCAATTGTTTGTATAACAATTTAATCGCTTTTAGATCTGGCTTGTTATTCCATTATATATATTGTGCGGACTTCATTTTAAACCGGACAAGTAGTGTCCGCGATTCTATATAAATCGGACAAGAGGTGTCCTGGATTTACCCTAAACCGGACAAGGTTTGTCCGGGTTCATGGTTAAATCGCTCAAGTATTAAGCGGTTTAAACCTAAATCGGTCAAGTGTTAACCGGTGTAAGCCTTAAACCACCCAGGTGTCATCCGATATAGAGCTAACCGCTCATGTGTTGTCCGATATAGCCTTAAATCGCCCAAGTGTCATCCGGTTTAGAGCTATATCGCTTAAGCCTTGTCCGGATTATCAATTTTTGGTTCTAAGTCGTTAACCGGATTTCATATTCGGACATTAATGATCGGATTTCTATATCCAGCTGAATTTTGATTAAGTTCTTTTACGCGAGAGAAAGATGAAATGGCGGTGTGGAAGTTATGATAATAGGTTTCACTGGGACTATGAACATGGGGAATATGTTATAGTTGAACCTATTATGAGAAAGATAGACTATATATGATTGATATAATCTGAGTTATGGATAGACTTGAGGATAAACGTGTTATTATGTTTTGATTATATGAATAATCACATGTGTTTAAATGTACAGAGAGAGACATACACTGAAAATGGCCGATAATCCAAATCAATCGGAAAGGAACTCTACCGGTTATGGAAGAGGTCAGGGAAGAAGAAACATAACACAAGGAGAGGATCCAGAACATGTAATGACAATGGAAACGCGAAGTCGTAGCAGAGGTCGAGGAAGAGGTAGAGGTACTAGACAAGAACAGAAAATGTCGGCCCAAGAAAGTTCAATGTCTGGTCGTGGAAGAGGCAGGGCAAGGGGTGGACATAATATTTCTGACACCGGATTTATTACTCAGGAAATGCTGGCAGCAGAGTTGGGAAAATTCCAAGAAAATTTGGTGAACTTATTGGGACGTACAACTCAAAATAATCCAAAAGTAGTAAGAAATCCTGATTATCAGGAGGAAGCCGGAGCTAGTACCCCGGTAACTGGTACATTTGTACCCCTTACTTCGTCCTCAGTACAGAAAGAAGGAGATATCAAGATGTTTCTTGCCTGTAAACCTCCTAAAATTTCTGGGGAACGTGACCTTGTTAAAGTCATGTGTTGGCTTAAAGAGATAGAGCTGAGTCTGTAAATCAACAAAAGTGCAGAAGAGGACAAAGTCATGTTTGCTGTATCCCATCTAAGATCAAGTGCTTTGTACTGGTGGGAAGTTCTGTCCAATTCAGATCCAAACGTTTTGAAAACCATGTTGTGGGAAGAATTTGTGATCAAATTTAAAATGCAGTATTGTCCTGAAGCGGCAGTACAAAAGTTAGAAGATGATTTCCTTCGTCTTGAACAAGGAAACATGTCAGTTTGTCAGTATACGTAAGTCTTTATGGAACAATCCTAGTTTGCTGAAGCTTACATTATATCGGAAAACAGTAAAGTGAGAAAGTATATCTGGGGTTTGGAGTCTAATCTCCGAAAATATGTGATATCCAGGAATCCGACAACATTTCAAGCAGTAGTTGATGCTGTAGAGATGCTGGAACAAGATATTAATAGACAACCACAAGAAAAGGTTGGATAGAAAAGAAATGGGGAAGCTATAATAATCGATTTTCGTAGACCGAGGTTTATGGAAAGTTTGAATCGACCAGTTCCAAGGTTTGCTGATAAGGCATGCACACGATGTCACAAAATACATCAGGGAAATTGCAATACCGAGTCACGAGTATGTTTTAAATGTCAGGAACCAGGACATATAGCTCGAGACTGTCGGATGACGCTAAGATGTTTTACTTGTAACTCATCTCAACATGTAAACACTGGTTGTCTGCAAGCAAAGGGACGAGGGTCTGGTTTTATTGGAGGTCGGGGATCTGGATATTCTGGGGGCCGAGGATCTGGTTATGTGCCAATAGGTCATGGACAAATGGATAATTGTGTTAATTCAAATGGTCGAGGAGAGATAAGACGTGGGGAGTCTGCAAGAGGGAGAGCCATTCAAATGACAAGAGGCGAGGCGGAAGAGCACCCTGAAGTGGTGACAAGTACATTCCTTGTTAATTCAATATGTGCCAAAGTTTTATTTGACTCGGGTGCAAATCGTTCTTTTGTGTCACCGTCGTTTGTTAACTGCGCACATTTAGAATCTAAAGCGTTAAGTGAGGATCTAATTGTGGAAACAACAAATGATAGTGAAGTATCGATTAAGGAAAGAATAGATGATTGTTTCATAAGTATAGAAGGATGTGAGGTGCCTATACAACTATTTCCTTTGCCTTTAAGGGAATTTGATATAATTATAGGCATGGATTGGTTAGCTAAAAACCAAGCCAATATTGTCTGTGATGAAAAGATGATCCATATAGACTTACCGAAAAAAAGGAAAGGTTGTGATTTATGGGGATCGACGGGATCGTTACTCTAGCCTTATTTCAGTTTTAAAGGCTCGAAAATATGTACAGAAGGGATGTGTTAGTTTTCTTGCATATGCTACTGATATGAAGAAAGAAAAGGGAAAGATGGAGGATATCCCAGTCGTAAGAGAATTTCCTGAGGTATTTCCAGAAGATTTGAAAAGTCTACCTCTGGATCGAACAATTGAATTCCAAATTGAATTACTTCTTGAAGCAGCACCCGTTGCGCGTGCACCATATCGATTAGCTCCTTCTGAGTTAAAGGAGTTAATGTCTCAATTAAAAGAATTGTTAGATAAAGGTTTTATCCGACCAAGTACTTCCCCGTGGGGTGCGCCGGTGCTGTTTGTAAAGAAGAAGGATGGATCAATGAGAATGTGCATTGATTACCAGGAGCTGAATAAACTGACAATAAAAAATACGTATCCTCTCCCAAGAATTGATGATTTGTTCGATCAATTGGTTGGGGCTACTTAATTTTCGAAAATTGATTTACGGTCCGATTATCATCAATTGAAGATTCGGAATGAAGATGTGTCAAAAACGACATTCCATACACGTTATGGTCATTACGAATTTCTGGTTATGCCATTTGGACTCACAAATGCGCATGCAGCCTTTATGGACATGATGGATAGGGTGTGTCGTCCCTATATTGATAAATTTGTGAATGTCTTCATTGATGATATTCTGATAAATTCTCGGTCGGAAGAAGAGCATGCTCATCATTTGAGATTACTCTTAGAACTGTTGAAACAAGAGATATTTGTTAAACCCAATAACTCATGATGTAAAAAGTAATGAAAAACAACAAGTGATGAAGAACCAGAAGACCAATGAAGACATCAAGGCATAATCAACTAAGTTTGGAATTCAACCAGATGATCGATGGATAGTTCAACCAGAGGACCGATGGACAGTCCAAGGATGCGATGGAAAGAGCATCCTCATCGA
>NC_037539.1:17717652-17718822 GCF_001531365.2 Cynara cardunculus var. scolymus | reverse complement strand
TGGAAAATCAAAATGGTGAATTTTCTGGAAGGAATGGACAGGAATCTCCTGAGATCTATACAGGAGGGTCCCTACATTCCTCAAACTCTAGTCCCAAGAGTTCCAGGAACAAACACCACAGCTGAAATTCTAGCCTACTATATGCCCAAAGATGAAAGGAACTGGGATGAAGATGATAGAGAAAGAGTTGAAACTGACAAAAAGGCCAAAAGATTGATAATCATGCACTACCCAATGAAATCTTCCAATCCCTCGATACATGTTCCATAACCAAGGAACTATGGGATGAACTGGCAAGCCAACTGGAAGGAGGATCAAAAACAAAGAAAAATCGTAGAGCACAATGCCTCAACGAATACACGAATTTCAAAGCCCTCCCTGATGAACCAATACAAAAGACTTACGATCGCTTCAACACATTGATAAATCAATGTCGTAGAAACGATATCATTAGAACAAAGGAAGAAAACAACGTTCTATTCCTAAAGAGTCTAGGCGATGAATGGACTCAACTATCTATGTCCCTACAAGCAAACCAGGACCTAGATGGCTGGTCTCTTCATGACCTGTATGGAACACTTGCAGCACAAGAGAGCGACATTATGAAGAAAAAGGTATCCATTGGTGGMCYCCTTGCTCTTGCTGCCGATGAAAAAGAAAAATCAAGGACTCCAGCCAAAGAACATAAGAAGAAGAGCGAGAAAGCATTGGTGGTAGAATCAGAATCTAAAGAGGAAACTTCTAAATCAGATGATGAAATTAATTCTTTCGCCAAATCTTTAACCTTGATTACAAAACAGTTCCAAAAGAAGTTCATCAGAAAACCCTACGAGCGAAAAGAGTTCAGAAGGGAAAGGTACCAGTCATCCTATGATAGAAAGCCATCCAAATTTTATCAAAGAGACGAAAGAAGAGATGGAAGAGAAGAACGGGAAGAAAGAAGAGAAGAAAGAAGAGAGGAAAGGAGAGAGGACAAGGAAGGAAAGAAAAATGACCTTCGATGCTTCAGATGCGGAAAACTTGGTCATTTTTCCAAGGAATGCGAAGGACGATTGATCAAGGATGCTGACTACTATAAGAATAAATACAAGTATAATTCAAGAGAGCGAAGCTTGATGGCCGAAAAAGAAAACTGGATGTCCGACTCTTCATCAGACGATGAAGATAAAG
>NC_037539.1:17700545-17717552 GCF_001531365.2 Cynara cardunculus var. scolymus | reverse complement strand
GGTCCACTGATGTGGAAGCTTTCGAATCTGCCGTTCAGGAATCGCGGCAGTCGTAGCTATTTCTGTAACAGCCGGAACAATAGCAAATGGAATATATGGTCCATTTTCTATGTAATGTGGAATTTCAGGATCCACACCTTCCAAAAAGAGGGACATCCGGTTCTTTCAGATACTAAAGTTGTCACGGACAAACCGGGGAGGTTTGGCAAGAGAGCCATTATCTTGTGTGTGTGTGTTTGTAATTTGTAAAGCCATTTGTAAGCAGTAAGTTATCTAAGAAGAGATAAATTTATACAGAAAATTAGTCAAACAAAAGGAAAGAAAGAAAACACTGCTCTGATACCACTTGTTGGTCCCGTAAGGGTCTACAAGAAGAGAAACTGTTTGTAGAAGGGGGGGGATGAATACAAACACAGTATTTTCAAATTGAAAATATATATTGATTAAAAAGATCAATATAGATTTTACAAGATTGTTTGCGGAAAGATAAGGTAATAAAAACCTATTTAAACAATCTTTGGTTACACACAAAGCTTTAGCAAATACAAGAAAATAAGTTGCTAAAAGAAAGATCCTTTACTTAAGCTAGAAGATGCTTGAAGTAAGAATAAGGTTAGAGAGAGATGCGCGCCCTCTGCATGGAGAAGTAACACTTCTATTTATACCCAGTGCATTAAATGATCATTTAATGCAATATGGTAGGTTTAGAGTGCGTGTCAAACCTTAAGAGGAAGGCTTGTTCTTTGCTACAGTGAATAGTACAAAAGCACTATTTTTGAGCAGACATCCTTACCTAAAGTTGGCGGACAAGGAGTCGACTAATCGGCTCCGTACCCCTAACTTTTGTAAGGGTATGGGTTTTGTCCTTTGTGTGCATAAAGACAAGACAACAACAATCGTGCAAAGCAAGCTTCCTTTGATTGCTGAATGCTGGAATGACCTGAAGATCTCATCATCATTCGCTGAAGCTAGAGCAGTCTTCACACATATATAGATAGGCTTGTAATCACTGAACACCGCTTCAGATCACGTACTCGCCGGTCTCTAATCTTCAGTTTTTTTCTTTGATGTTTGCTGAAGGTTCTTTGGTGTGAGTGTTGTCTTCTTGAAGTATTGCTGTTTCTAATAGATTTACAATGCAGTTCTTCAGCGATCACTGAACATACTCAGTGAAGATCGCTGAAACTGGAAATACAGAAACACAAATACAACGTGAAAGAGAAAAGGGATTATCATCAAATCACTGAGAGAGAGGATCAACAGATATATATATATATATATATTTAATCTTAATCTTCATATGCTTAGAAGGACAACAATAGATCCTCTCTCTCTCTCTCTCAGTGATTTGATGATAATTCCTTTTACCTTATACGAAATATTTATGTTTCTGTCTTTCAGTTCTAGCGATCATCATTGAGTCTGTTCAGTGATCGCTGAAGAACATGTAATGTAAATTCATCAGTGACAACGATATTTCAAGAAGACAAAACTCACACCAAAGAACCTTCAACGAAAGTCGAAGACTGAAATTGAAGATTAGAGACTGGCGAGTACGTGATCTGAAGCGGTATTCGGTGATTACAACCTGGTCTACACATGTGTAAAGACTGCCCAAGCCTCAGCGAATGCTGAAGAGGCCTTCAGGTTATTCCAGCATTCAATGATCAAAAGAAGCTTGTTGAGTACTATTGCTTTTGTCTTGTCCTTATACGCACAAAGAACAAACCCATACCCTTTCTAATGTATAGTACGTTACGAAGCCGATTAGTTGACTCTACTACCCACCAACTTTGTGAAATGATGTCAGCTCATGAATAGGCTTTTCTACTATTCACTGTAGTAAAAGACAAGTCTTTCTCTAAAGACTTGACACGTGTTCTATGTTATAACCAGGTTTCAGGCAACACCGGTTGAGGCAACCTCACGTGGATATTATGTGAATTATGTGAAATATGCATGTTGAATTTAGAAATGCATGGATCATATATGCATGTGAATATAATGCTATGTATGCATATGAGAAGATGATACGTATGTGTATATGATAATATGCATACATGGAAAATGTGAAGGTGCATGTGCGGTAACATGCTTATGTGAAATCTATTATTAAAATAGATAGTATCTTCGTGGTAAAGAAAGATTGTTTTAAAATAATAAAACCCACCACCGCTCAAAGAATTTTATAATGATAAAATCCTCCACCGTCCTTGTGAAAATATATAAAGAATGAAAAAGAGATAAGACCTTGTCTTATCATTCTATTTTAGAAAGAAACCTTTTAGAGAGATAAGGTGTGTTTTGTCAGTGGGAGTGTTCTTGAAGATTCTGTGTTGTTTGAAGATCTGCTATGTGTTTAAAATCTACAGAATTTGTGCTTGATAAGGTGAGTTTTTGATAACTAAAATCTTTATATATATATATATTGTTATACAAACTGCTGGGGTTTTGATGTTTGATTTTGAAGAAAAGATGGTAAAACTGTTTTTAACAGTTTAAAGGTGTTATTGTTACAAATTTGAGTATTGGAAACTGTTTTGTAAAGATAAAAAAGAGGTTGCTTCTTTGAAACAGTTTTGAAATGATGTCCTGTTTAAAGGATACAAAGGGATTTTGAATTTGAAAATATTATTGCAAGAACTGGTTGTTCTTGAATATTCAAAGTTTTGATGATAAAACTGTTTTGAAACCATTATTGGTTGAAAACTATAGAGGACATTCCTTCAAGACGGTTGTGACTTCGGTCTGTCTTTGTTGGGAATAATCTGTAGATTTTGTACAAAACTATGGAGGCTGTTTCATCAAGACGGTTGTGACTTTGGTCTGTCTTTGTTGGAACTAATCCATAGATTTTGATGAGAAAATAAGGGTGACATATCAAGGAGAGGTGTACCATGGGATAAGGGTGGCATATTAAGGAGAGGTGTACCTTCGGCTATAAGGGTGGCATATCAAGGATAGGTGTACCTTTGAATATAAGGATGGCAATTATGTATGGATATTATAGCTCTTGCTATTATGTCTTTTAACATTGCAAGAGATTTGAGTTCTTACTTCTTTGTGATTTGAGAGCTCAGAGATATTGTCTTATTAGAAATGATAGTATTGATGTTTTTGAGAAGAAGAAAACTTGGCTTATGGCCAATGGTTTTGGATAAACTTTCTTTTGGAACAAGTGTTTGGTTTAAGAGGAACCGAAAAGGCTCTGGTTGTTCCTTGAAAGGAACTGGAGGCTCTGGTTTGTCCTCATAGTAGAACTACAGGCTCTGGTTCTGGATGATGATTTGAGATTTATGCAAGTCTTTTACCAAGTTTTAGTTAAACTACAGGCTCTGTATCTATTAGATAGGAGCTCTATGTCAAAATATTACTTTAAAAGATATTACAAAGAATTTACACTTAGAAACTTTTTATACAAAGGAAGACAGACCAGAGGGGCTCTGGTTGGCCTACCGTATTGGACCAGAGGCTCTGGTTGGTCTTGCATTTTGAGCTAGAAGCTCTAGCTAGTAGAACCAGAGCTCTGGTCATACGAGATCCTTTTAAAATATGTTTTAATTCATGGGAAAGCTATTTTATTATCCATGATATTAGTCTATGAAGGTTTTGAGAATATTACTTAAGTAAGAGGCTCTGGTAGAGGAACCAGAGGAACTATGGTCCTCTTGTTTGTTGAAATATTTTCTAAGTCTGGTCTTTGGAACCAGAGGTCCGATGGACTCAAACAGAATCTGGATTTACATATTGAGATGTGAAATGATTTATTTATTATAACCGAGTTTCAGACAACCTGGGTTGAGGTAACCTATACGTGATTATTATTTGAAATCCCGTGATGGTATGCATAATAATTAATTAAATGCATGAGTGGTATACATATATGTGAAAAAGGTGGTATGATGCATACATAAATAATAGGTGCATGTATTTGATGTGAGGCCTGCATAAGTTTTACTATTTTAAAATGTGAAAATGTGATATCTTCATAGTGAAGAAAGAAGGTTTTAAAATAATATCTTCCACCGCCCAAACTATTGTTATAATTAAAATACTCTCCACCGCCTTTGTGTGAGTATTTAAAGAAAGAAAAAGGGATAAGATCTTTATCTTATCATCTTATTTAAAAAAAAATCTTGGTGGAGAGAGAGAAAGGTGTTTTTTTGACGGTGAGAGTGTTCTTGGAAAAGAATCTGTTGCTCAAAATTATTTGAAGAACCAGTGTGTTATAACCTGCAGAATCTGTGTTTGATAAGGTGAGTTTTGATAAACTAAAACCTTTATGTTTGCTGTTATATAAACTGTTGGGCTTTGGGGATTTATGATTTAGAAATAGTTTGGTAAACTGTTTTCTAACAGTTTAAACGAGGTGTTTATGATTTTGGAGTTTGAAAACTGTTTTGGAGAGATGAAACAGTAATTGAGCTTTAAAACAGTTTTGGAAGATGATATTTTTTTAAAAGATTTAAAAGAGATTTGATATGTGGAAATTTATGAAAGAACATATTGTTCTTGAGTTTGGAGGTTTTGATGATAAAACTATTTTTTTGGGAACCATTACTGGTTGAAAACTATAGAGGACATCTCACCAAGACGGTTGTGACATTGGTCTGTCTTTGCTTGGGATTAATCTATAGATTTTTGTGGATAAAACTATGGAGGATGTTTCACCAAGACGGTTGTGACTTTGGTTTGTCTTTGTTTGGAACTAATCCATAGATTTTGATGAGGAAATAAAGGTGGCATATCAAGGAGAGGTGTACCATGGGATAAGAGTGGCATATCAAGAAGAGGTGTACCTTCGGCTATAAGGGTGGTATATCAAGTAGAGGTGTACCTTTGGATATAAGGGTGGCAATTGTGTGTGATTATTATAGCTTTTACTGTTATGTCTTTTAAGATTACAATAGATTTGAGTTCTTGCTTCTTTGTGATTTAAGGACTCAAAGATGTTGTTCTTATTAGAAATGAGAGTACTGATGTTATTGAGAAAGGGAAAACTTGGTCTACGACCAATGGTTTTGGATATAATCTGTTTTGGATCGCGTTTAATTTTAAAGGAACCAGAGGGGCTCTAGTTGTTCCTTGAAAGGAACCAGAGGGGCTCTGGTTGGTCCTCAGAATAGAACCAGAGGGTTCTAGTCGTTGATTTGAGAAATTATGCAAAATGTTTTCTCAATGTTTTAGTGGACCAGAGACCCTGTATCTATAAACAAGTGCTCTGTGCCAAAATCATATTTTAAAGAGTTTTCAAAAAGGGTTCCAGAAGCTCTTGTTGGTCTTGCATTTTGAACCAGAAGCTCTGGTCATATAAAACGTATTTTTGGACCCCAAGCTCTGGTTGGCCTACGCGGATTGAACCAAAAGTTCTGGTTTGTCTCATAGTTTAGACCAGAAGCTCTGGCGAGTAGAACCAGAAGCTCTGATCATATAAAATCCGTCTCAAAATGTGTGTTTAACTTTCGAAAAGCTATTTTATTACCCATAAGATTGATCTTTGAATGTTGGAATTTTATTTAAATAAAAAGCTCTGGTAGAGGAACCAGAGGAGCTCTGGTCCTCTTATTATTTGAAATATTTCTAAGTCTGGTCTTTGGAACCAGAGATCCGATAGACTCAAACAAAATGTGGATTTACATGTTGAAATACTAATTGATTTTATTTGAAATATGATTTGGTGATCGTCACCCTGCAACTACATGGAAAAAGGGAATCTCACTAGACCTTTAAGTCTAACCCTCATTTTGTGTTTTCAAATGTGTTGCAGAAAATGCAGATTTTAATGATGGTAAAGGAAAAAGGAAAATGTGAATTATTTTCTTATGTGCTTAGCTTTATGAAGATCATGTTTGGATATGTTTTGGAGAATAGATATTATGATTACAAAAGCATATATTTTGAAAATTTTGAGTTGTGAATTTTATATTATAGACTCTTGTATTATGGACCTTTGTGGGATTGAACATATATTATATGAATGAAACATATGTTATATGCAATGTGAATTATGGGGGTGCTACATGTTGGTATCAGAGCCTGAGTTTAAAAGATTTAGGTATTCACATACATGATGCCTAGACTTTAACTGTTTCATTGCATGTTAAGGGTCCCAGACATAGTTAGCACATTTGGAATAAAATATGATAAGTTAAGAGATCAATGTGTAAGGTACATTCGAATTACATCTGGCCAATGTAATTTTGAATCTACAGGTACAAAATTGAACTTGGACACATTATTATATTTGGGAATGTGTTAATGTGTTTATTGACTTTGACATCTACAGATGACTAGTAGATCCAGAAGGTCTGAAAGGATCACCCACTCCAATCCCAATGAAGAAGAAGATACCCCTGTTCTTGCCCTTGTTGGTGCATCTGAGGGCAGAGGCAGAGGCAGAGGCAGAGGCAGAGGCAGAGGTAGAGGCAGAGTTAGTCAGACAGATGATAATACAAACCAAGGAGAATCAAATTCTGAAAATATGAACCAGGAACAGATGCCTCAACCAGAATACTGACTAGAGACATGTTGGCCGAAGAGATGGGAAAGCTAAGGGAAACCTTGACTTCCATTATGAGGATTCCTGCTGGAATCGAGACTGGCAGAGTTGAAATTAATCCACCATTCCCGGTTGTTAATAATAAAAAAGAAGATATCAAGATGTTCTTGACCTGTAAACCATCAACCTTCTCGGAGGAAAGGGATCCAATTAAAGCTATGTGCTAGGTCAAAGAGATAGAATCACTGTTCAACACCATCCGATGTGCAAAAACAGACAAAGTCAGATTTGCAGTTTCTGTTTTGAAGTCAAATGCATTATTTTGGTGGGAGGTGGAATCCTTAGCCAGACCTGACATCTTACAAACTACGACGTGGACATAATTTGTTAATAGATTCAAGGAACAGTATTGCCCAAAGGCTACCATCAGAAGATGGAAGAGGATTTATTAAAGCTAGAACAAGGAAACAGAACCGTAAGGGAGTATACAGAAAATTTCATCGAGTACTCATGATTTGCAGAACACTATATCTCTTCAGAATCAAGAAAAGTGGAAAGATACATTTGGGGATTGAAGCCATCAATCCGAGAATTTGTAATAGCCATGAATCCGATTACATTTTCAATGATTGTCGATGCAGCGGAAGTGATCGAGAGGAATAAGAACCGCCAAGAGGAAAGAAAAATGATGAAAAAGAGGAAATGGGAAGGTCCATCAGCAGGATACAGAGGACCAAAATATGTAAAGTATGGAAACATGCCCGTACATAGATTTAGTGAGAAAGCTTGTCCCCGATGTCACAAGATTCATCAGGGTGACTTTTAAACCGATCTAAGAAAATGCTACCAGTGTGGTGAGGCAGGACATCTGTCCCGAAATTGCCCAATAACTAAGAGATGTTTTAATTGCAATTCACCAGATCATCTTAGGCCAAACTGCCCTCAATTGAAAGCTCCACAACTTACCGTGGGAAGCAATATTTCAAGTGCCCGTGGGAGACCGAGCATGGGTAGAGGAGGATCAGGAGAGTTGGGGGGTCGATCATTTCAAATGACCAAGCACGAAGCCGAAACTACACCCGATGTAGTGACAGGTACCTTCCTCATGAACTCATTACATGCTAAAGTGTTATTTGACTTGGGTGCAAACTTGTCGTTTGTATCCCTATTTTTTGCTCTATGTGCTCATATGAATTCTGTGCCACTTGACGATAAGTCAGTAGTTGATACTGCTAATGGTCAAGTATCTGTGAATTTTGTATTCGATACCTACACTATTATGATTGATAGATGTGAACTACCAATCAGGCTGTTTCCTATACCTATGAAAGAGTTTGATGTGGTAGTAGGGATGGATTGGTTGGTAGAAAACCAGGCCAACATTGTTTGTGATAAAAAGATGATTAGAATAATAATACCAGACAGAGGGACATTTGTTATTTATGTTGATCATCAGGATCATCGTACCGGTCTATTATCGATGATGAAATCCAAAAAGTGTATACAAAAGGGGTGTCAGGGATTTCTAGCTTATGTAATAGATGCCAAGAAAGAGAAGGGAAAGCAAGAATTAATCCCGATTGTTAGTGACTATCCTGAAGTCTATCCAGAAGGCTTACTCGATCTACCACCAGATAGGATCATTGAATTTGGGATTGATTTAATACCCGAGGCAGCGCCTATAGCCAAAGCACCGTATCAATTAGCTCCGTTTGAACTTAAAAAATTGGTTACAAAGTTGAAAGATTTACATGACAAAGGATTTATCAGACCAAGTACTTCACCATGGGGAGCTCCAGTTTTGTTTGTGAAAAAGAAAGACGGTTCAATGCATATGTGTATCGACTATCGGGAATTGAATAAATTGACCATAAAGAACAAATATCCATTGCCAAGAATTGATGATTTGTTTGATCAACTAGTGGAAGCTAGTTACTTCTCAATGATTGCTTTACAATCAAGCTACCATCAGCTGAAAGTTAAAGAGGAAGATATTGCTAAAACTGCTTTTCGAACTATGTGCAGACATCATGAATTTTTGGTTATGCCATTCAGGTTGACTAATGCACCTGCAGCTTTTATGGATTTAATGAATAGAGTATGTAGAGAATACCTTGATAAATTTGTCATTGTATTTGTCGATGATATTTTCATATACTCCAAAACCCAAGAAGAACAAGCAAAATATCTTCACTTGATACTTGAACTCTTGAGAAGAGAAAAGTTGTATGCCAAGTTGTCAAAGTGTGAATTTTGGCTAAGGGAAGTTCAGTTTTTGGGGCATGTTATAACCGAGGCAGGGGTAAAAGTGAATCCTACAAAGATTGAAGCAGTTGCAAAGTAGGAAGCACAAAAGACACCATCGAATATCTGAAGCTTTTTGGGATTAGCAGGTTACTATCGCAAGTTTATTCAAGATTTTTCAAAAATAGTCGTGCCATTGACCAAATTGACTTGGAAGAATGTTAAATATCAATGGGAAGAAGAACAACAGAAAGCTTTTTAGTTATTGAAAGATCATCTCTGCAGTACCCCGATATTATCTCTACCTGATGGAACCGAAGATTTTGTGGTATACAGCGATGCATCAAAGTTGGGTTTGGGCTGCGTCTTGATGCGAAGAGGAAAAGTTATATCATATGCATCTTGGCAATTGAAAGATCATGAAAAACAATACCCAACTCATGACATGGAATTAGCAACCATGGTTTTTGCACTGAAAATATGAAGACACTACCTCTTGGGAACAAAATGTCAAATTTACACCGATCACAAGAGTTTGTAACACTTGTTCAATCAGAAGGAATTGAATATGAGCAGCATCGTTGGATCAAACTTGTTAATGACTATGATTGTGAAATACTTTATCACCCGGGAAAAGCCAACGTGGTTGTCGATGCTTTAAGCCGAAAGGAAAGAAGTGGAACAATCAAAGCAATGAGGATTAACTTAACATCCGATCTTCATCTAGAAATCTTGAAATGTCAGAAAGAGGCTATCAAAGGAGAAAACAAGCAGTCAGAAAGAATAGGTAAGATATTTCCATCATGAAACCGAATGATGAGGGAATATTATGTTTCCAAGGCAGGATATGGGTACCAAGCTATGGGAATATACGGGAGACCATTCTAAATGAAAGCCACAAGTCCCGTTATTTGATTCATCCAAGTACCAACAAGATGTACAAAGACTTGAAATTATTTTATTGGTGGCCAGGTCTCAAGAAAGACATAGCAAAGTACGTGGAACGATGCTTAACCTGTCTGCAAGTTAAGATTGAGCATCAAAGACCCTTTGGAAACCTGCAATCATTGGAAATACCACTGTGGAAATGGGATCACATTACAATGGACTTTATCATGAAATTACCCCGAATCCCGAAAGGTTATGATGCAATCTGGGTAATAGTTGACCATCTATCAAAGTCTGCACATTTCCTACCGATGAAAGAAACTTATTCTTTGGAAAGATTGGCTCAAATCTACATCAAGGAAATTGTGACCAGACACGGCATTCCATTGTCCATTATCTCTGACAAAGATAGTCGCTTCACATCAAAATTCTGGGAAAGTTTGCAAAGATCCTTGGGATCACAAATTCGGTTAATTATGGCTTATCATCCGCAAACAGATGGGCAGAGTGAAAAGACCATCCAGACTCTTGAAGACATATTGAGAACTTGTGTAATCGACTTCGGGGGATCGTGGGAGGAACATTTACCGTTGATAGAATTTGCATACAATAACAATTATCACTCCAGCGTCCAAGCAGCACTGTATGAAGTTTTGCATGGACGAAAATGCCGAACACCGTTGTGTTGGAATGAGATAGGTGAAAAGCAATTAACAGGTCCTGAGATTGTGCAAGTGACATCAGAAAAGGTTGAACAGATTCGGACAAGAATCAAGATAGCCCAAGATCGACAGAAAAATTATGCCGACAAACGTAGAAAGCCGATTGAATTCAATGTGAATGATTATGTGATGTTGAAATTATCTCTGTGGAAGGGTGTTATGAGATTTGGAAAGAAAGGAAAGCTTAATCGAAGGTATATTGGACCGTTCAAAATATGCAAAAGGGTTGGGTCGGTAGCTTATCAATTGGAACTACCAGAAGAATTCAGTCAGATTCACAACACCTTTCATGTATCAAATCTGCGCAAGTGCTTGGCAGATCCAAACTCAGCAGTACCGCTTCCCGAGATCAAACTAGACAATAACTTGAATTTTGTTGAAACACCTGTTGCCGTGTCTGACAGAAAGATTAGGGTGTTGAGAAACAAAGAAATCAGTCTGAAAAGGTTCAGTGGTGTTACCACAAGGGTTCAGAGGCTACATGAGAATTAGAATCTGATATGAAAACCCGTTACCCTTGGCTATTTGAATGAATGAATTTCGATACGAAATTCTTTTGAGGGGGAGATAATGTTATAACCGGGTTTCAGACAACCTGGGTTGAGGTAACCTATACGTGATTATTATTCGAAATTACGTGATGGCATGCATAATAATTAATTAAATGCATGAGTGGTATACATATATGTGAAAAAGGTGGTATGATGCATACATAAATCATAGGTGCATGTATTTGATGTGAGGCCTGCATAAGTTTTACTATTTTAAAATGTGAAAATGGGATATCTTCATAGTGAAGAAAAAAGATTTAAAATTAATATCTTCCACCGCCCAAACTATTGTTATAATTAAAATACTCTCCACCGCCTTTGTGTGAGTATTTAAAGAAACAAAAAGGGATAAGATCTTTATCTTATCATCTTATTTGAAAAGAAATCTTGGTGGAGAGAGAGAAAGGTGTTTTCTGACGGTGAGAGTGTTCTTGGAAAAGAATCTATTGCTCAAATCTTTTTGAAGAACCAGTGTGTTATAACCTACAGAATCTGTGTTTGATAAGGTGAGTTTTGATAAACTAAAACCTTTATATTTGAAGTTATATACACTGTTGGGTTTTGAGGATTTATGATTTAGAAATAGTTTGGTAAACTATTTTCTAACACTTTAAACGAGGTGTTTATGATTTTGGAGTTTGGAAATTGTTTTGGAGAGATGAAATAGTAATTGAGCTTTAAAACAGTTTTGGAAGATGATATTCTGTTTTAAAGGATTTAAAAGAGATTTGATATGTGGAAATTTATGAAAGAACAGATTGTTCTTGAGTTTGAAGGTTTTGATGATAAAACTATTTTTGGGAACCATTACAGGTCGAAAACTATAGA
Source organism: Cynara cardunculus var. scolymus (assembly GCF_001531365.2). NCBI lineage: Eukaryota > Viridiplantae > Streptophyta > Magnoliopsida > Asterales > Asteraceae > Cynara > Cynara cardunculus. Next base: position 17,705,820 of record NC_037539.1, on the reverse strand, counting down.
GGACATCTCACCAAGACGGTTGTGACTTCAGTCTGTCTTTGCTTGGGATTAATCTATAGATTTTTGTGAATAAAACTATGGAAGATGTTTCACCAAGACGGTTGTGACTTCGATCTGTCTTCATTTGGAACTAATCCATAGATTTTGATGAGGAAATAATGGTGGCATATCAAGGAGAGGTGTACCATGGGATAAGGGTGGCATATCAAAGAGATGTCTAGCTTCGGCTATAAGGGTGGCATATCAAGGAGAGGTGTACCTTTGGATATAAAGGTGGTAGTTGTGTGTGATTATTATAGCTCTTACTGTTATATCTTTTAAGATTACAATAGATTTGAGTTCTTGCTTCTTTGTGATTTAAGGACTCAGAGATGTTGTTCCTATTAGAAATTATTGTACTAATGTTATTGGGAAAGGGAAAACTTGGTCTACGACCAATGGTTTTGGATATAATCTGTTTTGGATCGCGTTTAATTTTAAAGGAACCAGAGAGGCTCTGGTTATTCTTCGAAAGGAACTAGAGAGGCTCTGGTTGGTCCTTAAAATAGAACCAGAGGGTTCTGGTCATTGATTTGAGAAATTATGCAAAGTCTTTTCTCAATGTTTTAGTGGACCAGAGGCTCTGTATCTATAAATAAGAGCTCTGTGCCAAAATCATATTTTAAAGAGTTTTCAAAAAGGGTTCTAGAAGCTCTGGTTGGTCTTGCATTTTGAACCAGAAGCTCTGGTCATATAAAACGTATTTTTGGACCAGAAGCTCTGGTTGGCCTACGCGGATTAAACCAGAAGTTCTGGTTGGTCTCACAGTTTGGACCAGAAGCTCTAGTCATATAAAATCCATCTCAAAATGTGTTTTTATCTTTAGAAAATCTATTTTATTACCCATAAGATTGATCTATGGATGTTGGAATTTTATTTAAATAAAAAGCTCGGGTAGAGGAACCAGAGGAGCTCTAGTCCTCTTATTATTTGAAATATTTCTAAGTCTGGTCTTTGGAACCAGAGATCCGATATACTCAAACAGAATGAGGATTTACATGTTGAAATATGAATTGATTTTATTTGAAATATTGATTTGGTGATTGATAGTCCCCTTTAATGATCAATCTTCATGAAAGCTTCATAACCATGGCAAATCTGAGATTTAACATTCAAGAACACAAGATGATATTTGAGAGAGAAAGTCAACACCAGAATTCTTAGTCAAACCTTTCTTTACGTATCAAAATTTACAATGAGCTCTCTCTTTATTTACAAAGACATCACCCTATTTATAGGGTCAAACTTCTAAACAAAAGTCAAAGTCAAACCTATCTAAGAAAAGTCAAACACGATGACTTTTACAATTATAGACAATTTTATCTTTCAAGACGAATACAATTTAATACTGATTTTCAGTTGTAACATTCTCCCCCTTTGTATTCAGACTTGAAAAAAATTCTGCACTTTGAGTCCTGTTTGAACTTTGAATCTTTAACCACATTATATCTTTATCAAAAGAATTCTTCAACTTGAAATCATCAAGCAATCAACTGTTGAGATAGATATTCTAGCATTCTCCCCCTCGAATGTAGAGCCGCAGTGATCTTCTCTTTTAACAATGTAGAACAGTAATTATCAGAAACAATGTACAAGATTTGATCTTCAAAGAATATTCAGAATTAATCTTTAGTAAACTGTTGTAAAGATGATTTTCACATTCAACATCTCTCAGTCGTTGTAGCACATGAATAATCTTTCTGTAATTATCTCCAGTCGCACTTCTTTTGAGTCTTTTGCCATTATCAAAGTTACTCCCCCTTGATCTTTGCATCAGATTCCCTTTGTAATGTTTGGAATTGGACATTTCATTCATTATTACATAGTCCCCCTTATGATTAAATGAAAATCATTCCATCATACATAAGATGAATGAAATCCTCCGTTTAAACCGTCAAATCAAGAAACTGTAAGTAGATATTTGCAAATCCACTTATTTAATCTTTTCAGATTAAGGGAATGGGAAGGTAACATCCAATTTCAATGAATGAAATTGTTTTCAATCTTATAAAAAGATTGGTCTGTGAGTATAACAGATATACTCAGTACAATGGATGTATTGTATATATGACACTTTTTAATGCTCATCTCACCAGGTCTTCCATTCAATCATTGATAGCTAAAAAATAACATATCTATGAATGTTTTGGCAAATTAACATATAAAATGCTAAATTTGTGTAGTGTAGAAAGATAAAGCAACTAATGCTTCTGTTTAACCTCAAAAAGATAAATCGTGTGGACTACACAAATTTATCAGACTCAATATGTGATCAAAAAGACTTGAAGGAGGGACATATATCGTTCTGATTCAATATCAACTTTCTCCGAATGAGAAATTGATAGGTGATGAGTTGCATGCCCCAAGTGTTATTGAAACACTTATCTGTTGAAAGATAAATGAGTAGTTGGTGGGGTTGTGACAAGAATTGGCCCAGGCTTTGCCTTTTTCAATATTAGTCTCCAAAGAATCGAGAACTAATAGATTATGTGGTATGCTCGGATTATATAAGTTTGGAACAGGATTCTCATTTTCTTTTAATCCTGACATAACTCTTGTCAATTCTTTTAGCTCACAACAACTACCCCTCTCTTTTTCATTTTAGTCTCAGCACACAAACCCTTTTTTTATTTAAACTCACTCAGATATGGTTGTCCTCTTGTGTAGGTCTGTCGATTTTGACATTCCATAGAGGTATTTCTGATAAGCACTTAGTCCCTCCTAAAATAGTATGTTCAGTTGATCACAATGGTTGATCAAAATATTATTTCTTTAAAGCACAATGATCAGATAAAAAATTGATCAAGATATTKAGCWTTAASCACAATTAACGAAAGAATGATGCGACAAACAATTAGATTATTCGATATGCGAGAGAAATGAATGAAGATCTGTAAGAACAAGTTTACAGATTCTGATATTTAAAAATTATCGAATGTATATGTATCAATGTAAAAAAATCAGAAAACAAAGTTTGAATACAAACGAGTGTATTATCACCGAAAATGATTATCTTATAAGAGACGTGATAATAACAGTTTGAAGAATAGCTGAAACAGTTATTGGAGTTATGTACGATAAGAAATTACACAAGTAAAATCTCAGGAAATACCTGTTCAGAAAATATACTCGTTTCCCAAAAACAACTCATTTATAAAAAAAACTTTTATTAAAAAAACTTCTAGAGACTCCCCCTAGAAAGTTGATTTCAGTAATGATTCAGTTAAGCTCAAAAGAAAAAAAAATTTAAAGAAAACATTTTAAGTACGGGTTCTAAACTGAGTGTTTAGAAACCACACTCGGTAAAGCACGAGTCCTGAACTGAAATGTTCAGAAGCCTCGTTTGGAATAAATTACAACTCCCCCTGCATTGGTGTATCACTGCAATGATATTCTGATCAGCACAAAACTGAAACACCTGCAAAACCAGATTAAGTAGATTTTGGTACCCAAACTAACTTGGGTCCTATTTTCTTAGTATCAGGTTGGGGTATGTTGAAATTTCCAAACCATTTATTTCTATAAGATATTTTCTTTTCAGCACTATTAACAGGATGATCAGGAATAAAATATGAACCGTACCAGTAATTATAATCATACCTGTTCTTACCATTCGAATTAGTCTGATATCTATTGTTTGTACACCATCTGTTATAGATCTTCTTATTCACAAAATCTGTTGATTACCTGTGGAGCACATGATTCTTCTTTTCCTAAGATGAATCAAATCAGAAGTGGATCTCACAAAGCAAGGAAAATTGTTAGTAACAACAGAGTTCTGAGATAAAACAGATTCAGACTTATTAACCCAAATGCTTTTAACCTTTGAAGAATAATTGGGTGATCCAATGACATACCCTTGGTAATACTGATTAGAACGATAATAGTTCTTAGAAACAATAGATTTAGGACTACTTGAATAACTGTTCGATTTGGAACAATCATAAAAGTTAGTTTTACACTGTGATTGAGAACCAGTTTGGCTTTTAGCACACGAAAAGTCTTTGACTTTTTGTAAAAGATGGTCTCTTTCAGCAGCAACTAAATCTATTTCTTTTTCAGTTCAGTTCTCATGTTCAATTCAGTTTCAAGGTCTGTCTTTAGATCAGACAATTTCTTTGTAGTATCCAAAAACTTACTTTCTAATTCCTTCTTTGACTTTTCAAAAAATTTCCGTTCTTTCTCAAATTTCTTTCTCTCTTCATCTGAACTTCCCTTCTCATTTTCTGAAGCAATGTCAAGCCATTTCTTTTTCTCTGTAAGATCTTTGGCAATTGCAGCATTTTTCTTGACAGTGTTTTTCTTTTCAAGACCAAACACTCTCTTCTCCTCATCTAATTCTTTCTTTTTTCTGAACAATGCTGTCCGACAATTCCAAATTCTTTCTTTGACATTCTTCTTCATACTCTTTCTTCTCTATATCAAACTTGGATCGTTCCAAGATGATAAGTTGTTCAAAATTTGAAATTTGATTTAAAAGAAATTTAGCATTCAGCTCAAGAGAATTAATCTTATTTTCATAAGATTCACGTTCAGTACAAAATCTTTTCTCAATCTCAATAATCCTCTTCTTTTCTTTCTCTGTATCTTTCCTTTCAGCATTCAAATCCTTCTCCGCTTTCAAAACCTTTTCTTTCTCTAAATTCAAAAGCTTTCTTAGCTCAATMAGATCACTTTCAGATTTATGAAACTTCTCAGTTAAATCCTTTGTCTCTGTATTATTCCTTGGAGAGTTTTTCTCAATTGAAAGTGCACTTCTAACCTCTTTGAGTTTATTGAAAAGATCTTTATTAACTTTACTCCAAGTCTTCAAATCCTCATCATAATCTTTTCTGACAGAGCTGAGAGTGTTCTCGTGTTTTTCAATTTTATACTCAWATTCCTTCTCGATTMTTTCACATTCTTTTYTATGATCTTTCTTTAAATCTTTGATATATTYCTCATTAGCATAATTCTTAGTATACATATTTATGTATTTTTCTTTATAGTTCACAATGCTCTTTTCCAGCTCAACAATCTGAGCTCTCATCTCCTTTAGAATATCTGCCATTAAAAAAAATTGATCAGTTATACAATCTATGCAGTAAAATCAGTAAAATAAATCAGGAACAATTAAGCTAAAAAAAATCACAGAAAACACAAAAACTGATGAGAATTTAGAAAAACGATGAGGAACTGTCAAAAATCAGTAAAAACAGTCAAAACTGTTGAAAACAGTTAAAAACTGTTCAAAACA
>NC_037539.1:17693834-17697925 GCF_001531365.2 Cynara cardunculus var. scolymus | reverse complement strand
AAATTTATCAGACTCAATATGTGATCAAAAAGACTTGAAGGGGGGACATATATCCTTCTGATTCAATATCAACTTTCTCTAAATGAGAAATTGATAGATGATGAGCTGCGTGCCCCAAATGTTATTGAAACATTTATCTGTTGAGAGATAAATGAGTAGTTGGTGAGGTTGTGACAAGAAGTGGCCTGGGCTTTGCCTTTTTCAATATTAGTATCGAAAGAATTGAGAACTAATAGATTGTGTGGAATGCCCGGATTGTTTTTCGTATTCTTTTAATCCTGACACAACTCTCGTCAATTCTTTTACCTCACAACAACTACCCCTCTCCTTTTCATTTTAATCTCAGCACACAAACCCTTTTTGATTTAAACTTACTCAGATATGGTTGTCCTCTTGGGTAGGTCTGTCGGTTTTGACATTCCATAGAGGTATTTCTGATAAGCACTCAGTCCCCCCTAAAATAGCATGTTATGCTCAGATGATCACAATAATTGATCAAAAATATTATTTCTTTAAAGCAAAATGATCAGATAAAAAATTGATCAGGTAATATGGCTTTAAGCACGATCAACAAAAGAAGCGACAACGATTCGATTATTCGGTATGTGAGAGAAAGAATGAAGATCTGTAAGAACAAGTTTATAAATTCTGATATTAAAAAAAATGAATGTATATGTATCAATGTAAAAAAATATCAGAAAACAAAGTTGAATACAAACGAGTGTATTATCACCGAAAAAGATTTTCGTATAAGAGACGTGATAATAACAGTTTGAAGAATAGCTGAAACAGGTATTAGAGTTATGAACGACGAGAAATTACGCAAGTAAAATCTCAGGAAATACCTGTTCAGAGAATGTACTCGTTACCAATTTTTTTTCCAAAAACATTTATTTAAAATTCTAGAGACTCCCCCTAGAAAACATATTTAAGAAATAATTCAATTAAGCTCAAAAAATTAAAAAGAAAACATTTTAAGTACGGGTTCTAAACTAAGTGTTTAGAAACCACACTCGGTAAAGTACGGGTCCTGAACTGAAATGTTCAGAAGCCTCGATTGTTAAGCTCGGGTCCTAAACTGGGTGTTTAGAAGCCTTTTTGGAAATTAATTACAACTCCCTCTGTAATGGTGTATCACCGAAATGATATTCTGATCAGCACAATGGACACACCTACAAAACCAGATTAAGTAGATTTTGGTACCCAAACGAACTTGGGTCCTATATTGTTAGTAACAAGTTGGGGTATGTTGTAACTTCCAAACCATTTATTTCTATAAAGTATTTTCTTTTCAGCACTATTAACAGGATGATCAGGATTAAAATATGAACCGTACCAGTAATTATGATCATACCTGTTCTTACCTTTCCAGTTGTTCTGATAACTGTTATCTCCATGCCACTTATTGAACCTTTTGTTATTTACAAAATTATTGGTTCTGCATGTTGAGCACATAATCCTTCTCTTGGAAAGATTTATCAGATCATTAGTGGATTTCACAATGCAAGGAAGATTGTTAGTAACAACAGGTGTATGAGATAAAACAGATTCAGACTTATTAACCCAAATGCTTTTAATCTTTGAAGGATAATTGGGTGATCCAATGATATACCCTTGATAGTACTGATTAGAACGAGAATAGTTCTTAGAAACATTAGATTTAGGGCTACTTGAATAACTGTTCGAATAGGAACAATTATAAAACTTGGTTTTACACTGAGAAGGAGAACCAGTTGAGCTTTGAGCACACAAAAAATCTTTGACTTTTTGTAAAAGATGGTCTCTTTCTACAGTAACTAAATCATATTTCTTTTTCAGTTCAGTTCTCATGTTCAATTCAGTTTCAAGGTCTGTCTTTAGATCAGACAATTTATTTGAAGTATCCAGGAGTTTACCTTATAACTCCTTTTGAAGCATTTCAAACTTTTTCTTTTGATTAATCAACTCTCGTTTCTCTTTATCTGAGCTGCTTTTGTCATTCTTCAAAGCAATGTCAGGCCACTTCCTTTTCTCAATAAGCTCTTTAGCAATTGCTGTATACTTCTTTGAAGTATTTCTTTTCTCAATAGCAAATTGCTTTTTCTCATCGTCTAAAGCCTTTTACTTTAGATCAATGCTTTCAGACAGTTTCTGTAGTTGGCTCTGACAGTCTTCAGAGATGTCCTTCTTTTCTTTAGCATTCTTCGCTCATTCCAAAATGATAAGCTGCTCAAAATCGGAGATTTGCTTTAGAAGCATCTTTGCGTTCAACTCGAGAGAGTTAATATTATTCTCGTAAGATTCACGTTCAGTTCCAAACTTTCTTTCAACTCCAATGAATCTCTTCTTCTCCTTCTCAAATTATGCTCTTTCCATATTCAAATTCTTTTCTGCTGTCAGAAATTTCTCCTTCTCTAAGTCCAGTAATTTCTTTAACTCATTCAGATCATTCTCAGACTTATGGAACTTCTCAGTTAAATCTTTTATATCTGTATTATTCCTTGAAGAGTTCCTCTTAGCAGTTAGTTCAATTTGAACTCTTTGGAGTTTGTTGAACAAATCTTTATAAGATGGATTCCTTGTTTTTCTTTCTTTGTCAAATTCTACTTTGATATCATCCAAGGATTTGTTAAGTTTATCTATCTGATATTTGGATTCATTCTTAGCTCTTTCTATCTTTTCTTTATGCTCCTGATTCAAAGTTTCAATACATTTCTCATTACAATAATTCTGAATTTTATAATCCACAATACTTTTTTCTAACTCAGCAATCTTCTCTTTCAACTCCTTTATGATATCTGCCATTAAAAAAATTGATCAGTTAAGGATCTATACAGTGAAATCAGATAAAAGAAACAAGAATAGTTAAGCTCAAAAAAAATAGAAAAACACTAAAACTGATGAGAATTTAGTAAAACTACGTGAAACTGTCAAAAATCAGTAAAAACAGTCAAAACCGTTAAAAACAGTTAAAAACAGTCAAAGACAGTTAAAACTGATAAGAAACAATTTACGCGATCCAAAACAGATCAAAGATTCTCAAACAGTTAAAACACACACAAAACAGATAAACTATGATCCAAAAATCATAATCTAAGTACAAACAAAACACAAAACCAAAAACACAACAAATATAAGCCCACAAAAAAATGTCCAAGTCCAAAACAAACTAATTCAAGCCCAAATACAATACAATCTACGCTTTAAACAGTGAACAATTATCAAGTCCAGGCTAGCTTGAGATGTCCTTGATACTGTATAATTGTACAAGTAATTCCTCTACTCTTTTTAAACAAGAGGTCTGTTAACACCACTTGGATTGCTGTTCCAGTGCACAAATGACAGCAACACCTTTTTGCACCAAGCTATCTACTATTGTTGTTGCTGCTATTTGACAGATTCTGTTTCAAATCTGCTGTTTCAAATCAGCTTCAAAACACACAAACAATTTAACCAATCTGTCAGTGTAGCTGGAATATAACCAATCTGTCCAAATCTAGCCAGCAAATTCAAACTCCAAAACTACTTCTGTACCAGTCCCAAAACTACAAACACACCACAAATCAACAGCAAGATCTATGTAGCAAAAAGAGGCTGTCAAGATGAAACAAAACAGAACCTCTTGAAAACAGTCTAGACTTGAAAACAAATGAAAACAGCTTCAAATCTGCACTAGTTCAATAGCTGCAGACGAGTCTATTAAAACAGTTGTTCCTTCTGCTTCCTATCATGCCATCTTGCTACTTTTCTTAATCCCAGAAAGCAAAACCAATACAGCAAACAGCAAACAGTAAGCACAAAATTTGATTAAAAACAGTAAGCACAAAAACAGTAAGGAAACAACAAATAGTTCACAACATGAAGTATTGCTCATAAACTTCTTCAAAACAGTTGAACAAACAAATCACAAACACAGTTATTCATGCATCATGCTCAAAAATACACTGAGTTTGGATACCATCACCTGTCACAGATATCACAAAAATACCAAAAGAGAAGGATGCAGGAGCAGCTCAACAAGACCTCAGATATCACATCAAACAAAACTATCATAAATAAGTATTTAAAGCACTCAAAGCAGGTGTAACTCAGGTCAAACAAAGCTTAAAACA
>NC_037539.1:17691033-17693124 GCF_001531365.2 Cynara cardunculus var. scolymus | reverse complement strand
TGTGAATTCCTCAAGTGCAAGCAACTAAGCGATTTGGAATCCCTTGAATAATGAAATCTGGATGAAATAGGCAGTGATAGACTGAGCGATTTAGTAAACCGGATAGATGGACTTAGCGATTTAAAGTCCGGATAAATCGAAACACAAACTGCTAAGACTTAAATCGATTGATGACAGTACGACTTACCTGAGCGATTTAAAAGTCCGACTAGATGGATTGAGCGGTTTAATAAACCGGACACTTATCCGGACAAGAGTTATACGAATCCGCTCAAGAATCCGGTCAAGTTGTGTGCGATTTAGACTTAGAAAAAATCAAGAGAACTTTACTTGTTGATTTGTGCGATTTATAATCCGATCAAGATGATTGTGTGGTTTAGCTTAAACCGCTCAAGGTTTGTGTAAATCCGTTCAAGTAATCCGATGAAGCTGTGTGCGGTTTAGACTTGCTCGAATCCAATTGATGCACGGTGAACTATCCGATTGATGCTTCTGTGGTGTAAACTCCTCTGCTTAAGCTTCGTACATCTCCTTCGATTTAGGAACAAGAACAATGAAAGTGTGCGGTTTAGCCTGTTGGACAAGAACAAGAAAGCTTGTTGATCAGTTTAGCCTGTTGGGCCAGACTTAAACTGGTTGGGCCTTAGAATAGTTGAACGGTTTAACAAAAATTCAACCAAACTAAAATTCAAAAGAGGATTAAAACCTATCAAAAACACAAAAACAGAAAAAACTTTTAAAAAAAATGGATCAAAAACACTGGTTTAAAGAAAAATTCAAGAACACAAAAAAATTCTAAAACACAAAATCCACCAAAAATTAAAAATCGAATGATCAAATCACAAATCTTTGTGAATAACAAAGATTCACAATTCAATTTCGAGCATTTTGATCCTATTTATAACACGAAAACACAAGATTTAAAAAAAATTCGGATCAAACAGAAGGAAAAAAATGAAGAACACGAAAAAAATTCAGAAAATAAAATCTTCACAAATCTTTGATTTCTTCATCTGATTTCTTGCACACATGCTTTGATACCAATTGTTTGTCCCTCTTCAGTGATCAATCTTCATGTTATCTTCATAATAATGGCAGATCTGGATTTATCTTGTAAGAACATCAAGAACAAGTATATGATAGTTGAGAGGAAAAGTCAATGTATTCAAATCAGTCAAACTTCTATATTACATACATGAATTTACAATAATGCTCTCTACTTACAAATTACAAAGACAAACTACTATTTATATGGTCAAAGTACTAAACACAAGTCAAAGTCAAACCTGCCTAATAAATGTCAAACACGATGACTTTTACAATTATAGACAATATTTAACTTTCAAGACGAATACAATTAATACTGATTTTCAGTCCTAACAAGAACAATAGACAGAAAACTTCTTCTTCAATGATCCCAGACTCTTTGAAGCAATTTAAAATCAAATTAACAAAACCTGTGATGATCGAGAAAGAGACAGGTAACATACCTCATATTAGAAATGTGTACAGTGAAACAGATTCTGTAATCTAGGTTTCAAATCAAACAATTGCAAATCAGCTTCATAGGTATGCAAAGCAGTGAGCGATTATGAATTCGGACAAGATGGATTGAACGATTTAATAAACCGGATAACTCGATGCACAAAAAGCTAAGTCCTAAATCGCTCAACTCTGCTCAAAGCTAAACCTAAATCGCTCATGTATCCGCTCAAGCCTAAGTCTTAATCTGCTCAATAAATCTTTCACAGCTCAAACTAAATCGCTCATGAATATGTTTTAAATCTGTTGGATCTGAATTCAATTTTGGTATTGATCTAATACTCTAAATAAGCTCTAAAACAATTGAAGTGCAGCGGAAACATTAATAAGAGCAAAACAGAGTGAGTAAGTGATTAGAATTTCTAAACACACCAAGAACACACAGTCTCAACGAAGAAGATGAATGCAAGAAGATTGCTCCAAAGGTTTTCAATTATTTCAATTGAAATTTTTTAACAATTACAATACTAGAAGGACACAGTTTACAAAGGCCCTATCCGCTATTTATACTCGTTCCTAACGACCTTAGAGACCAGATCTTGACACGTG
>NC_037539.1:17688113-17689894 GCF_001531365.2 Cynara cardunculus var. scolymus | reverse complement strand
TGCTCTGAGAAGACCTGCACTGGTGGCTTGGTGAGTTTAGAGAARTGAAACTTTGCTTCGACAGAGGGCATGCCAGTTAGCTCTGGATTGTATGGGGGCTCTGTGTCCGTGGATGAGKAACGCCACCGCAGAATCTCTTCGACAGTGGTTACGGGCTCTGTACGCATCCTCCGCGTAGGAATCTTGTTCATCGAATCAATAATTTCAGAGACCCTCCCTACTATGACAAACTCTGGTGTTCTGATGTCTTCTTCAAGTATTGGCCTCTGGGTAGACCCCTTTGGTAGGATTGGCTTGACTGTTCCTAACAGAGCGTCGAACGTACCCGTAGACGTCTCTTCAGGTATCTTGGCTAGTTTGGAAGATCCTTCTTCGACTTTGGGGATGGGAGCTCTGTCTTGCTTCATTCGAGCCTCTGCCAGAGAAGCCTTGAGGGCTTGAACCAGATCAGGGTCGTCATATTCATCTTCATTAATCTCCTCCAGTGTCTCAGAGCTAGACCCTTGCCTTTCCCCGTAGGCTCTGGAGATTTTTCTTTGGAGAATAGGGCTGTAGAAGAATCCACTATTTTTAGTGGTTTGGCAGAGGTTGTTGATTTCTTTGGCTCTGTCTTCTTCTCCCCCTCATGACGATCAGGGTCATTGCCTCTCTGATCATCATAGATTTGAGTAGCCTCTGCCTTGCACAAGGTGAGGGGAGGCTTCTTTAAGCACCTGAGTACTCTGGAGGCCACCTTCTCCATCTTTTCTATTACCATTTCAACATTCAGAGTGGCGGTGTTGATATCAATCTCTGTGGCCCATTTCATGGTAGAGACGCAATGATAGATTTCATTTTGGAATGAGTGACCTTCGGTGACGAGTTGCTTCGTGCAGTCTCTGATGGATTTGTTAGTAGCTCGGGCCTCTTTGAGAAGATGGTCGTGGTGTTTTCGCACGKTCTCTCCGAGGGCCTCAACCATTGCGTCTAGCTCTCTGCGAGTGGCTAGATGGTTAATGTTAGCCCTGGAGGATGAGGAGTCGACGCCAAAAGTGATCGCAGAGGAGAACATCTCTTTAATTTCATCCTTGAAGGCGGAATAGTTCGTGTAGCCTGCGGAAATCATGTCTGCAGCATACTGGGCGGCGACCTCTATCAGTTTTGTCTTGAGTGTGTTGATGGAAGAAGGATTGAGAGACAGCGCACCGAAGGCTTCTGTGAGATCAGCCTTGTTGAGGACAGAACTCTGAAGGGCTGATAAGGCCGCCTTGAGTTTAGAAGTTGTAGAAGTCAACTCCTTTAGAGCCTTTGTGAGAGGTGTAAGTGCCTCTGTTGTCGGAGAGAAGGAGAACAAGCTTTTCAACTCATCCAACCTCTTGAGTACCTTTGTAGTGAAGGTTTGAAACTCCTCCTTCGTCACATAGGCACTCGGGGAACCTAGATCACCAACACATGGTGACCTAGTAGCCTTGGAGTGTAAGGCGCCCTCAGTGACCAATTTGGCGTTGTCATCTCAGGGACTTCCACCAGATCCTCGGACATCCCCAATTGGAGAGCCTATCGGTGTTCTGTCGATTTCATGCCTAATAGGTTCAGAGCATAACTTGGCAGAGGGATCGAGTGGAGACTTTAGGCGTTCTAGACCCGCAGCCTCGGTGATTCTCTTGCATGCCTCTGAAGCATGACTGGGTGGTTCACTAACATGTGGAGGGGCAATGGATGCCTCTCTTGGTAGTGTCGAGTCCTTGGGCGAATGGACTCTTATGATAAAACTATCATCCTTTTGAGAGGATGATGGAGTA
>NC_037539.1:17680657-17688013 GCF_001531365.2 Cynara cardunculus var. scolymus | reverse complement strand
TCAAATTAGAATTTGATTCCTGCTCTGATACCAATTGATAGGATCAATTAACTCAGTTTTGGATATTAATCAAATACTCTGGATGATCTTTAAACTTTAACAGTGCAGCGAAAACAATAAGAACAAACAGAGCAAATAATCAATGAAGAACACAGTTGATGAATGAAGAACAATGAGAGAGTAGCTTCAAATGATTTTCAATTGATTGAAAATGTTAACAATACAACATGGAAGCACACTAAATTACGAAGGCCTACGCTGCTATTTATACACGTTCCTAACGGCTTTTCTGACATGACCTAGACGTACAAATTCATCTAAGCTGTTCAAATAAAGCAGATTACAAACATAGTCAYGTGATAAGCACGAGCAGCTAACTAGCCTAAGTAAAACAGTAAAGAAGTTCTTCACAGAAGATAAGACTGCAGACCCTCTGTGAGCCATCCCAGAGGCTCTGCTGGATGTGACTTCAGAGCACTTGAATTCAGATGATCATCTTTCAGAACCTCTGTGATAGACAACAGAGGTTATGTCCCTCTAGACTTGTACGATTGAAAACCTTCTGTTGTTGGTCCTATGTGGTCTTCTGTGATGGAACCTGTTCTGTCAACACTTGCAGTATTACTTTTTCCATACTTTTACATTAAATGAAATGAGAGCTAACACCTTCCAAGAAGTTTACCATCCTTATTCTCCATTGTGGGTACTCTTCTCGTTGAAGAGTTGGAGGCTTGGTGAGGGAACCAACACTATATGCGGAATTCCAGTTGGCCATCAAGATTTTTTGAAGAGAGAAAAATTACGTTTTTTGGTGAAGATATTTTGTGAAAAAAAAACGTGAATTGAGGGATTTTGGATGATCGTTTGATTGGAAAAACAATCAATTGGCTCTGATACCAATTGTTGATCCCAGATCTCTCAATAACACTAATAAATAGATTATGAATAACTTAAATAAGTAGTGTGGATGAATAAAATGAAGAATACTCATGAACAAAGAATGTATATATTCAAAGCATATACTTGAGCATTAAAGATACGTAAAAACTCACTTCTAAAGTCTTATTTTACAATAGGTCTAGCTACCTATTTATACTAGCAATAAGAAGATAACTATCTAGTAAAACTATATAGTCAATCTTCTAGGAAAGATAATGTTTATCTAAGTATGGATAAACTATAAATCAAGATAAACTTAAAATCCAGTTGTCGATTTGTTATCTCCAGCTGTCTTCCATGGGATGTTAATTCAACCTTATCTTTACAACTTCATCGCATGCCTCTGGTTGAACTGTTGGAGAAAACTCTAAGTGTTGTTGACCAGAGGGGTGATGAAGATGCTCTTTCCATCGCATCTCTGGTCGATTCATCGGCCCTTTGGTTGTTCTCCAGACTTAGTCAATTCTGCCTTAACATCTTCATCGGTCTTCTGGTTCTTCATCACTTATTGTTCTTCATAACTTTTATACTTATGAATTATGGGGTCTAACACGGTTATACTTTTGACATGCTTTGTATTTATAAAATCATTTGAAAACCATTTTGAATATATTTGGTTATAGTTTGAGGATTAGGAAAACCGGTATTCTCTATAACCTTAGGCTCTGATACCAAATCTGTCACACTCCGCTAAAGCGGAAACACGAGATGTAACAACTAAGCATTTCATAGCAATAAGTAATAGATAACACCATTAAAATTTACAAAATTATAAATTTACAATCCATAACCAAACTGCTCTTGCCGGAGACAGTATAATATTTTACAAAAGTTACGTTCTAAAAATAGAAAGCCGGTGTCATCACAAAAGTGCATCCAAGACTTCAATACTTACTTAATTTCCTGAAAAACATGAAACATAAAATGACGTCAACTACAAATAGTTGCGGAGGTCATTGGTTTTTATATGCACAAAAATACTTTACAATGCAGAAATTCATTCTTGCAAACTATTTACGTAAATTTGCACAAGGTAAAATGAAAATTTTAACGATGCTTAAACTCGAGCCGCTACAGATCCGTTTCGACCAATACGCCCCTTACATTTTACGAACTACCATGAAGTGGCCCGCTCACTCACTTAGGTACCACGGTTCGTCTATAGAACTACCTCAGCGGTGGCCCGTTCGCACACATGAGTAGAACTATTAAACTAGTAATGCGCACCCGCCCTCGGTGGGACTGTTAAATCACAATAGCGCTATTCACAATTACTATTGGCCCGACTCTTTCCCGAGTTAACTAGTAGCGGACGCGATGGGGACTTTTTACATTTAAACTCAAGTAATCAATTTATCATTTATACCATAGTGCAATAATAGTCAATTTTCATAACTTCAACAGTTTGCAAAATTTCATGCTTTTCCCCCAATTTTCAATAATCAAAGCAGTAAAAAGGGGCCGTGATTACTCACCGGTTTGCTAATGATAAATCGATAGTTTGTTGGCGTAGATGCTCTAGACGTCCGGCCTAACCTTTCCTAAGAAATCCGAAGTAGGCAATTAGTTCACCTTTCGGGTGTAGATATAGATAATGCTTAACTTTTTTCTTATGTAATGCCCTTGAGTTTTCATGATTTAAAGTTGATATATATAAGTATTGTTCTTTAAATTATCCATTATTTTATGTATTTTAAGGTTAAAGTCCTTTTTACATAAAATTCCAAATGAGCAGAAAGTAAATTTTGATTTTCTGGAATTTTGGTCTCACAAATCTATCATCCAAAATGTGCGTTCCATAAATATTATCTAGTCCAAATTTTTGGACCACTTATCCTACTGAATTAAGCATAATTTGACCAAATTTCATAAATTTTGGGGGTGTTTAAGTCATTCAATTGTCCTTTACATTTTTAGGTGTCAAAATCCTTTGGACAGTTTGCACCCTTTCAAAGTTGAATTTAGTTGGAAGGTCAAAACTCAATATTTTTCGATGATTCCACTTGTATTGCAAAGTTATTTCATAAATTAAACTTAAAAAAGAAGAATTTCGCTTTTTCATTACGTTTTGAGATAGTTATGGTGTTTTGAACAAGCATTCAAGGTTTTGTCCGAAATTATCTTTTTGCACCATAAAATTGTTTCAAGAATTTAAGGGATCAAAACTCAACATATTTTAGTGAAACCAGAGGCATATGAACAACAACTCACTAAAATAAACTCCAGAAGAAAAATCAAACATTTTGAAGAAGTTATCAAAGAATTATGAGTGTTCAAAGTAGGATTTACCTACTGTTGAACCTACTGTTTGCACACTTAACTTGTTCTAAGTGTTTGAGGGGCCAAAACTCCACATTTTTACATGATTCCAGTTGGAATAGAACCCCAACTCAAAGAAATAAACTTAAAAAAAATATCATAACATTTTCACTATTATTTTGGGAGATATGGACGACAAAAGTGCTAGTAAGCAATCTGGTAGCACCAAAATACCACTTTTGAGGGTTAAAATCCACATGCATTGTGGTTTTACCCTACTTTCTTGAGTTCTAAGACTATAGATCATGGATTATCACCATTTTGAAGACATCTTTCATGTATTTGGTGTATAATTTCCCATCTAGAACCTCCAGAAAGTTGAGTCCAAATGGAGAACAACGAGTGTAGAAAATGATGAGAAAAGATATGCTAAAGTGCTAAAGTATTGAAAATAACTCTTTACCTTGCTAGGTAACACTTGTTGTTGGATCGATTAACTCAGATTCTTGGTAAAGATTACTTACTTGAATGATCTGTTTAACAGTGAGAATGCAGCGGAAATAATAATAATCAACCAAAGTAGAAATCAATAAGAACACAGATGAAGATCAATGATGAACACAAGAGAGAGCTTCAAATGATTTTCAATTAGATGAAAATATTAACAATTACAATACTGAAGCACACTAAATACAAGGGCCTATGCTGTTATTTATACAAGCTAATAACCGTTTTCTGACACGACCTAAAGTAAATTAATCTAAGCCGTTAGATCAAAAACAGATTACAGACAATATCACATGATAAGCACGAGCAGCTAATAAACCTAAGTAAAATAGCTAAAGAAGATCTATACAGAAGACATGCTGCAGACCCTCTATGAGACATCACAGAGGCTCTGCTGGATGTAACTTCAGAGCACACTTGATGTAGAAGAAATCTTACAGAACCTCTGTGAGACACGACAGAGGTTCTGTCGTCTTTGTCTTGAAGCATTGTCTTTCCAGAGGACCAGTTTCCAGAACCTCTGTGAGACACGATAGAGGTTCTGTCACTTGGGTCTTGTACACTTGAGCATCTTCTGCTATTGGTCCTTTGTRGTCTTCTGTGACAGATCATCTTCTGTCAACCCTTGCAGTATTACTTTTTTCATACTTTTATATTTAAAGAAATGAGAGCTAACACTTGTCCTCTTCATAGTTCTTCAAGAGCAAATGAAACCAAGGATTTTTTTACATCAAATTCGGCTGAAGTGGTTTTGGGGAGAAGAAGAGACACTTAGAGAGGATTCTAGGTGGTTTTGCATGGAAAATAAGCTAAAACTGGGAGAAAATCAAAGAGTCACTTAGTTTTATATGTGAGCTATGTGTGGGACATCATGTGGCCAGCCATAAGCCCAAGTGAATTGTTAGATAAAAATAAAATGTTAAAATTGTGATAAAAAATGAGTATTAAGTCAAATTTCCTAATTTTTATAAAGTTGTTTGAACTTTTAGATAGGACTTTAATATTTTTAAATTTGGAGTATATCTATAACAACCCTCAATTTCCACGTACAGATAATCCACATACACATACTCATATAAAAAATATAGTATTGATTACAAAATACGGACTAACAAAAATTTTCTTCAATACATTTGTGAACAACTAAATTTCATCATTTCTATACTTTTCCCTTGCCTTTGTCCTGCGAGGTAGTTGACCTGCAAAACTGTTTATTCCAACAACTGAGCATTAGACCTAAAAGGTCTAGTGAGTGTACAAAATTCATATAAATAACATATCTTCCAATCTTAGAATCAACCTGTATAGATACAAACATTTATCTATTTTTCTCGTGGTTACACCGTCATTACATTTCTCTCGCGGTTACACCGCCATTTCATCTCTCTCGCGGTTACATCGCCATTTCATCTCTCTCGCGGTTACACCGCAATTTCATCTCTCTTGCGGTTACACCGCCATTTCATCTCTCTCGCAGTTACATCGCCATTTCATCTCCCTTGCGGTTACACCGCCATTTCATCACTCTCGCAGTTAGACCGCCATTTCATCTCTCTCGCGGTTACACCGCCATTTCATCTCTCTCGTGGTTACACCGCAATTACATCTCTCTCACGGTTACACCGCCATTTCATCTCTGCTAATAGAACTTAATCAAAATTCACCGGATATGTAAATCCGGTCATCATTGTCCGGATATGAAATCCGGACAATAACTAAGAATAAAAAATGATAATCCGGACAATCGACCGGACTTGGAATCCGGAGAACTAGTCTTGAGCGATTTAGACATATCCGTACATCCCTTGGCCGGTTTAAGGGAAATCTGGTTGGTGCTCAAGCGGTTTAAGTAAAATCCGATAGCCTCTTTGTTAGGACCGAATAACTCTATTTCTTGGCAAAGATTACTTACTTAGATGATTGATTTAACAGAGATAATGCAGTGGAAATAATGTGAATCAACTCAAGCAGACATTGATAAGAACACAGATGAAGATTAATGAAGAACACAAGAGAAGGCTTCAAATGATTTTCAATTGATGAAAATATTGACGATTACAATACTGGAAGCAGTCTAAATTACAATGGCCTACACTGCTATTTATACAAGCAAGTAACCATTTTTCTGACATGACTTAAAGTAAATTAATCTAAGCCATTTGATCAAAACCAATTACAGACAAGAACACGTGATAGGCACGAGCAGCTAAAAGACCTAAGTAAATCAGCTTAAAGATAATCTTCACAGAAGACATTGCTGCAGACCCTCTGTTAGACAACACCGAGGCTCTGCTAGATGAAACTTGGAAGTACGTAGAGGATATCTTCCAGAACCTCTGTGAGATACGACAGAGGTTCTGTCACTTGAGACGTAGTTTGTGCATCTTTTGCTGTTGGTCCTCTGTAGTCTTCTGTGACATATCATCTTCTGTCAATACTTGTAGTTTTACTTTTTCTATACTTTTACATTTAAGGAACTGAAAGCTAACAATCTCCCCCTAAGTATGAAAAAGTAAACTATGAACTTTGGGTGCAAGTGTATGACTTAATTGAATTGAAATTACAAGAGGTGATTAAACATCATCCTCTGAATGAATTAAGATGAAAAGAATTACAAAGTAAAGAATTACAATGTTGAAAATTACAAAACTTGAATGACAAAATTTGAAACAAAGGCTCGATCCTGGAACAGAAGAGAATCAGACTTGAGACTCTGGGAAATCGTCTACCGCATAAACAAAATCTGACTTTATAGTTCTGTAGACATCGAAGATGAACTCTCTGAAGTTGATTTGTACTHTGATTGCGTCCAAGAGAGATGACACTTCACCAACCCTGTAGTGTCTTTTATATACCTCTGCCACGATACACTTGAATATCCAGTCCAATGTCTTCGATGAATACTTGTGCGCTTCTGTTGGCTCAAAGAATCTAAGTATCTCATCCTTGTTCAAATACACAAACCCATAAATGGGATTGTGCAGAATGGAGTTTAGATAGTATCTAGACACCCAACTTGGCCTAATGTAAGGAGGAGTGATCTTCAGATTCTTCTGTGCTAGACGCATGGCCAATTCAAAATCCTTCTGGCTGTAGTACATTACTTGTGCGTGCATAACTTCGATCAGCCTTCTGAGGGATACTTAATATGTTGACCTCCTCTCCATGTAGATATTAAGGATTTTGTGCATATAAATGAGATCATACACGCAGAGGTTATGCAGATCAGCGTCAGAGAATGTATAGATGTTCCCGTCTTCTCTCCTTACAACGTATTGAGAGTATAGCACAGCCTTCTTCAATAAGGTTCTTGGGGAAATTGACACCAAAGATTTGATCATGTGGCTCGAGAAGACCTGCTCACGAGGCCTTATAAGTCTGGATAATCGAAATTTGGTTGCGGCAGAGGGAATCCCAGTGAGCTCTAGGTTGTAGGGTGGCTCTGTGTCTGTCACAGAGTATCTCCATATAAGAATTTCCTTTGGGGTAGTAACGGGCTCTGTGCGAACGTTAAGCRTAGGAATCTTGCTCATAGATTCCAAAATCTCAGAGACTCGTCCCCCTGGAGTAGACTCTGGCATCTTCTTTTCTTCTTCTTCTTCCAGGATAGGCCTCTGGGTTGATCCCTCTGCAAGGATGGGCTTAACGGTT
>NC_037539.1:17678473-17680347 GCF_001531365.2 Cynara cardunculus var. scolymus | reverse complement strand
TTGCCTGTAGGCTCTGCAGCCTTTTTCTTTCCTTTATCAGTAGCTGTAGGATCTCCAATCTTTACACCCTTGGCAGGTGCTCTGGCGGCTGGTTTCATCTGTTGTGGGGTCTTGGCCTTTTTCTTTTCCTCCTTTTTCTCCCCCTCATGACGATCACCATCACGCTTGTGATCGTCATGGCTCTGGATGGCATCAGCCTTGCATCAAGTAAGGGGAGCCCTCCTTAAATGGCCTAGGATTCTAGTGGCCGCCTTGTACATCTTTTCTATTACCTTCTCCGCATCCGCAGAGGCATTCATTACATCAAGCTCTGTAGCCCACTTGAGTTTGGAGACGGTGGTTAGAACTTCTGCACGAATGAGTTCACCTTCCTTGGCAAGCTTGGACATGGATTCTACGAGTTTATCATTGGAAGAGAAGAACTCCATTTTAAGCATAGTGAAGTGGTTGATCAAAGTATTCCCTAGAGCATCCACCATGGCGTCCAGTTCTCTGCGAGTGGCCAAGTGATTGATGTTGGCACTTGAGGACTTGGACTGGATGCCATAGGTGACTGCAGAGGAAAACATTTCCTTGATCTCGTCGCGGAAGGAAGAGTAATCTGTGTAGCCCGCTGTGACGAAGTCTCCTGCAAACTTTGCCGCCATTTTTGTAAGTTCATCCTTTAGTGTTTTGATTGAGGAGGGGTTGAGAGACATTGCTTGGAAAGCCTCTGAAAGATCGTCCTTCTGTAAGATAGAGCTCTGAAGGGTTGTCAAAGAAGTCTTCAGCYCTGCGGTGGTGGAAGACAACTCCCTCAGAGACTCTGTTAGTGGTGAAAGGTCCTGCGGTTGTGAACGAGCGATAAACAAGCTTTTCAACTCGTCTATCTTTGTGAACACCTCTATGGCAAAGGTTTAAAGCTCCCCCTTTGTCACATAAGAGTCCTGGGTAAACGGCTCACCAACACATGGTGGTCCTTTGGCCTTGGAGCTTGAGGCGCCCTCAGTGGMTGATTTGTCGTGGCCAACTCGAGGACTTCCACCAGATCCTTGCACATCTCCAAGAGGAGAGCCTACTGGTGTTCTATAGATTTCATGCCCGGTAGGTTTAGAGCCTAACCTGGCAGAGGTATCTAGTGGAGATGATGGACATTCTAGATCCACCACCTCTGTGACCCTTACCTGTGCCTCTGAAGCACGTTCTGGCTGATCTCGCTCAAGTGCAAAGGCAACACATGCCTCTGTGGGTTCTGTCGAGTCCGTGGGTGAATAGACTCTTATAGTAAAACCTTCATCCTTTTGAGAGGATGGAGGAGTTATATGTGGGTGCCCGGGAGTGCGTTCCACAGAGGATGAAAGAATATCCTCTGTGGCGGTTGGATGGGTTGGGGTCGGCATGTGCGTGCCTTTKTCAWTAGAGGTTCCCTCTAGAACAGGGCCTCTAGGAATGTGGGATGCACTGGAAGTTGGGCTAAGGTGTGTGCCTTGGGCATCTTTTTTTCCCTCGCCTAAGTCTTCTATCTCTTCTTCTTCTTCGTCATCTATGATGACTTCTCTCCCCAATTGAGATGGATCGATTTGCGCCTGGAAGTCCTTCTGGATATTCGATAGAACATCTTGAATTTGTTCCGTTGGGGAAACGTCGATGTGTGCTTTGCGCAACCTTCTACGCTTTGGAGCTATAGCCTCTGCCTGCTCTTCTTCTGCGATATCCTCTGTGACCACATGTTCTGTGATCGCAGGCTCTGTACGTTCAGCCTTCTTGGTTTTTCTTTTCTTAGGCTTGGGCAGAGGCACAGTTGGGCCCTCTTCTTCTGCGGGCCTCTTTTTCGCCTTCTTCTTCACAGAAGTATCACCAACCTTCTGTGACTTCTTTTTCTTCTGGCGTGGAGG
>NC_037539.1:17676414-17678373 GCF_001531365.2 Cynara cardunculus var. scolymus | reverse complement strand
TAATTGAGTTTTGAAATATAAGTATTTGGTCGGTTTAGTCTAAATCCGGACAAAGCTTGAGCGGTTTGTTGACCGGATTAGATTACCGGACAAAAGGCTATATGAGGAACTCTTATCCGGACAAGGTTAGATTTACTTTTACAAGGGCTGTGCGGATTTCTAATCTGTTTGAACACATTTGTTTTCTAAATGTTAAATCGTTTACTCTTTGAACGGTTTAGGTTTCTTCATTGAGCGGTATTCATATACAACGTTTAGGTTTCTTCATTGAGTGGTGTTCAAATAAACCGGATGAGTCTTGAGCGGTGTTCATGTAAACCGGATGAGTCTTGAGCGGTATTCATTCCTTTTTTATCCGGTTTAACACTTATATTCTATTTATTTTCATAAACCGGACACCTCTTGCACGGTTTATTCATATACCGGTTAATCTTTGAGCGGTTATTTTTGAACGGTTTGACTTGTTGACTATAAATAACAGTTTTACCATTCGTATTAWTTTTTTTCACTCGTCGACTGTTCATCATCGTCTCCGCTTGACAATCCGCCTGCATCGTTTGCTTAATCCAACCTTGAAGAACCTAAATCACTCTATTCTTTGTGTTCGTTTTCATCTATTCATTCAGGTTTTTGATTCGATTTCTATATCTTCATCCATTTGTTCATTTGATCTATTCAATGTTCATATTGAGTGTTCGTGTTCTTGTTTATGCTCTTAGTTAGTTTTTGCCTATATTTTTTTTGTTGTTAATTGCGTATTAGAACTTGTTTAGAGTACGTTTTATCTCGTTTTAATGATTCATTTAAGTCTGTGATTACTATATCTGTTGCTTTTGTTTTATTTTTTGTGTTTTAATCGATTCATGTTTGATCGGATATTTCCCCGGACACGGTGATCGGATTTTAATCCGGTCAACCTTAAACCGGTTGTTGATTATCCGGTTTAATGCCTTGTTATTTGTTTGTTTGTCGTCCGGACTTCTAATTCGGACAATCTTAGTGAATGTGTTGTTGTTTTTGTTGTTTGTCGTCCGGACTTCTAATCCGGACAATGTTAGTGTGTGTTCTCTTAGTCTTGACCGGACTTCTACTCCGGTCAACGTGTTTTGGATTTTTTTCTCTAAGTGTTGTTGATTTTTTTTTTCTTTCATTAATTTTTTTTTCTTCTTTTCATTTTTTTTGTGTTTGTTTGTGTGTGTATGTAATTTTTTTTTAAGTTTGATTTTTTTTTCATAATACAATGGGTACTAATTGTTTAGTATTTTTTACAGGTATAATGGCTGAAATTCCACATCAGTCTGACGAGGAATCACATATTCCCTCTGTCAGATCTGATAACTTACCTCAGAACATACCTGCTCAGCCCATTGAATCCGAAACCCTTTATTCCCAATTGCAATATCTTGAAATCAAACCAAATAACCATCATTTTTCTTTCGATATGCCTGTCGAATATCCAATTATATCAGAAATCTTGAAAGGCCATYCTATTTCATATTCCTTATCTGCMTATACACAAATTCCCTTGGTCTATCTTCAGCAGTTTTGGGGAACTCTTTCCATTGAGAAGGACGGAGACGCATTGTATCTTCAAGGAGAGGTTGATGAGTATGTTAGTCGTCTAACACTGAGACGTCTAAGACGCATACTTCACCTTCCTAATTCTGGACCAAATGGATTTGATGATTTTGTATCTGATGAACAGCTATGCCAAGATATCAAACGACTGGGATATTCTGCAACACTGAATACTCCTGCTCAATTTAAGAGACGATTTTTTCCATCAATATGGCATCTCCTGTTCTCGATCCTAAACTGATGCTTAACATCTAAAACTCAAGGAATTGACACCTGCAGTACCACATTCCTCAAATTTTTTCATGGCATAGTGTTTTCACGACACTATGACTATGCATTAGTCATTTGGAATGAATTGCTCGAGTTAGTTAATGCTAAGAG
>NC_037539.1:17663770-17673616 GCF_001531365.2 Cynara cardunculus var. scolymus | reverse complement strand
TTAAACTCAAAGTTGGTGAGTGACGAAAAGGCTGTGGAGTCTGAGCGAATGAATGCCAAAGAAAGATATCTGTTCGTTAATGCTGTTAATCTGCTCGAAGAAAAACTTCAATACCGAAATGCTCTGAGAAGGTTTGAGAAGATACTTGGACTGCGCAAAACGAAATTTACAAGATTCCAAACTTGAATCCAAAGGGGGAGAATGTTGGGTTCAAGATTAGTGCTTAAATGTTGTATTCAAGTTTCTCCATTTACTTAGCTTTATTGTAATTAGTTTAGCTTTATTTTCTTTAGTATAAATAGTCTTTTCATTGTAATTGTAATGACACATTGATTACATCATTAATCAGAGAAAAAGGTGATTTGACAGCAAATATTATCTCTCTCCAATCTATCTTGAATTCATATTTGTTCTTGAGATTTAATGAAGATTTCTTCAAGATTCGTATGAAATTTGGACTTATCAAAAGTGAAGTGTATCAATATTATGTTCTTACTTGTTCATATATTTGTAATATATATGAAAAGTTATTTTACTTAAAAGTTTTGGTGATTTCACCCTGCAATAACATAAATAGGGTAACTCACTAGACCTTTCGGTCTAACCCTCATTTTGTGATTTTAAATATGTATTGTAGGAAGTGCTGAAAGTAAGGGAAAAGGGAAAATGTGATAATTTCCCTATATGTTTACCTGCATGAAGAATGGATGATGATATGTATAGTTTTGATAGATGAAACTGGATTAGTACAAGATTTGTATTTTGATTTTTTGGACCATGCATTTTGTACTGGTAGATTTTTGTACTAAGGGACCAATGTGGTACATAAACATGTATTTCTTCTACATAAAGTATATGTTACATACAATGTGTGGTATGGGGTGTTACAGAAAGTGGTATCAGAGCCTGAGTTTAAGGGATTTAGGTATTCAACAGCATGATACCTAGACTTAAACTATTTTATTGCATGTTAAGGATCCTAGACATAGTTAGCACCACTGGAAATAAATATGATGGGTTGAAAGAACAATGTGTAAGGTAAATTTTAATTACATCTGGCTAGTGTATTTATGAATTTACAGCTACAGATATGAACTTGAATACTTCATTATATTTGGGAATGTGAATACATGATTATTAACATTAAAATATGCAGATGTCTAGTCGAGCTCGAAGATTTGAAAGAACAGCTTGTCCAGAATCTGAGGAAAGGGAAGAATCACACGTTAACCTTCCAACTAACACATCCAGAAATAGAGGACGAGGAAGACCAAGAGGTCGAGGTAGAGGGAGAAGTCAGTCTCAAGGAAGGGGTTGTACCGAAGTTCATTATGAACATGAAGAATCCCATTCTGGGAATGTTCAGGAAAGATAAGTGCCACACTCGGAATATGTAACCAGGGATATGTTGGAAGAGGAAATGGGAAAGTTACTAGAAAATCTGACATCCATCATGGGAGTACCAGCTAGGGTGGAAACAGAAAAAGTAGAAGTTCATCCCTCGATACCGATTACTCATAACAAGGAGGGAGATATTAAAATGTTTTTGGTTTGCAAGCCACCGACATTTTCTGGGGAAAGGGATCCAATAAAAGCCATGTGCTAGATCAAAGAGATGGAATCTGTGTTTAATACCATTCGGTGTCCAGAAATAGATAAATTTCGATTTGCTGTTTTCGTATTAAAATCAAATGCTTTGTTCTGGTGGGAAGTTGAATCATTGGCCAGGACGGATGTTTTACAGACGTTATCCTGGACGAAATTTGTGGAATGATTCAAGAATCAGTTTTGTTCTAAGACGGCAGTGAGACAAATGGAAGAAGATTTTCTGAAACTGGAACAAGAAAATCGAACAGTTCGGGAGTATATTGAGAAATTCATTGAATAGTCTCGATTTGCTGAGCATTATGTTTCATCTGAATCCAGGAAGATAGAAAGGTACATCTGGGGTTTGAAACCCTCAATCAGAGGGTTTGTTATTGCTATGAACCCCCAATACCTTTTCACTTACGGTGGATGTAGCCGAAGTGACAGAACGAAATAAGAATCGGCAATCAGACGGAAAGGTTGTGGAAAAGAGAAGATGGGAAAGGCCTTCGTCTAATTTTCGAGGGCCGAAAAATGTGAGATATGGTAATAGAACTGATCAGAAGGTCGATGAAAAAGTATGTACATAATGTCGACAGGTTCATCAAGGTGAGTGCAAGATGGACCCAAGAATATGTAACAAGTGTGGTGAAGCAGGCCATTTGTCAAGAAGTTGCCCAGCTAATAGAAGATGTTTCAATTGCAATTCTCCAGATCATATTCGACTGAATTGTCCATTGTTAAGAATTCCACAGTTAACAATAGGAAGTAATGCGTCGGGTACTCGGGGAAGACCTACTGTGAATAGAGGAGGGCAATAAGGGGCACGGGGACGGTCCTTCCAGATGACAAAGAATGAGGCAGAGGCATCACTAGATGTAGTAACAAGTACTTTCCTACTGAATTCTGTACATGCTAAAGTGTTATTTGACTCTGGTGCAAATTTTTCGTTTGTATCACCACTGTTTGCTCAAATCGCATGTTTGAATTCTGTGTTACTTGATGACAAATTAGTAGTTGATACTGCTAATAGTCAGGAAACTGTTACTAGTGTGTTCAATAACTGTATTATTGTTATTGAGGGTTGTGAACTACCGATTCAGTTATTTCCTATGCCAATGAAGGAATTTGATGTAGTGGTGGGAATGGACTGGTTGGCAATGTATCAAGCTAATATTGTTTGCAATCAGAAAATGATCAGAATTACTCTGCCAGACCAAGAAACAGTTGTTATTTATGGTGATCGTCAAAATCACCAAACCAGTATTTTCACTGTGATGAAAGATTAGAAAAGTATTCGAAAGAAGTGCAAGGGGTGTTTGGCATACGTAATTGATATGAAGAAAGAGAAAAGAAACGAGGAATCAATTTCGATTGTTAATGAATATCCGGAAGTCTTTCCAGAAGACTTATCTGGATTACCGCCAGATCGAGTGATCGAATTTCGAATTGATCTTGTACCAGGGGCTGCATCAGTAGCAAAGGCACCATACCGGTTAGCTCCATCAGAATTGAAAGAATTGGTTGCACAGTTGAAAGACCTAACTGATAAAGGATTTATTAGACCCAACACTTCACCTTGGGATGCTCCGGTCTTATTTGTCAAGAAGAAAGATGGATCTATGCGAATGTGTATAGACTATCGTGAACTGAACAAGTTAACTATTAAGAACAAATATCCTTTGCCAAGGATTGATGATTTGTTTGATCAGCTAGTGGGAGCAAGTTATTTCTCCAAGATTGATTTAAGATCAGGGTATCATCAGCTCAAAGTCAGGGAGGAAGACGTTGCTACAACAGCTTTCAGAATAAGGTACGGGCATCACGAATTCTTAGTTATGCCATTCGGCCTAACTAATGCACCCGCAACCTTTATGGATTTGATGAATAGGGTATGTAAGGAATATCTTGATAAATTCATTATTATATTTATCGATGATATTCTTATATACTCTAAACCAAAGGAGAACACGCAGAACATCTTCGTCTCATGCTGGAATTGCTGAAAAGAGAAAAGTTGTACATAAAGTTATCTAAGTGTGAGTTATGGTTAAGAGAAGTCCAATTCCTGGGTCACGTCATCTCATAAGCAGGGGTAAAAGTAGATCCAGTTAAAATAGAAGCAGTTGCAAAGTGGGAAGCTCCGAAAACTCCTTCAAAAGTCCGAAGCTTTTTGGGATTGGCAGGTTACTATCGTAAGTTCATTCAAGACTTTTCTAAGCTAGCTGTGCCATTGACTAAATTGACTCGGAAGAACATTAAATTTCAGTGGGAAAGAGAACAACAAGAGGCTTTTCAATTATTAAAAGATCATCTTTGCAGTACACCAGTGTTGACCTTACCTGATGGATCTGAAGATTTTGTGGTATATAGTGATGCTTCAAAGTTGGGGTTGGGATGTGTTTTGATGCAAAGAGGAAAAGTAATTTCTTATGCGTCAAGGCAATTGAAAGATCATGAGAAACAGTATCCAACACATGATATGGAATTAGCTGCAGTGGTGTTTGCTTTGAAGATCTGAAGACATTATCTTCTGGGAACAAAGTGTTAGATTTATACTGATCACAAAAGTTTGCAATATTTGTTCAGCCAGAAAGAATTAAATATGCGACAACGTCGGTGGATTGAACTGGTAAATGACTATGATTGTGAAATCCTTTACCACCCGAGAAAAGCCAACATAGTAGCTGACGCTCTAAGCAGGAAAAAAAGGAGCGGAACCATTAAAGCTGTAGCAATGGGAATGAACTTGATCCCTAACATTTGTAAATAAATTCAAAGATGTCAACAAGAAGCTATGAAAGAAGAATTTGTTAAAACAGAAAGGTTGGGTAAGATGATTTCAACCTTGGAACCGAATGATGAAGGACTAATGTGCTTTCAAGGACGAGTCTGGGTACCATGTTTTGGAGAGGAACACTATATTAAATGAAAGTCATAACTCCTGATACTCTATTCATCCAGGTACCAATAAGATGTACAGAGATTTAAAATCTTTTTAATGGTGTCTCGGATTGAAGAGAAACATAGCCAGTATGTGGAACAGTGTCTAACATGTCTACAGGTTAAGATTGAACATCAAAAGCCATATGGAAGTCTTCAATATTTGGAGATACCTGTATGAAAATGGGATCACATTACAATGGGTTTCATCATGAAGTTACCTCGAACTCCAAAGGGGTATGACGCGATCTAGGTAATTATGGATCGTCTATCTAAATCTGCTCATTTTCCACCAATAAGAGAGAATTACTCTTTAGAAAAGCTAGCACAAATTTATATCAAAGAAATTGTAACCAGGCACGGTGTTCCATTATCTATTATCTCTGATAGAGAGAGTCAGTTTACTTCAAAGTTCTGGGAAGGGTTGCAGAAAAGCTTTGGGGTCTGAAATCCGATTAAGTACAGCTTATCATCCGCAAACTGACGGGTAGAGTGAAAGAACTATCCAGACTCTCGAAGACATGTTAAGAAGTTGTATTATGGACTTCGGGGGATCGTGGGAAGATTATTTGTCATTGATAGAGTTTGAATATAATAACAGTTACCATTCCAGCATCCAAGTGGCACCTTATGAAGTATTGTATGGACGTAAATGCCAAACGCCAGTTTGTTGGAACGAGGTAGGTAAAAGACAGTTGACGGATCCTGAAATTGTCCAAGAGACTTCTGAGAAAATTGAATAGATCCATGAAAGAATTAGAACAACACAAGATCGCCAGAAAAGTTATGCTAATAATCATCGAAACTCGATTGAATTCTGCGTAGGTGATTTTGTGATGTTGAAAGTTTCGTCGTGGAAGGGTGTCATCCGATTCGGAAAGAAAGGTAAGCTCAGATCAAGGTATGTTGGACCATTCAGAATATGTAAGCGAATTGGGCCAGTGGCATATCAGTTAGAGCTACCAGAAGAATTAATTTTGATTCACAACACTTTCCACTTATCAAATTTGCGGAAATGTTTAGCTAATCTGAGACTAGCTATACCGCTTCCAGAGATTAAACTAGACAGTAAATTGAACTTTGTGGAAACACCGGAAGCTGTAATTGACCGAAAGATCAGGGTGTTGAGAAACAAAGAGATCAGTCTACTTAAGGTTCAGTGGAAGTTTCACAAAGGAACCGAAGCGACTTGGGAATTGGAGTCGAAAATGAGATCAGAATACCCGTGGCTTTTTTATTAAAGGAATTCCAGGACGGAATTCTTTTAAGGGGTGGATAATGTGATAACTAGATCCTGGTTATCACCTGAGGTAATGAATACGTGATTTATGTTGAATAATTAAGTGACAACATGATAAAATGATATATTTGACCATGCAAATATGTGAAATTATGTGCATAACTGTTGAATATTATCCGGATTATATCTAAGCTGGATAAGAGTTGAACGATTTAAAGTTTAAATCGGGCATGTGTTAAGCGATTTAAAGCACAACCGGCCAAGAGTTAAGCGGTTTAGTCTTAAACCGGGCAAGGTATAATCGATTTAGATTAAACCGGACAAAGAAAGTTGAGCGATTTAATTTAAATCGGACAAGGCATAAGCGATTTAAAGATAAACCGCCTGTTGCATTGATCGGGTTAGAATAAACCGGATGTGAGTCGAGCGATTTATGAATCTTTGATTTTATGACAAATGTTTAAACCAAGAGAAGTGTTGTCCGGATTTGTTATCCGGACAAAAGTGTTAGAATCTTTTTGTAAAGTGTTAAATCAGATAACCAAAAGAAGTGTTGTCCGGATTTGTTATTCGGACAAGGTTGATCGGATTACTTGCTATTTTATGGTTCTTTTGATCAATAAATGGAAATTTTGACAAAAATGAATTTGAACTGATAAAATTCCATTTTGACTGCGGTCTACTCTATATGGAATTATTTCATGAAATATTTTGATGAGCAAATAAGGGTGGCATATTAAGAAGAGGTGTACCATGGGATAAAGGTGGCATATCAAGGAGAGGTGTACCATGTGATAAGGGTGGCATATCAAAGAGAGGTGTACATTTGGATATAAGGGTGGCATTTGTATGTGTATGTTTCGTAATATAACTCTTATTATTATATTCCTTAAGATTATTGTGGTCTGGAATCTTTATTTCTTTGTGATTTAAAGATTTAGGATTAGAGTTTTTATTGGAAATCATAGTCTGGATGTTATTGAAGAGGAGATAACAGGTTTGGCCTGAAACTTTGATTAAACCTTACTTGATTCAAGAGGTTTAAAAGTAGCATTCTGATAATTGATTAGTGTAAACCTATTTTGTTTTGATATATTGTTTACAAGCAGAGGATATAGGCTTAAAAAGTGAAAGGTATCAATATTATGTTCTTACTTGTTCATATATTAGTAATATATATGAAAAGTTATTTTACTTAAAAGTTTTGGTGATTTCACCATGCAATAACATAAATAGGGTAACTCACTAGACCTTTCAGTGTAACCCTCGTTTTGTGATTTTAAATATGTATTGCAGGAAGTGCTGAAGGTAAGGGAAAAGAGAAAATGTGATAATTTCCCTAAATGTTTACCTGCATGAAGAATGGATGATGATATGTATAGTTTTGATAGATGAAACTGGATTAGTACAAGATTTGTATTTTGAATTTTAGGACCATGCATTTTGTACTGGTAGATTCTTGTACTAAGGGACCAATGTGGTATATAAACATGTATTTCTTCTATATGAAGTATATGTTACATGCAATGTGTGGTATGGGGTGTTACAAGAGTTATGTACGATGAGAAATTACGCAAGAAAAATCTCAGGAAATACCTGTTCAGAAAATATAATTGTTTCTTTAAAAACAACTCATTTTCCAAAAACATTTATTCAAAAACTTCTAGAGACACCTCCTAGAAAGTAGATTTAAGTAAATTTTTAGTTTAACTCAAGAGAAAAAAAATGGAAACATGTTTAGCACGGGTCCTACAATGAGTGTTTAGAAACTACAATGTTTAAGCATGGGTCTTGAACTGTGTTGTTTAGAAGCCTTAGTTTGAACAGTGTACAACTCCCCCTAAATTTATGCATCAATGTATGAATCTCTGATCAGCGCAGTAAGGACACACCTGCAAAATCAGATCAAATAGATTTTGGTACCCAAATGAACTTGGGTCCTTCTTTGTTAGTATCAGGTTGCAGGATGTTATAACTTCCAAACCATCTATTTTTATTTGATATTTTATTTCTTCGCGCTTTTAATAGGATGATTATATACAAAATAAAATCCATACCATTTATTGTAATCATACATGTTCTTACCTTTCCAATTCGTCTGAAATCTGTTATT
Source organism: Cynara cardunculus var. scolymus (assembly GCF_001531365.2). Classification (NCBI taxonomy): domain Eukaryota; kingdom Viridiplantae; phylum Streptophyta; class Magnoliopsida; order Asterales; family Asteraceae; genus Cynara; species Cynara cardunculus. The sequence continues at coordinate 17,665,733 of NC_037539.1, read as the reverse complement.
AGCAGTCCACCTATTGTACGTCTTCCTGTTCACAAAATCTGTTGTTTTACATGTGGAGCACATGATTCTTCTCTTGCTAAGATTAATTAGATCAGAAGTAGATCTCACAAAACAAGGCAGAAGATTAGTAACAACGGGGGTACATGATGAAACAGATTCAGATTTATTGACCCAAATGCTTTTAACCTTTGAAGAGTAATTGGGTGATCCAATGACATACCCTTGATAGTACTGATTAGAAGAACGAGAATAGTTCTTAGAAATAGTAGATTTAGGGCTGCTTGAATAACTGTTCGATTTGGAACAGTCATAGAAGCTGGTTTTACATTGTGAAGGAGAACCAGTTGAGCTTTGAACACAAGAAAAGTCTTTGACTTTCTGTAAAAGCTAATCTCTTTCCACAGTAACTAAATCATACTTATTTTTTTAGTTCAGTTCTCATCTTCAACTCAGTTTCAAGTTCTGTCTTCAGATCAGACAATTTCCTTGAAGTATCCATAAGTTTACCTTCTAACTCCTTCTTAAGCATTTAAAATTTCTTTTTCTAATTATGAAAATCTCTTCTCTCTTCATCTGAACTGCTCCTCTCATTCTCAGAAGCGATGTCGAGCCATTTTTTCTTTTCAGCAATCTCTTTAGTAATAGTTGCATATTTCTTTGCGGTATTTCTCTTCTCAAGCGCAAATTGCTTCCTCTCTTCATCTAAAGCCTTCTGCTTTAGAGCAATGCCGTTAGACAGTTTCTGAGTTTGGCTCAGACATTCTTCTTTGAAGTCATTCTTCTCTTTATCTATCTTGGCTCGTTCCAAGATAATTAGCTGCTCAAAATCCAAGATTTGCTTTTAAAGCATTTTCGTGTTCAGCTCGAGAGAGTTTCTCTTATCTTCATAAGATATTCGTTCATCACCGAATATTTTCTCTATTTATGAAAATCTTTTCTTCTTTTTCTCAAATTCATGCCTTTCAACATTCAAAATTGTTGGGTTCAAGATTAGTGCTTAAATGTTGTATTCAAGTTTCTCCATTTACTTAGTTTTATTGTAATTAGTTTAGCTTTATTTCTTTAGTATAAATAGTCTTTTCATTGTAATTGTAATGACATTGATTACATCATTAATCAGAGAAAAAGGTGATTTGACAGCAGATATTCTCTCTCTCCAATCTATCTTGAATTCATATTTGTTCTAGAGATTTAATGAAGATTTCTTCAAGATTTGTATGAAATCTGGACTTATCAATTGGTATCAGAGCAAGCTGCAGCAGTTTGGATTTGAAGATATACCGTGCAACACTTGAAAGGTTTAGTAAGCGGTTTAAAAGTATCCGGCTGGTAAGAACTTAGTATCATGAACGGATATTGACCGGTTTAACCAAATCCGTGTGGTAAGTGTGCGGTTTAGAATCCGCTTGGTAAGTGAGCGGTTTATTTCTATAATCGTATATCTTGGACGGTATTCATTTGAACGGTGTTTGAATTTGATTGATTTAAGTGTTTGATCTTGAGCGGTTTATATTTGAATTCTTTTGATCGGTTTAATAAGTTTGACTTTTTGAACRGTTTCTTAAGAGTTTGACTTTTATGATAATTTTGTGCGGTGTATACTTGGACAAATTTTAATTTTGTGCGGTTTATGTTCGTGTGTTGCCCGGATTCATAATCCGGATAACTTGTTCTTATTGAAAAGTGTTGATCGGACTTCTAAACCGGACAACATTGTGCGGATTGCTAATCCGGACAATTTTTGTGCTTTATTTCCAAGTGTTGAATGTGTGCATATTACAGTTTACATTTTATCAAATATTTTTTTGTAAACTGATCTTTTAAATTCAAACTTTGAACTGCAGTAGATCCTAAATTTTCGTACTACGAAGATGAGTTTAAAAGAAGCAATGGCAATTGGTACTGATACCAAGCCACCAGTATTGTTTCGAGGAGACTACAATCAATGGAGAGATAGATTCTT
>NC_037539.1:17662707-17663670 GCF_001531365.2 Cynara cardunculus var. scolymus | reverse complement strand
CCTTAGGCCTCTGACAGAACTCTCTTATAGTTCTCTATTATTGATATGGTGCGCGTGGTTCTGTGGATAAGGGTTAAAGTTAATCATGCGCATGTCAGAAACAGGGGCGCACGTCATCAATCGTGCGTCTTCCCAACACCGCGTGTCATATTTTTGAATCGTCACTCCCTATAGCCACTCATCACACTTTTTCTCCTAATAAATGGTTCCCATTCAAAATCCCTCACTATAAATACCCCTTCTCCCCAAAACGTAAACCTTTACATATCTCCTTACTCCGACGAACTTCAAGATTTCCGGCCAAACCTGCAAATATGTCTTCCAGTTCTTCCGCCTCTGCTCAATCTACAAATGTCTCAAGCGACAACGAAGTAACCCAGTCCCAGGCACTAACTTCTCATGCCCTTTCATTTTTCCAAAATCGATACGAGAAAGTGGTACTGGTAAAGAAACCCAACAATTATTACTTCGCTCCATCTCAATCTGGCTTCCCTGAATATACATATCCCCTCCTTGAAATTCTTCGCAACCATCCATTATACTATGCTCTCTCAGCCACTAAACCTACCCCTGAAACATATATTACCCAATTCTTGCTAAGCTCATATATCACTACCCTACATAATTCTGGATTGAGCATCGTAGGTTATGCTTCACACCCGACTGTTAAATCGCTTGTTCCAATGGAACTAAATGTGAATACCCTGCGAACAGCCCTTCGTCTAGCCTCCTTGGAAACTCTCAATTTGGATAACTTCGCCCCAACCCCAACAGCTGCCGAATTGATCCAATTTCTTGAATTTCACTCCTACACTGCCAAGACAAAAATTGCTAAAAGGACTGAATTCAAAMGRAAARGCCTTCCCCCAATTTGGAACACTCTGTTCTCGATAGTGAATTGCTGTCTAACAGGGAAGGTCGGCAGCCATGATCAAGCCTCACACGCCATGCTTTTCATTGTAT
>NC_037539.1:17660048-17661522 GCF_001531365.2 Cynara cardunculus var. scolymus | reverse complement strand
CAAGTTAGGCTCTGAACCTACTGGGCACGACATCGACAGAACACTGGTAGGCTCTCCAATTGGAGATGTTTGAGGATCCGGTGGAAGTCCCCGAGTTGACATCGGCAAACTAGTCACTAAGGGCGCCTCACACTCCGAGGCTACTAGGTTACCATGTGTTGGTGATCTAGGTTCCCAAAGTACTTATGTGATGAAGGAGGAGTTACAAACCTTCGCCACAGAGGTATTCAAGAGGATGGATGATTTGAAAAGCTTATTCTCCTCCCAACCGGCGATAGAGGCTCTTGCACCGTTGACAGAGGCTCTGAAGTAGTTGACTTCCACAACTTCTGAGCTCAAGGCGACCTTTTCAGCCCTTCAGAGCTCTGTCCTCAACAAAGATGACCTCACAGAAGCATTCATCGCCTTGTCTCTCAACCCTTCTTCAATCCAAAAGCTCAAGACAAAACTAACAAAGGTTGCCTCCCAATTCGCTGTAGACTTCATTTCCGTCGGCTACACAGATTATTCTGCCTTCAAGGACGAGATCAAAGGGATGTTTTCCTCTGCGGTCACCTATGGCATCGACTCTAAATCCTCCAGGGCTAACATTAACCATCTAGCCACTGGCCGGAAGCTAGACGCAATGGTTGAAGCTCTTGGAGAGCCCGTGTAGAAATACACCGACCTACTCCTCAAAGAAGCCCAAGCCAGCAACGAAGCTATAAGAGACTGCATGAAGAAACTCATCAAAGAAGGTGATAACTTCATAAATGAGATCTATCGCTGCATCTCTAAAATGAAATGGGCCACAGAGATGGATATCAACACTGCCTCTGTGATTGCTGAAGAGGTCATTCAAAAGATGGAGAGAGCGGCATCCAAAGTTTTAAAGCGTTTGAAGAAGGCTCCCCTTACTACTTGCAAGGCAGAAGCCACTAAAATCCATGACGATCAAGGAGGTGATGACCACGATCGTCATGAGGGGGAGAAGAAGAAAGAGGAAACAAAGAAGACAACCTCTGCCAGACCACTAAAAATAGTGGACTCTGCTGCTGCCCTAGTCTCTAAAGACAAATCTCCAGAGCCAAAGGGGAAAGGTGTCACACCCCGCTAAAGCAGAAACACGAGGCGCGTCAGTTAGGAGTTCATCGCACTAGGATATATTTAACACCAACCATACATTCATAGCCATAACACGAAAAAAAATCCAAAGTTTAAAATTACATTCACCGATTACATTTCAACATAAACAAAGTTTTTGTTAAAATAAGTTCACTACAAAAGGAGTTCCTTAAACAAAAATCCAGCTTAAGAGCGGATGCAAGCAAGAACGTAAGATTATTTACTTTTCCACTACCTTCTTATTTCCTGAAAAGCATATTAAAATCGAGTGTCAACTACAAAGAGTTGGTGAGTTCACAGGTTTTATATGGACAAAATGATTTCAAATGCAACAATTCTCTGTTATAAGTTTATGAGCAATATCTTAAAA
>NC_037539.1:17655327-17659331 GCF_001531365.2 Cynara cardunculus var. scolymus | reverse complement strand
TTATACCGGAAATGATGTTATAATCCAATAGAAGATCAAAATTTTACAAAATCAAGAAACCCCAAATATTCATTGTTGGACATAAACTTATGATACTTAAAAATGATCAAAATAAAGAGACTTCAAAAATGAGATAATTTCCTATCTTTTTACATGGGTTATAGAACTGAGTTATAGTCATCTTGACCAAATTTCATATATTTTAGGCATGCAATAATAATTTAAATAATTTATGCAATACAACTTATCACAACTGATATGGCAGATTACACCATGTTAGTAAAACACTCATTAAAAGAGTTCTACTAAGTGTTCTGCAGAAATTCAAGTTGGATTATGAACTTAACACTTATATGAAACTTTCAAACTAAAAATCAATCATTTTGGATGAGTTTAGAGGAAGATATGGTACCATAAAGTTACATGCACACATCTGTCATTAGTTGACAGATTGCACACTTAACTTAAATAAATTGGTTAATGCCTAAAAACTTCATATTTTTGAGTGAAAGTGGATTCATACGAACCCTAACTCATAAATGAACATTTTAGGAGAAGAATCATATAGTTAACTCTCAAAAGAAGAATCATCCTTTTTCATCGAGTTTTGAAAGAAATATGGTCATTGGAACATACATATACAAATCTGTCAGATTCGGACAGATTGTATGTTCACTTTGTTTTGTGTAATTAACACCTCAAATCACCACAATATTGAATGAAATCGGTGGCATTTGAAAGGTAACTCATTAAACTAACATCCAGAAGAAAAATCAACAATTTTGAATGATTATGAAGAGATTTATGGTTGTTTAAAGTAGGGTTTACCTACTAAAAAACTCTCAGATGCACATTATATATGTTTTGAGTATTTGGGGAGTCAAAACTCAATGTTTTTGAGTGAGACCAATTGGATTACAACCCCAAGTCAATAAATAAACTTTTAAAACAAATCTCATAACATTTAAATATGCCATTTACAAGATATAGACGATTTGTGCACATGCACAGAATCTGTCAGCAACAAAATATAAGATTTTTAAGAAACAAACTCACATAAAATCATGATTTCTTCCTATCTTTTTGAGTTCTAGTGTTTGGTTCATAGATTACCACCATCATATGAACATTTTTACATGTTTTGGTGTATAATCTCTCCTTAAAACTCTGTATTTTCGGAACTTAAAAGATAGAAGATAAGGAATGCATAAAAAGTGAGTTTTTCTCCCAAAACTTACAAAAAAAAGAAAGAGATGAATATGTTACCTTGTTTGTGGATGAAATGGATGAAGTATCTTCAAAACTCTTGCCAAAATGATGAAGATTATGAAGAAATTCGGCTGAATATTGGAGGATGAAGAAGGCGACTCTTGAGTTTTTAGGGAGAGATAGAGGAGTTTCAAAAATTGAAAAGGTGAGAAATGAAGAATAATAAAAGAATTATGGTATTTATATGTGGGTTGATGGAGGGAAAAGGGGGAGGGGGGCCGGCCATGGAGAGGCCAAACCCAAACTCAACAAATTAAAAAAAAAAAAAAAACAAAGCCCAAAATGCATAAAATGTCATTTTCTCAATTTTTGACATTTTTCTTCAAACTATAAGCCCATGATGACTAAATTCATTTAAATAGAAAGGTTTTATATTTAAAACACTAAAACTTAGTGTTTTATATAAATTGGGTATAAATTAGAGCATTTGGTATTGTATAGGATGTTTCAGATAATTTCGGGTCGGAACCGGACTTTATAAGCAACTGCCGGAATCTCATAAAAACTTTCAGCCAGACTAACCTAACTAACTCCTAATCTTATAAATTACCTTCAATAACACTAATATAATCTTAATAAGAGCTAACCTGGGAGTTCAAATTTGACGGCTGTCACAGTCTCCCCTTGTTAGAGAAATTTCGTCCCGAAATTTAATGATTGCTACTTCCGAACAGTTCTTTTGTGAATAGTTGGGGATATTTGTTCTTCATAAAATCTTCTCGCTCCCAGGTATACTCCGGCCCATGCCTTGAGTTCCAATGAACTTTCACGATTGGTATCTTGCTACGCCTCAATCGCTTGATCTCACGGTCAARAATTTCAACTGGTTCTTCTATAAGGCGTAACTGTTCGTTGACTTGGATCTCTTCCAAAGGCAGGACTAACGATTCTTCTGACAGACATTTCTTGAGATTTGATACATGGAAGGTGTCATGAATGGCATTGAGCTCTTGCGGAAGATTGAGTTTGTAAGCGATTGGTCCCACCCTTTCCTGTATCTTGAACGAACCAATATATCTTCGACTTAATTTTCCTTTCTTCCCAAAACGTAATAGCCCTTTCCATGGTGATACCTTTAATAACACCTGATCTCCAACTTGGAATTCAAGTGGCTTCCTACGGCTATCTGCATAGCTTTTCTGGTGATCTCTGGCCGCTTTTAACCTTTCATGGATCGTCTTGATCTTGTCTGTTGTCTCCTGAACAATGTCCGGCCTAGTTAATTGACTATCACCAACTTCCAACCAGTTGAGTGATGATCTGCACTTGCGTCCGTAAAGGGCTTCGTACGGCACGCACTGTATACTCGTATGATAGCTGTTGTTGTAGGAAAATTCAACCAGCGGTAGATGATCATCCCAGCTACCTCCGAATTCTATCACACAAGCATGGAACATATCCTTTAATGTCTGAATAGTCCTTTCTGTTTACCCATCGGTTTGAGGATGATAAGAAATACTTAAATCTATCCTTGTGCCCATCGCCTTTTGTAGTGATTTCCAGAATCGCGAGGTAAAACGGCTATCTCTGTCYRAAATGATTGAAACAGGTACTCCATGACGTATAACGATCTCGTTGACATACAGTTGTGTGAGTCTTTCTAAGCTGAAATCTTCTCGAATAGGTAGAAAATGTGCGGGTTTCGTGAGTCGATCCACAATTACCCAAATCGAGTCATGCCCCTTTTTGTTTCTGGGTAATTTGGTCACAAAGTCCATCGAGATCTGCTCCCACTTCCATTCTGGGATTTCTGGTTGGTGTAGGAGACCGGATGGTTTATGGTGTTATGCCTTGACTCTCGCACAAAGCAAACATTTACTCACGTATAGGGCCACATCTTTCTTCATTACTGGCCACCAGTAGTGCTCTTTTAATCCTTAATACATTTTATCCATTCCTGGGTGGATTGAGTACCTTGATTGGTGTGCTTCATCCATGATTGTCGATCTCAGGTGGTCGACCTTTGTAATCCATACCCTATCTTTGAAGTAGCTTATCCTATTTGATCGTGCTTCAAACTTTTTCTCTACTTGATGTAGGGTCTCGTCCTTCAGATTTTCTGCCTTCAGAGCTTCTTCTTGGGCTTCGAGAATTTGAGCCTTTAAGCTTGTCTGTACCAACATTCCCATAGCTCGTGCTCTCGATGGCTTCACCCTTTCTTTCCTGCTTAGAGCATCTGCTACAACGTTACCCTTTTCTGGGTGGTACTTTATTTCACAATCGTAGTCGATGAGTAATTCGACCCATCTCCTATGCCTCATATTCAGCATCTTCTGATCGAGAATGTGTTGAAGGCTCTTGTGGTCGGTGAAGATAGAGCATCTTGTGCCATAGAGATAGTGTCTCCAGATTTTGAGTGCAAACATCACTGCTCCAAGTTCCAGGTCATGGGTGGTSTAATTCTTTTCATGGACTTTTAGTTGCCTCGACGCATACGCAATAACTTTGTCCTTCTGCATCAATACGTACCCCAGTCCTTGATGCGAGGCGTCGCAGTACACCACAAAGTTATCCGTTCCCTTTGGTAATGCTAGAATCGGCGCGTTACACAACTTGTGCTTAAGTGTCTGAAATGCTTCCTCCTGTTTCTCGCCCCAAATAAATTTCTTATCTTTCTGCCTTAGAGTCGTCAATGGTTGCGCGATCTTGGAGAAGTTTGCAATGAATCGCCTATAATAACCTGTCAAACCAAGAAATTGACGAATCTCCGTTGGTGTCTTTGGGGCTTCCCACTT
>NC_037539.1:17643456-17650707 GCF_001531365.2 Cynara cardunculus var. scolymus | reverse complement strand
TCAATATAAATCTATCAAACATTTCTTTAATTATGCTTTCCACCCCAAATACGCAAAAACGATAAAAAGAGGGGCTGTGAATATTCACTTTTCGTAATGCTTCGCAAAATAGAGATTCAATCCGATCACTGCACTAGTTCAACGATTCCCTATCAATAGGAATATCCAAAACCATCACTTATTGATTTAACACTACCTATGGGGTTTAATAAGTCCTAAGTCCTAAGTCCATACTTGTCTACTTATGTCCCATATGATTATCCATAGTCCAAATATACATAATGTCCATATGCTCGTTAATGCATTAATTTATACCGGAAATGATGCTATAATCTAATAGAAGATCAAAATTTTACAAAATCAAGAAACCCCAAAATTTCATTGCTGGGCAGAAACTTATTAATCTTAAAAATGATCAAAATAAAGAGACTTCAAAAATGAGATAATTTCCTATCTTTTTACATGGGTTATAGCACTGAGTTATAGTCATCTTGACCAAATTTCATGTATTTTGGGCATGCAATAATGATTCAAATAATTTTTTCAATACAACTTATCACAACTGATATGGCAGATTACACCATGTTAGTAAAACAAACATTAAAAGAGTTCTACTAAGTGTTCTACAGAAATTCAAGTTGGATAATGAACTTAACACTTATAAAAAACTTTCAAACTAAAAATCACTCATTTTGGATGAGTTAAGTGGAGGATACTGTACCCTAAAGTTACATGCACACATATGTCATTAGTTGGTAGATTGCACACTTAACTTAAATAAATTTGTTAATGCCTCAAAACTTCATATTTTTGAGTGAAACTGGATTCATACGAACCCTAACTCATAAAAGAACATTTTAGAAGAATAATCATACACTAAGAACGAATAAGTAGATAGATATTAGCATACAAAGTAGGAGTTACCTACTGGTGGTTTCACAGTTTGCACACCTATAGTGTTTTAGGTGTTTGGAGATCAAAACTCCATAATTTAATGTGATTCCACTTGGGTGCAAGAGATAACCTATATAGTTAACTCTCAAAAGAAGAATCATCCTTTTTCATAGAGTTTTGAAAGAAATATGGTCATTGGGACATACATATACAAATCTGTCAGATTCGGACAGATTGCATGTTCACTTTGTTTTGAGTAATTAAAACCTCAAATCACCACAATATTGAATGAAATTGGTGGAATTTGAAAGTTAACTCATTAAACTAACATTAAGAAGAAAAATCAACAATTTTGAATTATTATCCAAAGAGTTATGACTGTTTAAAGTGGGGTTTACCTATTGAAAAACTCTCAGATGCACATATATAATGTTTTGAGTATTTGGGGAGTCGAAACTCAATGTTTTTGAGTGAGACCAATTGGATTACAACCCCAACTCAATAAATAAACTTTTAAAAGAAATCTCATAACATTTAAACATGCCATTTACAAGATATAGACGATTTGTGCACATGCACAGAATCTGTCAGCACCAAAATATAAGATTTTTAAGAAACAAACTCACATAAAATCATGATTTTTTCCTATCTTTTTGAGTTCTAGTATTTGGGTCATAGATCACCACCATCATATAAACATTTTTATAATCTCTCCTTAAAACTCAATATTTTCGGAACTTAAAAGATAGAGGATAAGGAATGCATAAAAAATGGGTTTTTCTCCCAAAACTTACAAGAAAAAGAAAGAGATGAATATGTTACCTTGTTTGTGGATGAAATGGATGAAGTATCTTCAAAACTCTTGCCAAAATGATGAAGATTATGAAGAAATTCGGCTGAATATTGGAGGATGAAGAAGGTGAATCTTGAGTTTTTAGGGAGAGAGAGAAGGAGTTTCAAAAATTGAAAAGGTGAGAAATGAAGAATAATAGAAGAATTATGGTATTTATATGTGGGTTGATGGAGGGAAAAGGGGGAGGGGGCCCGGCCATGGAGAGCCCAAACCCAAACTCAACAAATATTTTTTTAAAAAAATAAAACAAAGCCCAAAATGCATAAAATGTAATTTTCTCAATTTTTGACATTTTTCTTCAAACTAAAAGCCCATGATGACTAAATTCATTTAAATCGAAAGGTTTTATATTTAAAACACTAAAACTTAGTGTTTTATATAAATTGGGTATAAATTAGAGCATTTGATATTGTATAGGACGTTTCAGATAATTTCGGGTCGGAACCGGACTTTCTAAGCAATTGCCGGAATCTCCTAAAAACTTTCAACCAAACTAACCTAACTAACTCCTAATCTTATAAATTATCTTCAATAACACTAATATAATCTTAATAAGAGCTAACCTGGGAGTTCGAATTTGACGGCTGTCACAAAAGGCAAGGGTAAAGCAGTAGAGGAGTCGCCACAGAAGGGGTCAAGCTCTGAGACGCCAGAGGAGGTCAACATATTCGATTTCTCTCAGAAGGCTGATTGTGGTTATGCATTCTCAAGTAAAGTTCTACAACCAGAAAGATTTCGACATCGCAATGAGGTTGGCCGAGCCAGAGCTAAAAAATATTCCTCCACAGAACAGACCAAGTTGGCTGCTTAGATTTCATCCCAACACCATTGTCCACAATCCCATCTTTGGGTTTGTATTCCTGGACAAGGATGAGATTCTAAGGTTCTTCGATCCCAAAGAGACACACAAATATTCGATACTGTCTCTTGAGTGGGTGTTCAACCTAGTGGTGACAGAGGTGCAGAGAGCACATTTAAGGGCGGATGAAGTGAACCACCTTGTGGAAACGATCAAAGTTCAAGTCTCCTTCACAGAATGGATATTCAAAGTCTACAGAACTATCAAGTCAGATCTGCAATTTGCCGTAGATGACTATCCAGACTCTGCTGTGGACTAATTCTTGTAATAGTGTAGGCCTGGGCAACAAACTTTTCAATTAGTTCATTTATGTAATTCTTTTCAGAGGATGAGTTTAATCTCCTCTTGTAATTCTTTCATTTAGTCATTTCTTGCACCCATTTGTCCTAATTTACTTTTTCATACTTAGGGGGAGATTGTTAGCTCTGTTATTCATCTCTTGTAAGAGTATAGAAAAAGTATACTACAAGTCTTGACAGAAGCTTATCTTCCACAGAAGACAACAGAGGACTGACAACAGAAGCCTGATATTCGAGCAAGTAAAGTGTGACAGAACTTCTGATGTCTCTCACAGAGGTTCTGGAAAATGGTCCTCTGTCAATAAGAACAAGCAAGTCTATTACAGCAGAGCCTCTGAGATGGCTCATAGAGGGTCTGCGGTTTCGTCTTCTGTGAAGATCCTCTCCCAACTGTTTCTTGAAAGGTTGTTAGCTGCATGTGCTTCTCACATGACTAGGTCTTTAATCGACTTTATTTGGATGACTTAGATGATTTCACGCTTCTAGATCTTGTCAGTAAGGTCGTTAGGAGCTAGTATAAATAGCGGCTAAGGCCTTTGTATTCAGTGTGCTTCCGAATTGTAATCGTCTTATTTTCAATTGAATGAATTGAAAAACCTTTGAAGCTATTCTCCTGTGTTCATCTTCTTCATCATCTTAACTGTGTGTTCTTGGTTTAATTACTCTGTTTTGTTCTTATAATTGTTTCTGCTGCACTTTAATCGTCTTAGAGTTCATTCAGAGTAACAGATCATTATCAAAGTCGAATTTACAGGTCCAACAACTATTCATCGTCGTCTCCGCTTAAATTTCTGGTTCATCCTTCAAGTTCAAGTCTGTCAATCTCTTCTACTATTTCATCTTTGCTAATCAAGGTTTACGTCATTTGATTCCTTAAACATATACCTTGATCGTATGGATTAACATTGATCTTGTGGACTGTTTGGACTTAATATGTATATTACCTTCATATCGAATCTTAAAATGAATAATCAAAGGATAAACACAAATAAAAAAAAGTTTTATCTTTGTTTGGTTGTGTATTTTGATTTCGTTTTAGTGCGTATTTTGAAATTTTACTGTGTGTGAATTTTTCGTGTTGAACGGATATTTCACCGGACAAGGTGATCGGAGTTCACTCTGGTCAACCTTAATCCGGTTGATGATTGTCCGATTTAGTTTCCTTTCTTTTAAAACTTGGTATTTTTGTGTGTTTAGTTTCTTTGTTGTCCGGATTTCTAATCCCCTCACAACCGTTTTTCTTCTATGTGTTAGGTTACTTCGTATGTTGTCCGGACTTCTAATCCGGTCAATTAGTTTCAATTTTTTTCTAACTGTTTGTCTTAGTTTTAAGATTTTTTTTCCCGTGTCTAGTCTTTTAATTGTTTAGAGTTTAATTTTTTTTTTGGTGTTGTATTTTGTTTGAATAAAATGGTTTCTAATATTTTAGAATTTTTTACAGGTTAATGGCGGAACAGTGACATCAATCTGACGAGGAATCTCATGTTCCTTCCGTCAGATCTGATAATATTCCCATTCACCAGCCCAACCAACCTATTCCCTCAGAAACCTTTTTCCCTCAGATAAAATACCTTGACATAAAATCCAATAACCATGTCTTTTCTTTTGCTATGCCAGCTGAATACCCTATCATTCTAGAAATCCTGAAAGGCCACCCTATATCATATTCTTTATCTGCAAATACACCTGTTCCAATGGTGTATTTATAACAATTCTGGAGCACACTCACTTTGGAAAAAGACGGGGACACTATTTACTTTGAAGGAGAAGTTGACGAATATGTCAGTCGTCTGACATTGAAACGTCTAAGAAGAATTATTTGTCTGCCCGGCCCAGGCTCTACTGGTTTTGAAGACTTTATATCATATGAACAACTGTGTTTGGACATCAAACATCTAGGATACTCGGTAGAATTGAATAATCCAACTGAGTTCAAAAGACGATTCCTACCTTCAATCTGGCACTTGTTATTCTCAATTCTGAATAGATGTCTGACGTCAAAGACAACGGGCATAGATACCAGTAGTAGCTCATTCCTTAAATTCTTTCATGGTATCGCCTTCTCAAGAAACTATGACTATGCTTTAGTCATATGGAATGAGTTGGTAGAGCTGGTCAATCCAAAAAGATTCACGTCTAAAGCTCGGAAGTTTGTGCCATTTCAGAGGTTTTTACAACTGTTTTTCAAGCCAGGCCAAACGCTGAAAAAGGGCCTACATTTGTCATGACCAGAATAAGGCAGCACACAAAAGTTGAAAACTTGGATTCTATAATGGCTATTCCACCAGAACTTATCGCCTTAGCTGATCAGACCGCTCAGTGCGTAATAGACTATAGGCGAGTGACAGATCCAATAGCTCAACCAGAACCGGTTGAACTTGCCCACGGATCACCCCATGCCTCAGATGTGAGAGAGCAGTTAGAAATAGAAGAGAGAGTTCAGGAACAGGGGTTACCTGAACAGAGAACTGAGTTGAGAGAAAAAGAATTTGAGAGGGGTGAACAGGCGGGGGGAGCGTCTGATCAGCAAAGTACTCCAACTGTCAGTACTTCCTCAACTTCCTCAAGTTCGGAAGCTACTGAATCTGATAATTTGGTAGATTCTGGTGATGATCAAGATGATGATAATGATGGAGCAGAATGTTAGCTCTCATTCCTTTATTGTAAAAGTATAGAAAAAGTAAAACAACAAGTGTTGACAGAAGCTGATCTGTTACAGAAGACCTCAGAGGACAATCAACAGAAGAAGCTCCTTTGTACAAGGTTAAAGTGACAGAACCACTGTCTTCATCCACAGAGGTTCTGGAAACTTGTCCTCTGCTAAGACAATGTTACAAGACAAAGACGACAGAACCTCTRTCGTGTCTCACAGAGGTTCTRRAAKATGTTCCTCTGCTRCATACGCTTCAARTCATATCYARCAGAGCCTCTGTGATGTTTCACAGAGGGTCTGCAGATAGTCTTCTGTGTAGATTATCTTTAGCTAGTTTTACTTAGGTCTTTTAGCTGCTCGTATATTCCATGTGATCTTGTCTGTAATCTATTTCAGATGAACGGCTTAGATTTAATTGCTTTAGATCGTGTCTGGAAATGGTTATTTGCTTGTATAAATAGCAGTGTAGGCCTTTGTTTTTCGTGTGCTTCCAGATTTGTAATCGTCGACATTTTCAATCAATTGAAAATCATTTGAAGCAATTCTCTTTGTGTTCATTATTTGTTCTTCATTGTGTTCTTACTGTTTCTACCTGTTTCATTGATATTGTTTTCGCTGCTCTACTACTGTCAAACCGATCATTCAAGTAAGTTTTAGTACCAAGAATTGAGTTATTCGATCCAACACAGAAGATCGTGATCAATCCAAAACTGCTCAAAATATTGCAATTGGTACTATTGTTGATGACATATTTCCTGAATATTCAGCACAACAATCTTGTCCAAGTTTGCATTCTTTGTCATTCAACGTTGAAGAATGTGATGATTACAATCCCATACTTCAAGATATACCTGATGATGGAGGAGATGAGGGTGTTAATGTCGAAAATGAAGAGCGGTTGAGAGAAAGGGAAGAAAAAGAATATSGAGAGGGTGAGAGTGGAGCAGAAAAAGAAGATCAAGCTCCTTTCCAAGCTGAAATACTTAGCCGGGCAACCACATCTGCTACTGACATTCATTCGTTGAATGTTAGTATTGAACAAGACATAGCTACCCCAGCTATTCAAATGCATACCCAACCCATCCACTCAATTGGTTCTCAACAACCAGTTGTTTCAATTTCACAAGGGGATAGAGCTCATATGCTAACTATTTCTCAATTGGAGAATGTAGTTATTGAAACAAGTAGGCCACTGCCCTAGCCTACGACTTCGATTCTGTGCACCTCGAGTCTAGAGCCGATACACATAGGTACACATGAGTCAGGAGCATCTGTTGCTCCAAGTACAGTTCTTAATGAACTTGCTAGAACGACCAGAGTGGTGTGTTTTGACATTCCACAAGGACAGGTCGGAAGTCCTACCAATCTAACATTACACCAACGTTGAACGTAGGCACAACAGTTTATTCAACTGTTGTTACAACTGGTATTCTAAGTGAACCAGGAGTGAGTTTACCCGACTTCGTGTCAAGGGAATACCTGGACAATGCCCTAAAGGTTGTTCAAGATAATTTGGATGCTCAAATGGCTAGTCTTAAAAGACTTTTGAAGGGGAAGGAAGTTGTAGAAGAAGAGCCACCATCTGTGCCATCACCGTCACTGTACTTGAACCGTCAGTACAAGAACAATCGGTGGATGAACTGAAATCGTTATTATATGCAAAATTGATGGCATCTCAAAATCCAGATGCTGA
>NC_037539.1:17629921-17642951 GCF_001531365.2 Cynara cardunculus var. scolymus | reverse complement strand
TACTCTAGGTGGAGAGCAAGATTTTGGAGAAGACATTGACAACATCGACGAGTCGACTGGGATCTATTTTGACTTTGAAGCTGATATAGATGATGAAGATCCAGTCTTTCCTGTTCAAGAAGGCCGTCAGTCTGCTCCAGAATCTTCCACTACAGTTTTACATGCTCAAAGAGAACAAGTTGATCCAACTGAAACCTTCACCAGAGATTATGTGCCATTCCATATTAGAGCGAATTTTCATGGATATGATTGTGCAAGGATCCGAGAGCCATACCTCAAAGATGTCTACTTTGGAATCTTCATCCGTCATAGAAAAGTTCTGAGCGGCGACAAAGTTATGGGTATTCATAAGCAGACAAAAGAATACCGTATTGAATACCGACATCTTTTGAAAGCCAAGTGCCTACCAATAAGTGAAGTGCGTACAAAGCATCGGATTGTAACGATTAAACAAATTGATGCTCAGAAGTTGTTAAGAATCTGGTATCATGTTTTTACAGCCACTAGGCAGGATGGTCAAATTTGGAGGTTCAGCGAAGCAGACTTTTCAAACTTATATTTGGATGACCTTGAATATATGTACTTTGAACTCAAAAACATGACGATCAGAAAGGAACGAGAATTGATTGCTCTTGAGGCTATCAAGAGATTTATGCGCTGTCATGTAAAACTGGTGATGGTCATTGATGTGCAAATGGGTCTTGAAGACAATCAACGAATCATCAATYTTAAAAGACCAAACCAAGAACTAGAAGATATTGAAGGCTATCCAGTCAATATGGTTCTTGAAAGTCCAGAGTTCGGGGTCATCTACTTTGCTCAACTTCAAGTTAAGAAATTCATGAGATTTAGCCAGCTGAATAAATATTCTGATGGCACGATAGAATTAGTGAGAAGGGCAATTGACTTGAAAAGGGTGATGAACGATAAAGCTGCTGAATCAGAACGGATGAGTTCCAAGGAAAGATATTTGCTGGTCAACGCGATAAATTTGCTCGAGGAGAAAATCCAACATAGGAATGCTCTAAGAAGATTGGAGAAAATTCTTGGACTGCGAAAGACGAAATTCACAAGAGTCCAAACTTGAATCCAAAGGGAGAGAATGTTGGGTTTGAGTAAGAGCGTTAAAGTTGCATTCAAGTTTCTCCTTAGTGTAGTTTTTATATTGTAATAGTGTAGCTTTACCATTTCCTACTATAAATAGTATTTTCTTTGTAATTGTCATTACTAAGTGATTAGCAGAATTGTAATCAAGATTAGAGCTGTAATTTTCTCTTTCTCAATCAAATCAATCGTTGATGATATTCTCTCTACTTTTCTTTTCATCTTGATTCTTGTGTATGATTTCTGGACTTCACATATATAAAGGTATTGCAATATGTTTATAAAACGGTTTGGGTGTGTTGACAAGTTTTTTGGAACATTTTTAAAATAAAACGTCGTATTAGTTATCTTATAGAATGCTATTTGAAAAAGTGTTTTATAAGAACAAGTGTCCTATAAAAAGGACATGTTTATAGGAAATTTCTCAAAAGTATATTATAATAGAGTTAATCTGACACTTTTTAAAGTATCCTACGAAACTTGTTAAGACTGTAACACACTACTAATCCTAGCAAACAAGTCGTAGCTAATTAGCTGGTTGCAAAAATATTTTTCTATGTATTTAGCAGTGGAACTTTACTATTAGCGGTGGAAGAGTACGTAGCAAATAATTGGTAGCGGATGCCCGGTTTTTTAGTAATGACACTCAGTTTTTTGAGTAAGTATAATTTCAAGTTTTTATAAGTATATTGAGGTTTGGTTCGGTTGGATATCACATTAGGCTAGAAACTAAAAAAAGGTTGAAAATGTATATCTCGCGGCCTCAAGGAAATAAGTTGCGCAAGTGTGAGTTATAGACAAAAAAGTGGGCAGCAACTTGGGCTGCGGAGCTGGGTACCCTGTAATTAGATATTTTTTCCTTTTCTTCCCATTTACTCTTTTAGCAACTCACTTCTCTCTCTATTAAATTCAGTCCAATTTCATTCATTCCACCCAATCAAAATCTTCAAAAGCATTTAAGAGTCTTAATCTAGAGATTTAAGTCTTGTGAGTTGTCATTTAATATCTTGATCTTCTCCCACATCTTTCCACCATTATTGACCTTATTTTAGGGTTTTCTTAAAAATCCATTTATAAGTTCATCATAAGCCTTTTAAATTTTATACATATCAAAATGTTTCATTTTTATCTCCTAGAATATCCTTCTTGGTGTATTTTACACATCTACGGATTTTAACCAAGTTAGGGAATTTTGCAGAATTGAGGGTTTTTATCCTTTTCGCTAGTAAATGTTGGATCTCAAATCTCCACCTTTAGAAGCTAAAGTTTTGGTTTCGGAATCTAAATTGAACTTACCCTAGTAAGGCAAATTGCTTTGCGAAAACATTGTAAACGCCAAAAATGTCTATTTTGAAGTCTTAAGATGTTTTAATGATATTTGTCAAATATGTTGATTATCTGATAAGATTTACATCTTTGGTGCATTTAATTTTATAAATCTTACTAAATATGTATATTTGGGGTTTTTGGACATTTCATAATAAATCATAAAGTTTGAGGGTTTTGATGGTTTTATTGATATTAATGCATTTGGTATATGATTTTTCTAAATTATTCAAATAATATGCATGATTTAGCTTTGTTGACCTTTGTGATATTTTGGGTCATGATATTTATTAATCTCTTTAACTGCATTTTTGGAGTTTCTAATGAATCATTTAGGATTAGTCCAACAAGTGAAAAAACTTAATAAATTGAATCTGATATAAATACCATTTTTGGGATTTTACCCACCTATGAGTCTGTGGTGTTGATTTTCAGACCTTTTTATTATTAGTGGCTCTAATGCTGAGTATTTAAATTTTGTTGGTTTATGTTGACTTTTATTTATTAGTCAAATGAATCGTTGTTGATCCTCTCTCAGTAATTTGATGATGATCAATTTTAACCTTACAAAGTGTACTATCTCTGTATTCAGCTTCTGTGGTCATCACTGAACATGTACTATAATTCCTTCAAAGACAAGTATCCTTCAAAAAGGAAAAATTCACACCACGGATCCTTCAGTGATATCGAAGATAGAAGTTGAATATAGAGAGTAGCAAGTTCATGATCTGAAGCGATTTTCAGTGATAACAAGCTCATCTACACAAGTGTGAAATCTATGCAAGATTCAGCAAACACTGATGAGGCCTTTAGTGTCATTCCAATGTTAGCGATCAAGTGAATCTTGTTGAACAAGATTAGTGTTTGTGTTGTCCTTTTGTACCATAAAAGACAATCCCATACCAATCTAAAGTAAAGTACATTACGGAGTCACTCTACTATCTCCATGCATGCTTACCAACTTTATGAAAGAAGATTGTTCATATACGGTTAAAAGACTGTATATCTGCAACACTCACTTCTTAGAGCTTGCCACGTGCTTTGTACTTTCTGAATTGCATTCAATGCAATGGATATAAATAGCTGAGAAGTTCTTCTATCTCAGTTAG
The DNA here is from genome assembly GCF_001531365.2 of Cynara cardunculus var. scolymus. Classification (NCBI taxonomy): domain Eukaryota; kingdom Viridiplantae; phylum Streptophyta; class Magnoliopsida; order Asterales; family Asteraceae; genus Cynara; species Cynara cardunculus. Next base: position 17,639,412 of record NC_037539.1, on the reverse strand, counting down.
ACCTCTGAATCTCATATCCAAGCTTCCTTGCTTTGAAGATCTTATCCATGAAGATACTACTCCCTCTAGCTTTCTATCTAAGAGAAAGAAAACCACTTTAACAAGTGACGAGCACAATATTTCTTATAGCAAGTTTTTTCTTTATTGCTATTTTGTAATATGTGTGTTTCTTTGATTGTTTAGATAAGTTCTATATCTTATTTTCCGCAAACAATCAATAAAAATTTGTATTGATTATCTTTATCAATATAAGTTTTTTAAAAGTGAAAGCTACTGTGTTTGTATTTATCCCCTCTTCTACAAACTGTTACTTATAAACTCTTGTAGATCCAGTTGGGACAACAAGTGGTATTAGAGCAGTATTTGTTTTTGTGTTGTATTGTTATTTTATTATCTCTTATTTTTAGATAGTTTATTTACATAAGCACAAACTTTCACGATAGTGGCTCTCTTGCCAACCTCCCCAGTTTATCAGAGACAACTTCAGTCTCTGGAAGAACCGGATGTCTCTTTTCTTAGAGGGTGTGGATTCTGAGATTCCATATTACAATGAGAATGGACCTTATGTTCTGTTAGCAATTTCTTCAGCAGTTCCCGCTACTACTATGACTGCCGTGATTCCTGAACGACAGATTTCTATGCTCCCTCATCAGTGGAGTGACAAAGACAAGAAGAAAATGGCTTTAGATACTCGTGCGAGATCTATAATATCCATGGCTCTTCCTAACGAGGTTTATCACTTCATGATGAATCTTAAAACCTCGAAAACCGTGTGGGACACTCTTTGTGTTCAATATAAAGGTACTTTTGAAGTACTAGAATCGAAGAAGATAAATTTAGTAAGACAATATGAATGTTTTCTTTGTGGAAATTCTGACTCTTTGTCTGAAGTACATCAAGGATTTAATTGTCTTCTTATTGATTTGAGGATAGTTGGAAGAGAATATTCCAACTCAGCGATGCTGACAAAGTTCTTTAAATGTTTGCCAGAATCATGGGATAATTATACTATCTGTCTCAAGATGGCCAAGGACATGTCCTTCCTTTCTCTCAGTTCTCTTTATGGGATATTGCTTAATTACGAGCAATCTCGTCAGCTAAAGAAGAATCTTCTAAAAGACTCCAGAGAAATGAAAATCTCTCTATTATCTTTGATCTCTGGATAGAACTTTAACTAACCCTCCTATTTATTCTACTCCAACCTCTTCAGTTTCTATCACTGAGTCATATCCTTCTAACTCTGAGGACTTGACAGGCGCTGATTTTTCAGAGTTTGATGTGTCACTGGCCCTTCTTACTAACTCTTTCAGGAGGTTCGCCAGAAAAACAATTACCGCATATCTCCTTCCTTGACCATATCAGACCAGCCAAAGTCAAATCCCATTGATAAGGCTTCAGCTAGCTGTTACAACTGTTAATGCGAAGGTCACTTTGCTAGTGAATGTCGGTCGAAAAAAAATGCGACACCATCTCCTAATCCCCTATTCTACTTGAAATCTATAGATGATAAATACTTGAAGCTGAAGGAGAAGTACAAGAAGATGAAGAATCTTTAGAGTAAAGACAAAGGTCTTGTCGCTGAAGAGCATGACTTGGTTGATTTTTCTGAAGAATCATCCTCGGACGAGGAAGGCACGACCTATCTTTGTCTCATGGCCAAGGATGTCAAGGATGAACCATCCGAGACGTCATCCTCCAGTGATCCCTCTCAGTCAACCTCTACTCAGGTATGTAATCTTAATGACCCATCTTCTTCTTCCTCTAATAACCTATATGCACTAGATATGTTGACGGTTGATCCTTACAATGCCCTGAATGGAAAATCCAAAGCTAAAAAAGCTTAATCTTGATGTTCAAGAACAGTTAGATAAATTTCATTCAAAGATCAAAGAGTTGACCAAGATTGGAGAAAATCTTAATGATCAGGTCAATGTGAAACCATACCATTAGCATCGAACGTGAGCAGGGTATCACTGAGTGTGGGCAAGTAATTGCTGAACTCAAGGATGAGAAGGCTACCATTGAAGGATGGTGCAAAGCCTCTATCAAGGCCACTAAGACCATCAACGCTCAGATCCCTGCCAAGATAAAGAATGGTCTAGGATTCTCCTATGATTAGGTAGATTGTGTCACTGACTGAGGGTCCCAGTTTCAAGTCTATAACATTAATTCATATCAAGATTCAAGAACACAGAGATAGATTTGAGAATGTCGACATGTCATTGATATTCAAAGATTGCAAGGTGATCTTGATCTCTCTCAATCTCATGTACACAGAATTCTCTCAACTGTTTACAACAACCAATTTCAACTGTTTATGCACTCTTTTACAACTACCAACTAACAAAACGAACATTATTTATACCAACCAATTACAAGAAAGAAACTAACTACAAAGCATGTTAAAACATATTAAGCACAAGGACTTGAATACAACATTTTAGACCCAACAATCTTCCCTTTTGGATTCAAGTCCAAAAAACAACAAATTATTCATATCTTTAATCTTTAGCTTTAACAACAAGGATCTTCATAATTCATTCAGATTCCTTGACATTTACAGATTCAAATAGATTAGATCTTTCAAAGCTTTTGCAGTCTCCCCCTTAAAAAACTTTTATCAATCTTCAGAACTCTTATAATCTCCCATACTTTGACAATCTTCTTTAACAAACAATTTTGAGCAATCTTCTTTTCAACTTTCAAGCAATCTCCCCTTTTTAACAAATTAGAGTTAATATTCACATTGACTCCCCCTTAATCATCACAATACAATAATCTTTAGAAGTTTTTCTTACTCCTCCTAAAATCATAGCTTTTCATTCATTTTGTATCAACTCCATCAATCATCGGAAATGACTCATTCATTTGATAACTACTCCCCCTTATGATGTGAATGAGGAACATTGACATCATACCACGAAATGAATGATCAAGAAAGTATACCGTCAATTCCTAGAGTTTTAAGCAAAGCTTTTCAAATTCGTTTATTTAATCTTTTCAGATTATGAAATTTGGGAAAATTCCAGTTTCAACTTATGAGACTGTTTTCAATATTTTATAAAAATATTGGCTTGTGAATATAATATATATATTCAGTACAACGGACATAGTTTATATGATACTTTTTAACGTTCATCTCACCAGGACTTTCATTTAATCATTGATAGCTTGAAAAATATTTCTATGAATGTTATGACAGAATAACAAACGTTTTGTAAAATTTGTGCAGTGTAGAAAAGATAAAGAAAATAATGCTTCAATATAAGCTCAATAAGATAAACAGTGTGAACTACACAAATTTATCAAACTCGATTCGTGATCAAAAAGACTTGAAGGGGGACATATATCATTCTTATTAAATATCAGTGCCCCAAGTGTTATTGAAACACTATCTTTTAAGATATAAATGAGTAGTTTGTGGACTATTATATAACGAATGAAATAATCAATTCTGAAGATCGGGAATCGGCAAAAGACTCATGGAGTGTGAATGAAGATGACTGAAGATTATTTTGTGCTACAATGTTGAGAGGAAATTGAATGTGAAGATCTCATCTTAATAAGAGTTTACTGAAAGAGATTTCTCAATGGGGAGAATATTAGTAATGAAGAGAATGTTTTGGAATATTTTCTCAAAAAGAAGATTATTTGAAGACCATAAAGAAGGGAATGTTAGAAGTTTATCTTGAAGATCTTAAGAAGTCATAAAGTGCTTAAAACGTCAAAGTTTCAAAAGGGATTCAAAGAGTAAAAATTCTTTCAAACCTGAATACAAAGGGGGAGAATGTTAGGGTTGAATTTTAGAGTGTTATTGTATTCGTCTTGAAAGATATATTTTGTATTTTAGAAGGTTTGACTTTGTAAGTCATGTGTTGACTTTGACTCTTGTGTTTATAGTTTGACCTTCAAGATTGTCATTGTTCTTCAATGTTTATAAAGATTGATCATAAAAGTGGGACAAACAATTGGTATCAGAGCAGATTTGCAGTGAGATCGTATTGAAGATTTCATCTAAAGTTGAAAATTTCTGGAAAAATCATAATATGTTCTTCATCTTGTTTTGTGTTTTTCACTTTTTTCAAAAATTTCTACTCGAATCTTTTATTTTTTGGTGATTTGATGTTAAAAATATGATCATTATGTGCGTATTTGAATCATGAATCATTGTTATTCACAAGAGTTTATGATTTGATCATTCGTTTGAAAGATCTGATGAGTTTTGTGATTTTTGAAAAAAAAAATGGTGTTCTTGAACAAACTCATAAAAATATAATTTTTGATCCATTTTTTTGTTGAAAAAGTTGAAACTTTTGTGTTTTTGATGAGTATTAATTGATTTAAGCTTTACCCGGTTTAAAGACTTAGCCATTTTACATGTTATTTTAGCCGGTTTCTAGTCTAAATCGTTCATAATTTTAATCGGATTCTATGACTTTACCAAAATTCAAGTTTCTCGGACACAGGCATAACCAAATTCTAGTCTTCATCAGTCATTGATTCAGCCGGACTTAGCAATTCTCACACACAAGGTTGTCCGTACTTCAAATTCTTCCCTCACAAGCCTATCCGAATTCTGGTCTTTCTTGGTCACCCCCTTAGCCGTATTAGAGATCAAGGACGTAACCGCTCAAAGGCACACCCGGATACATAGCTACCTCGCTCGTCTCCTTGTCCGGATTTGAAAGTTCTCGAACAACCTTAGCCGAGTTCAAGGTTTTACTCGGTAGCACCCTCATCCGGACTCAACTTCCCCGCACACAAGCTCGCCCGGATTAGTGCTTCCTCGGACAACCTTTCAATCAAGCTCAAGCTTTCTCGGTAATAGCCTTGTACAGACTTGGCTACCTCATGCAACACCTTGACCGGATTAGTCTTCCTCGACCAAAGTACTTAACTTCCTCGCATCCTTTCTCGGTCATCAAGATGTCCAGATCTGAGTACTTCTAACACCCCCAAACACCACATTTTCACATAACACATATTTCATTGCATAGAAATAGAGTTTACATCACAAATGGGCCCACTAGTACAAGGATTCTTATATGTACAAAATCTACATATGAAAATTTTCAAAATAAATCATGTACTAACACCTGTATAACAATATGTATCTTCCAAAAATAAGCAATCTCATGCAAATCTTCAAAAGCAGATATCATATTAGAAAAATAATAACATTTTCCCTTTCCCCTTACTATCCCTAGACTTCGCAGTTCCTGTATTGCATATTTTAAAAACAGAAAATGAGGGTTAGACTAGAACGGTCTAGTGAGTAAATCCCTTCTTTGTATATGCAGGGTGATAAACACCAAAATATGATAAAATAACTTTACCCAGAAAGATTTGCATTTCAACCAAACAATGCAGCTTTCAACAAAATGAATAATAGGATAAACTCAATAACATCAGTTTTTGATACAAATGCATCTGCTTAAAGATCCAATTTTCCCAAAATGAAACTATCATTGCAACCAAAGTCTCTTTGATTCATTAGACTAAAATGACCAGAATTCCTCTATAAATATTAATGGAAAGATTTAAGGCAATATTTGCTCTTTGTGACAAACCATTTTCCCCTTCTCAATAACATCTAAATTATTATTTATAATAGGAATAATATCTCTAATTCATCAGGTCACAAAGAAATGATGATTCAAAGTTATTAAATTCAGTTAGTAATAATAATAACAGTTATAATAATATCCACATATGACAATGCCTCCCTTATTCCAAGTACACCTCTCCTTGATATGCCACCCTTGTTCCTCCGTCAAAACAGGGCTACTTATCAGAACAAACAAAAGTCACCACGTCTGAAAGTACCCATTCCTAGTTCCAAGCCAGAACAGACAAAAGTCACCACGTCTGGGGGAACTACCTCTTAAAACAAGTTTCATACCAAAAGAGATATACGTCATCACGCTTGGTAGAAACAGTTCACAAAATCAAATTTCATATCAAAACAGACTTACGTCACCACGCTTGGTAGGAATGTTTTCCAAAATTTAGTTTCATACCAAAACAGACTTACGTCACCACGTTTGGTAGAAACATTTCCTAGAATCCAGTTCCATACCAAAACAGACTTACGTCTCCACGCTTGGTAGGAACATATCTTTTATTTAAAAAGATATAAAAAACCCTTTTTACAATAGTGTATTTATACCCAAAAATAATTATTATTATGTTATAAATTTTCCAAGGATTCTCAACACTTGCTAATTTACATCAAATAATCATTCGGGCAAGTTATCCGGATAAACAGTCCGGACAAGTCCTTTGTCCGATTTATCAAATCCGGACAACACCCTTGTTCGATTTATCAAATTCGGACAAATAAACAAGTCTAAACCGGATAACCTTTAAGCGATTTACAAATTCGGACAAAACTTGGTCATATTCCTACTTCTCCGCTTAACCCTTATCTGGTTTACATAATGCAAAATTCACTAACTCATTAAATCATATGACACTATGTTCGGTTTACAGCTAAATCGGACAACCCATGTCCGGTTTAAGGCAATCTGGACAACACTATGTTCGATTTAGAAACAATCTGGTCACCCTTTTATCCGGATAAAACCCAAATCGCACAACTCTTTTCAAGGATAATATGTAGTTCTTTCAAGATCAATAACCAAAGATTTTAAAAGAGATTTTTACAAAGTACTCACCTTATGAGTTTAGAAATATTGAAATCCCCTTTTGGCCTCAAGCTTGTAAATTGGACAACCTTTCCCAATTACTCTCAAAATCTCCAAGAAGTAGAAAACTTTACCCCTCTTCACAAAGCCTCTATTTATACTTTCTAAATATAGAAAGTCGGCCACACACACACATGACTTAAAGCATGCATGCATATTACTATAAAACCACCCAACCCTATGCATATAGTCACATTTCATATGCATAATTTATGCATACACGTATATGATCATAATTTCATGCATATTTAAATACTTAACATACATATTTAACATCATGCATATATTCCCATGCATGAAAAATACATATTCTCACATATTGAACTCATGTACGCATGTACTCATGTAATCAATATATCACATAGTAAATACCTCGGGTGATAACCAGGATTCGGTTATCACATTATCCACCCCTCAAAAGAATTTTGTCCCAGAATTCCTTTATTCAAAAAGCCACAAATACTCTATTCTCATTTTCGATTCCAATTCCCAAGTTGCTTCTGATCCCTTATGATACTGCCCACGTACTTTAACCAGACTAATTTATTTGTTTCTCAACGCCCTAATTTTTCTATCGGTTACGACCTCTGGTGTTTTCATAAAAATTAGTTTATTGTCCAGTTTAACTTCTGGAAGCGGTATGGCTAGACTCGGATCAGCTAAACATTTTCACAAGTTCGATAAATGAAAAGTGTTATGAATCAGACTAAGCTCTTCTGGTAGTTCTAACTGATAAGCCACCGACCCAATTCTTTTACCTATTCTGAATGGCCCAACATACCTTGGACTGAGCTTACACTTCTTTCCAAATCTGATAACACCTTTCCATGGCGAAACTTTCAACATTACAAGATCTCCTACACAAAACACAATCGGCTTCTAACGGTTATCTACATAACTTTTCAGGCGATCTTGTGTTGTTCTGATTCTTTTACAGATCTGTTCAATCTTTTCAGAAGTTTCTTGAACAATCTCAGGAACCGTTAACTTTTTTTCTCCTACCTCGTTCCAACATAACGACGTTCGACATTTACGTCCATACAATACTTCATATGGTGCCACTTGGATGCTGGAATGGTAACTATTATTATATGCAAACTCTATTAATGGTAAATGATCTTCCGATGATCCATCGAAGTCAATGATACAGCTTCTCAACATGTCTTCGAGAGTCTGGATAGTTCTTTTACTTTGCCCGTCTGTTTGCGAATGATAGGTTGTACTTAACCGTATTTCAGATCCCAAAGCTTTCTGCAAACTTTCTCAAAATCTTAAAGTGAAACGGCTATCTCTATCGAAGATAATAGATAGTGGAACACCGTTCGTAGTTACAATCTCTTTAATATAAATCTGAGCCAGTTTTTCTAAAGAGTAACCCTCTCTTATAGGTAGAAAATGCGCAGATTTAGACAAGCGATCAACAATTACCCAGATTGTATCATACCCCTTTGGAGTTCGAGGTAACTTCATGAAGAAATCCATTGTAATAGGATCCCATTTCCATACAGGAATCTCCAAAGATTGAAGATTTCCATATGGCTTCTGATGCTCGATTTTAACCTGTAAACAACTTATACATTGTTCCACATATCTAGCTATGTCTTTCTTCAATCCCGACCACCAATAAAAAGGTTTCAGATCTCGGTACCTGGATGAATAGAGTATCGGGATTTATGACTTTCATTCAAAATAGTTTTCCGGATATCCCCGAAACATGGTACCTAAATTTGCCCTTGAAAGCACATAATTCCTTCATCATTCGATTCCGGAGTCGAAATTATCTTACCCAACCTTTTTGACTTGACAATATCTTCTTTCATGGCTTCCTTTTGACATTTCAAAATTTCTTTGTGAGTATCAGGGACTAAATTTATTCTCATCGCTACGGTTTTAATAGTCCCACTTCTTTCTTTTCTACTCAAAGCGTCAGCTACCATGTTGGCTTTTCCTGGATGGTAGAAGATTTGACAATCATAATCATTAACAAGTTCAATCCACCGACGCTATCACATATTTAATTCTTTCTGGTTGAACAGATATTGCAAACTTTTATGATCAGTATAAATCTGGCACTTTGTTCCCAGAAGATAATGCCTCCATATTTTCAAAGCAAACACCACTGCAGCTAATTCCATATCATGAGTTGGATACTGCTTTTCATGATCCTTCAATTGCCTTGACGCATAAGAAATCACCTTTCCTCTCTACATCAAAACACATCCTAATCCCAGTTTCGAAGCATCGTTGTATACCACAAAATCTTCTGATCCATCTGGTAAGGTCAATATCGGGGCATTGTAGAGATGATCTTTCAATTGTTGGAAGGCTTTCTGCTCTTCTTCCTCCCACTGAAATTTGATATTCTTCCAAGTAAGTTTGGTCAATGGTACGACTATCTTAGAAAAATCCTGAATGAATTTACGATAATAGCCTGCCAATCCCAAAAAGTTTCGAACTTTAGAGGGAGTGTTTGAGGCTTCCCATTTTTCAACTGCTTCTATTTTTGTTGGATCTACCTTCACCCCTGCTTCTGATATAACATGACCCAACAACTGAACCTCCCTTAACCAGAATTCACACTTGGATAGTTTTGCATACAGTTTTTCTCTTTTTAGAAGTTCCAGTATCAGGCGAAGATGTTCGGCGTGCTCTTTTTCAGTTTTAGAGTATATAAGAATATCATCAATAAATACAATAACGAATTTATCAAGATATTCCTTACATACCCTATTGGGTCAGCAGACTCGGTGTTCCCTCGGCAGGTCAAATCCTCGTCCTTAAACC
>NC_037539.1:17614454-17629538 GCF_001531365.2 Cynara cardunculus var. scolymus | reverse complement strand
TGAGGCTAGGGAGTCTTCTCTTCCTTATAAGGAAGTGGGAGACTTCTCCTACCAGTGACGCGTTTTAGAAAGCAAAACCGTGAGGGGTTGTTGCCGTGCGGGGAAACCCCAGGGCAGCCCAGAGCGGACAATATCACGGGGCGGCTCCCTAGTGCAGTTACCGGTCCAACATACCCTATTCATCAAATCCATAAAGGATGCAGGCGCATTATTTAAGCTAAACGGCATAACTAGAAATTTGTGATGCCCGTACCTAGTTTGGAAAGCTGTTGTAGCAATGTCTTCCTTCCTGACCTTAAGCTGATGATACCCCGACCTTAAGTCAATTTTGGAGAAATAACTTGCTCCCACCAGCTGATCAAACAAGTCATCAATCCTTGGCAAAGGATACTTGTTTTTGATTATCTGTTTATTCAATTCATGATAATCTATACACATTCGCATAGATCCATCCTTCTTCTTGACAAATAGGACCAGATCACCCCAAGGTGAAGTGATGGGTCAAATTAATCCTTTATTAGTTAAATCCTTCAACTAAGCAACCAATTCTTTCAATTCTGATGGAGCTAATCTATACGGTGTCTTGGCTATTGGTGATGCCATAGGTACAAGCTCAATTCTAAACTCAATAACTCTGTCTGGCGGCAAACCAGACAAATCTTCCGGAAAAACTTCTGCGTATTCATTAACGATTGGTATTAATTATTGTTTTCCTTTTTCCTTCTTCGTATCAATCACATATGCCAAACATCCCTGATACTTCTTTCGAATACACTTTTGAGCTTTCAACACAGTCAAAAGACTAGTATGATGATTCTGACGATCACCATAAATAATAACTGTTCCTCGAGCTGGCAGAATAATTATGATCATTTTCTTATTACAAACAACACAGTCAAAAGACTAGTATGATGCTCTGCCAACCAATCCATACCCACTACTACATCAAATTCTTTCATCGGCATAGGGAACAGTCGAATTGGTAACTCACACCCCTCAATAACAATAATATAGTTATTGAATACACTAGTAACAGATTCCTAACTATTAGCAGTATCAACTACTAATTTGTCATTAAGTAGCATAGAATTCAAACATGCAGATTGAGAAAATGATGGTGATACAAACGAAAATTTGCACCGGAATCAAACAACACCTTAGGACATATAGAATTCAATAGAAAGGTACCTGTTACTACATTCGTGGTTGCTTCTGCCTTATTTTTCATCATTTGAAATGATCTACCCCTCACTCCACTCTGGCCTCCTCTCGGTACACTAGGCCTTCCACGGTTACTGGGAGCGTTTCCTCCCATTGTCAAACAAGGAGCTCTTAGTTGTGGACAATTCGGTCGGATATGGTCAAGTGAATTGCACTGAAAACATCTTTTAGGTGTAGTGCAGTCCCTTGACAAATGCCCCACCTCGCCACAACGATAACATATCTTTGGTTTAGATGGACAAGTTCCCTAATGTACCTACTAACACCGCGGATAGGTTCTAACAGGTGGCAGCTGAGTAGTACGGTTATCTGATTTAATAAACTTAGGTCTTCCAAAACTGACTGAAGACCCTTCCCACTTTCTTTTCTCTATTGTTTTATCTTCTTCTTACTGATTTTTGTTTCTTTCTGTGAGTTCAGCAGCATTTACGGCTAATGTCTTTTAGCAGGGTTCATAGCAATCACAAACTCCTGGATAGAAGGTTTCAAACCCCAAATATACTTTTCCACCTTTCGAGACTCTGAAGAAACATAATGTTCCGCAAAATGGGAATACTCAATAAATTTCTCAGTATAATCTCGTACAGATTTAGTTCCTTGCTCCACCTTCAGGAAATCCTCTTCCATTTGTCTTACTACCGTCGTAGGACAGAATTGTGTTTTAAATTGGTTCACAAATTCTTCCCAAGACATTGTTTGCAGTATATTTGGTTGTGTCGAGGACTCCACATCCCACCAATATAAGGCATTAGATTTAAGCATAGATACCGTAAATCTAACCTTATCTTCTTCAGAACACCTACTAGTGTTAAATATTGATTCAATCTCTTTTATCCAGCACATTGCTTTTATTGGATCTCTTTCTCCTAAAAATGTTGGAGGTTTACAAGTCAAAAACATTTTTATGTCTTCTCCCCTATTATTACTGCCTGCTTAAGGAGCTGGAGGGTTAATTTCAACTTGCTCAGTTTCTACTATGGCTGGCATACCCATAATGGATATCAAAGTTTCCCTTAGTTTTCCCATTTCTTCTACCAGTACGTCTCTAATTATAAACTCAGGTTGCTGCCTCTGTTCCTGATGTGCATTCCCAGAAATAGATTCACCTTGATCCGAGCGAATCTGAGTCTGACTCATCTCCGGAATCTGACTCCTCCCTCGACCTCTACCCCTAATCCTTCCCCTACCTCTCTGAAACATAAGTTGGAGGATTAACAAGAGATTCCTCCATTTCTTAAGATTCAAGGCGGGCAATTCTTTCTGATCTTTGTGATCGACTAGACATCTGCATATATTTTAGTATTAAATATCACGTATTCACATTCCCAAATATAATATGGTGTCCGAGTATAGGTATGTACCTGTAAATTCATAATTATATTGGCCATTTGTAATTCGAATTCACCTTACATACTGTCCTCTTTAACCCATTATATTTTATTCCCAGTGATACTAATTATATTTGGGACCCTTAACATGCAAATGACAGTTTAAGTCTAGGCATCATGCTTTGAATACCAAAATCTCTTAACCTAAGACTCTTATACCACTTCTGTAACACCGCCAAACACCACATTCGCACATAACACATATTTCATTGCATAGAAATACAGTTTACACCACAATGGTTCGACTAGTACAAGGATTCTTATATGTACAAAATCTACATATGAAATTTTTCAAAATAAATTATGTACTAACACATGTATAAAAACATGTATCTTCCAAAAATAAGCAATCTCATGCAGATCTTCAAAAGCATATATCAGATTAGGGAAATAATCACATTTTCCCTTTCCCATTACTATCTCTAGACCCCGCAGTTCCTACATTGCATATTTAAAAAACAGAAAATGAGGGTTAGACTAGAAAGGTCTAGTGAGTAAATCCCTTATTTGCATATGTTGGGTGATAAACACCAAAATATGATAAAATAACTTTACCCATAAATATTTACATTTCAACCAAACAATCCAGCTCTCAAGAAAATGAATAATAGGATAAACTCAATAACATCAGTTCTTGATACAAATGCATCTGCTTAAAGATCCAATATTCCCAAAATGAAACTATCAATGCAACCAAAATCTCTTTGATTCATTAGACTAAAAAGACCAGAGTTCCTCTGTAAATATTAATGGAAAGATTTAAGGCAATACTTGCTCTTTGTGAGAAACCATTTTCCCCTTTTCAATAACATCTAAAATATCATTTTTAATATGAATAATATCTCTAATTCATTAAGTCACAAAGAAAAGATGATTCAAAGTTATTAAATTCAATTAGTAATATTAATAATAAGAGTTATAATAATATCAACATATGACAATGTCTCCCTTATTCCAAGTACACCCCTCCTTGATATGCCACCCTTGTTCCTCCATCAAAACAGGGCTACTTATCATAACAGACAAAAGTCACCACGTTTGAAAGTACCCATTCCCAGTTCCAAGTCAGAACAGATAAAAGTCACCACGTTTGGGGGAACTACCTCTTAAAACAAGTTTCATATCAAAACAGACATACGTCACCACGCTTGGTAGAAATAGTTCACAAAATCCAATTCCATACCAAAACAGACTTACGTCATCACGCTTGGTAGGAATGCTTTCCAAAATATAGTTTCATACCAAAACAGAGTTACGTCACCATGCTTGGTAGAAACATTTCCCAAAATCCAGTTCCATACTGAAACAGACGTACGTCACCACGCTTGGTAGGAACATATCTTTTATTTAAAAAGATATAAAATACCCCTTTTTTACAATAGTGTATTTATACCCAAAAATAATTATTATTATGTTACAAAATTTCGAAGGATTCTCAACACTTACAAATTTACATCAAATAATCATCCGGACAAGTTATCCGGACAAACAGTCGGGACAAGTCCTTTGTCCGATTTATCAATATAAACAAGTCTAAATAGGATAACCTTTAAGCGATTACAAATCCGGACAACACTTGGTCCTTGTCCGATATATTAATCCGGACAATACTTGGTCGTATTCCTACTTCTACGCTTAACCCTTATCCGTTTTACATAATGCAAAATTTAGTAAATCATTAAATCGTATGACACTATGTTCGGTTTACAGCTAAATCGGACACCACATGTCCGGTTTAAGGCAATCCGGACAACACTATGTTCGGTTTAGAACAATCCGGTCACCCTTTTATCCGGATAAAACCCAAATCGCACAACTCTTTTCAAGGATATTATGAAGTTCTTTCAAGATCAATAACCAAAGCTTTTAAAAGAGATTTTTAGAAAGTACTCACCTTATGAGTTTAGAAAGATTGAAATCCCCTTTTTAGCCTCAAGCTTGTAAATCGGACAACCTTTCCAATTACTCTCAAAATCTCCAGGAAGTAGAAAACTTTCCCCCTCTTCACAAAGCCTCTATTTATACTTTCTAAATATAGAAAGTCGGCCACACACACGCATGACTGAAAGCATGCATGCATATTACCATAATACCACCAAACCCTATGCATATAGTCACATTTCATATGCATAATTTATGCATACACGTATATGATCATAATTTCATGCATATTTAAATACTTAACATACATATTTAACATCATGCATATATTCCCATGCATGAAAAATACACATTCTCAAATTTTGAACTCATGTACGCATGTACTCATGTAATCAATTTATCACATAGTAAATACCTAAGGTGTTAACCCGGATCCGGTTATCACAGTACTTGGCTAAATTTCTTGATTTTCGGATATCTCCTTAACCAAGTTACCTTGTCCGGATTTTGTATTTCTTAGCCAAAGTTTTCATGCCTGAATTTGTTTTAACTTTGCCAAAAATTTGTCATTCTCAAAACCTTTTGTCCGGATACTTCTTTATCTTGATCATTTTTCCATCCTTAAAATCATTTTTGCTCATTGTCCGGATTTACCGTCAATTGTTTTTTAGCCCTATCTTGTCTGGATTTCATATTATGTATTTCACCAAAATATCTAAGTTTTGAGCAGTTTTAACTATTTTTGTTAACTGCTTTTTGATTGATTTTTCAAAACTGATCAGTCCTTGATTTTCTGAATTTTTTTTTTGCATTGACTGATTTCTGATTTGAGTGATATTTTGTGAGATAATTTTGAAAAGTGATTTCTTTGATCGATTTCGATTCCTGCGTAGATTCTTTTGATCAATCTTTGATTTTTAAATGGCATCTTTTTATGTGAAAGAAAATAAGGATTTGAAAGAGAAGGTTTCTGATTTGGAAAGAGTGTGAAGGATTACAAAGAAAAATATGTGAATATGTTCTATTAAAATCATGCAAATGAGGAACTTATTTAAAATTGAAAACGAGAACATAAAGAAAGTAGTGAACATATTGAAAATGATTTCATGCATAGGATTGAAAATCTTGAGAAAACTTTGAATTCTGCAAGAAAAGAGTTAGATGAAGATTTGAAAATTTTGAGCAAATCAAATAAAGATATGTTTAATAAACTCCAAATAGTTCAAAATGAACTGAATGCTGAGAGGAATTCTCAAGGGAATAATCATAAAGAAGTTGAGGATCTAACACAAAAACTTCATGAAGCTGAGAAGAAAGTTATTGATGAAAGGAAATTACTGAAACAAGAGAAAGATAAGGTATTAGAAGCTAAAAACGTTTTGATTGCTGAAAGGAAAATTTTGGGGAAAGGGAAGAAAAGGATGATTGAAATTGAGAAAAGATTTGATACTGAACGAATATCTTTTTAAAACAAGATTAATTCTTTGGAGCTGAATGCCAAATGCTTTTAAAGCAAATTTATGATTTTGAACAACTTATCATCTTGGAACATGCCAAGTCTGATAAAGAAAAGAAAGAGCTTAAAGAAGAATGTCTGAGCAAGAATTTCGAATTGCTTGATAGTGCTGAACAGAAGAAGAAAGCACTAGATGAAGAAAAGAGACTGTTTGCTCTTGAAAAGAAAAACTCTGCTAAGAAAAATGCTGCAATTGCCAAAGAACTTACAGAAAAGAAGAAGTGGCTTGACATTGCTTCTGAGAATTAAAAGAGAGCAGTTTAGATGAAGAAAGAAAGAAGTTTGAGAAAGAACGGAAAGTGTTTGAAAAGTTGAAAGAGGAGTTAGAAGGTAAGTTTTTGGAATCTTCAAAGAAATTGTCTGATCTAGAGACAGAACTTGTAACTGAATTGAACATGAGAACCGCACTTAAAAAGAAATATAATTTTGTTGCTGTAGAAAGAGACCAGTTACTTAAGAAAGTAAAAGAATTTTTTAGTACCAAAAGCTCAACTGGTTCTCAATCACAGTGTAAAACCAGCTTTTATGATTGTTCTAGCGTTAAATCTAACAGTTATTCAAACAACCCTAAATCAAGTGTTTCTAAGAACAATTCTCATTCTTCAAATCAGTATTCTGAAGGGTATGTCATTGGATCACCCAATTATTATTCAAAAGATAAACATGTTCCAGTTAATAAAGCTGATTATGTTTCGTTTCATAAGTTCTGTTGTTACTAACCCTGTTCTTCCTTGTATTGTGAGATCTACTAATGATTTGATTAATCTTAGCAAGAGAAGAATCATGTGCTCAACATGAAGAACCAATGATTTTGCCAATAAGAAAAGGTACAACAGGTGGTATGGAGACAACAACTATCAGAACAACTGGAATTGTTTTAACAGATATGGCAACAACTGGTATGGATCTTATTGTGTATTTGATCAACCTGTTAAAAGTGCTAAAAAGAATACATCTAATAGGAATATATGGTTTGGCAGTTATAATATTCCCCAACCCGATACTAACAAAGTAGGACCCAAGTTTGTCTGGGTACCAAAATCTACTTGATCTGTTTTGCAGGTGTGTCATTGTCGTGCTGATTAGAATATAATGTTTTTGATGCACTTATGCAGGGGGACTTTGTATTCTGTTTGAATATGGTTTCTGAACAAAATGGTTCAGAACCTAAGCTGTAATGTATATGGCTTCTAAACACCTCAATTCAGGACCCGAGCCAAAATGTTTTTCATTTTGGGTTTTTGAGCCAAAAAGAAATATTATTTAAATCTATTTTCTAGGGGGAGTTAATAAAAAGAGTTTGATAAAAGTTTTTGAATCTGATTGGTTTTTGAAAACGAGTATCATTACTGATCAGGTATTTATTGAGATTTTACTTGGGTAATTTCTCGTCGTACATAATTTCAAACTGTTATTATCACGTCTCTTAAATGAAAGCCATTTTTGGTGATAATACACTCGTTTGTAATCAACGTTGTTTTCTAAAAAAATTTCTTTGATTGATACAAAATTCATCATTCTTTGAATATATGAATCTGTAAACTTGTACTTATAAATCTTCATTCATTTCTCCCGCTTATTCTGAATAATTTGATTTTGTAACATCACTCCTTGTTGATAGTGCTTAAGCGCTACATTTTTTTTGATCAATTTTTATCTGATCATTTCAGCTTATTTGCAATAATATTTTGTGAAGTCCAAGATTCATACAAAAATGATAAAATCTTCAAGAACAAGATGAATAGAATACTAGATAAGAATAGATCATCAAATGTTACTGATTTGACTGAGACAAAGAGAAATTACAGCTCTAATCTTGATTACAATTCTGCTAATGACTTGGTAATGAAAATTACAAGGAAAATACTATTTATACTAGAAAATAGTAAAGCTACACTATTACAAAGCAAATATAGTAAGGAG
Source organism: Cynara cardunculus var. scolymus (assembly GCF_001531365.2). Lineage (NCBI taxonomy): Eukaryota > Viridiplantae > Streptophyta > Magnoliopsida > Asterales > Asteraceae > Cynara > Cynara cardunculus. The sequence continues at coordinate 17,621,609 of NC_037539.1, read as the reverse complement.
AAACTTGAATACAACATTAAAGCTCTGATTTAGCTTCAGATTTTGAAAAGAATTTTAACCAAAAACCTGTTTTCGAAGATGTTTATTATAAAAAGAATAAAACCAAAAAGGATTCAAGGAAACAGAAGAAGCTTACTAAGAAAAAGAAATATCGACATTCAATAAACCTGATAATTTTCTTTTTCCTTTTTCAGATAATGCGTTGAAGTTTAAGAATTATTGGAGAGTAAAAGAAGAAGACAAATCATCTACTCAACTGAAGAAGAATAATTTTACTAAATCTGTATTAGTTGATTCGACATTGAATAGTTCTGTAATAAGATATTCAGTTGATGAATTATTTGATATTGGAAATAGTAAAAATAGTTKTTCTCCGAGTAAAGTAAATGAATTACTTAAGTCTTTTACTTCTTTTAGACCATACCATTTCATGCATTCTGTGATATCTTCTGTATCTAAAAATCGGATGTTTAAAGAACGTTGGTTCGGGACGTATAGTATATCGCCAATGAAATATGTGCTTAAAGGTCCAAAACTAAAATGGGTACCAAAACCCAATTGATTCATTTTTGTAGGTTAACCGGCATGTGTGGTTCTTAGACTCCAGATGTTCTAATCACATGACTGGTAGAAAAGAGTTATTATCGAACTTTGTTGAATCTTTTGGAGGTACAGTAAGATTTGGAAACAACCAATACACGCCTATCCTTGCATATGGTGACGTAATTTCTGGAAATTTAACTATTAAGAAAGTGTCGTTTGTCGAAGGACATGGACATAATTTGTTTAGCATAGGTCAATTCTGTGATAAAAATCTAGAAGTCTGTTTTAAAGCTAACTAATGCAGCATCCGAACTACTGATGGTAAGGAGCTCTTAGCTGGATTCAGAAGAACTAATCTCTACACGATTAACCAATCAAATACACAAGTGGATACTGATATCTGCTTGATATCCAAGGCCTCTTTGAAGGAAAATATCTTATGGCATCGACGACTTTCACACTTGAATTTCAAGAATCTAAACAAGTTGGTTTGTGACAACTTGGTCAAAGGAATCCCAGAACTGAAGTTTCATAAAGATCATGTATACGGTGCATGTGAGATGAGTAAACTGAAGCAAGCTTCTCATAAGCTAAAGACAGAGTTCAATACCGAACATCCTCTACATCTTCTTCATATGGATCTTTGCGGTCTTATGAGAATTCAAAGCATCAATGGTAAAAGGTATGTGCTGGTCATAGTCGATGACTATTCTAGATATACCTGGGTTTATTTTTTGAGGTCTAAGGATGAAGCAGCCGAGACAATTATTTCTTTATTGAAGAAAATTTAAAATAATCTGCAACTTCAAGTTCAAAAAATCAGAACAAACAATGGAACTGAATTCAAGAACAGCACACTCTGTTCATATCTCGAATCCATTGGTATTTCTCATACATTTTCGGCAGGCCGGACACCACAACAGAATGGTGTTCTTGAACGTAAGAACAGAACGTTGGTGAAAGCGGCACGAACATTGCTTACTTGTTCCAGTCTTCCTTTATTTTTATGGGCTGAAGCAGTAGCGACTGCTTGTTTTACCCAAAACYGCTCTCTTGTAAACAAAAGGTTTGGTAAAACTCCATATGAAATAATAAATAAAAGAATACCTAACATCAATTTATTTCGAGTTTTTGGATGTAGWTGCTTCATTCTAAATGACAAAGAGGACAGAGGGAAGTTCGCTGCTAAAGCTGATGAAGCAGTTTTTGTTTGATACTCGAAGACATCCGCTGCATACAGGGTCTACAATAAATAGACCAAAACATCATTGAAAGCGTGAATATATCTTTTGATGAATTCATTGATGTGGCTTCTGAACAATTCAGTTCAGAACCCGGACTTATAATTAACACTTCGCGGAAAGCTGATCAACCTGAGACTTCTAACTCTGATAAAGTTGATTCAGATTTTTTATTTGAACACTTTTATGAAGAATATTTTGATAATAAACCTAATCAGTCTATTGTTTTGATCAGGGAAAATTCAACTAAACAACAGTTATCGGGTCCATCTCCTGATGTGCCTGTAACTGAAACAGAAGAGGAAACAAAAGAAGTCGATGAAGAAATAAAAATGGAGAATCTGAACAGTCCCGTTCAGTGTGAAGAGGGTGAAATTTCTGAAGTGCAAGAGGTGTTAGCTGAACAAGTTGATAATAATCCACCTCAATCAGATGTTCAACCTATACTAGTTCCTATTATTGAACCTTCACCTTCACCTGCTCCTATAAACTCCCCAAGTTCTTATACTGATCAAAATTCAGATCAAAGTTCTTATACTCCCTTACCTCATAGCAAGAAGTGGACCCGAGATCATCCAATACATCAAGTAATTGKTGATCCATCAGCACCTATTCGTACACGGTCCACGACTGCTAATGAGTGTCTGTATTCCACGTTCTTGAGTACTATTAAGCCGACTAAGGTTTCTGAAGCCTTAGCAGATCCGGATTGGATATTAGCAATGCAAGAAGAGCTGAACCATTTCGAAGCACTCAAAGTCTGGAGATTGGTACCTCGTCCCAACAATAAGATGATTATTGGTACTAAATGGGTTTTCAAAAATAAAAAGGATGAAGATGGTGTTGTGGTTAGAAATAAGGATTGGCTCGTTGCTAAAGGATATAATCAACAAGAAGGCGTTGACTATGACAAAACGTTTGCCCTGGTTGCAAGGATTAAAGCAATAAGTATGTTTTTGGAGTACGCGGCACACAAGAGCTTCACGGTGTATCAGATGGACGTCAAGACAACATTTTTATATGGACTTCTCAAAGAGGAAAGTCTATGACTCACAAACGGAGGGTTTTGTTGATCAGTCAAAGCCGGATCATGTCAACATCCTTGATCGAGCGCTTTACAGCCTTAAACAAGCTCTGAGAGCCTGGTATGATATCTTATCAGAGTTTCTGGTAAAGTCAGGCTTCTCAAAAGGTAATATTGACACAACCCTTTTCATTAAAATGGAAAATTCTGATATTATTTTGATACAAATTTATGTAGACGGCATAATATTTGGATCTACATACCCCAAATACTGTAAAATCTTTTCTGCCTTGATGGTTTCACGTTTTAAAATGAGTATGATGGGTGAGATGAACTTTTTTTTAGGTCTTCAAATTAAACAAATATCTTCGGGTTTCTTTATTTGTCAAACTAAATATATTTTHGATATCCTGAAGAAATTTAATATGGAAAACTGTTCTTCTATCAAAACACCTATGACTCATGGAACGAAGATTCATGCTGATCCTTCTAGAAAAGTTGTTGATCAGAAAACATATCGAGGTATGAAGGTTCTTTGATGTATTTGACGTCTTGTAGACCTGATATAATGTTTTCAACACATCTTTGTACCAGATATCAGTCTAATCCAAAGGAGACCCATCTAAGTGCCGTTAAGCGCATTTTACGTTATCTTAAAGGGACAGCTAATCTTGGACTCTGGTATCTCAAGGGTACTGGTTTTGAACTGACAACTTATTCAAATGCAGACTATGCAAGCTGTATGTTGGACAGGAAAAGTACAACGGGACATCTACAGTTTTTGGGAGACAAGCTAGTCAGCTGGGCATCAAAGAAACAGAACTGCGTTTCCATTTCCACTACCGAAGCAGAATATGTAGCTGCTACAAGCTGCTGTTCTCAAGTGCTATAGATGCAGACACAGCTCAGAGACTACGAGTTTTATTTTAATAAAATTCCAATTTACTGTGATTCCAAAAGTGCTATTGTTATTTCATGTAAAATAGTTCAACATACTAAAACCAAGCATATAGATATCCCGTATCATTTTATTAAAGATCATGTAGAAAAAAGAACCATTGAACTGTATTTTGTAAATACAGAATTTCAATTAGTTGACTTATTTACGAAAGCTTTAGATGAAAAACGCATTAGCTTTCTTGTATCTAAGTTAGGTATGTTAAATTTGAAAATTTGAATTTTTATTAAAAACAATTCAAGTTATTGAATTGTGTTTAATTCAAATTCATTTAGTCAAATATTTGTATTTTTTAAAAATACAAGTCAGTGTTTCAATTTTTTCTATCTGATTTTAAATTTCTTGATCGTGGGAATCTATATTTGAAGGAGAGTGTGTTTTTCTTTTATCTGATCATATTTTGAGGGGAGTGAATTTTATCTGTTTTGTACTAACAGTTTATATTTTTCTTACATGTATTTTGAATATTATCTAATTTTTGAAAGATATAGAGTTTTGAAATATAAGTGTTTGGTTGATTTAGTCTAATCCGGACAACACTTGTCGGATTTATTGTCCGATTTAGACATCCGGACAAAAGGCTATATGATAAACTCTTATCCGGATAAGATTAGATATACTTTGCAAAAGATTGAGCGGATTGCTAAATCGATGAATTCATTTGTCCAATTTCCTAAATCATTTGTTGAGATTATTTTTTCAAGTCTTTAAATCGTTTAATTCTTGAGCGGTTTAATCCTTAACTCAAGTGATTTAATTTTCTTTGTTGAGCGATTTATTTCTAAATCGATTGAACCTTGAGCGATTTATCCTTAAATCGGACAAGTCTTGACCGATATTCTTCTAAATCGTCTATGCTTTGAGCGATTTATTGTCCGGATTAACACTTAGATATTTCTCAATCCATAAGTCGGACACCTCTTGACCAATTTTTTCTAATCCGGATAAGTCTTGACGATTTAGAATTTGAACGGTTTTTGACTTTGACTATAAATATTCGCCTCATTTTTACTTTTTACTTTTTATTCTCATTTACTATTTTTCGTCTTCTCCGCTCATCTCCCTGGTTTATCGCCCAGACTACTTCTTCTACTGTTCCATCACTTTACTCACCAAGATTTATTTCATTTGATTCTATTATTCGTATTCCTTTATCGTATTGGATTCGTTTTGGACATTTGGACAGATTGGACTGTTTTGTTAATCATATTGAATCGAACTTGAATGGGAACTTAAAATGAACCATAAAAGGCTTAATAATAATAATATCAGTTTTATCTTTGTTATTTGTGTGTCTTTTTGATTTTGTTTAGTATGTTAGTATTTTTTTTAGTCTTAGTTTAGTTTTTGATCGGATATCTCACCGGACAAGGTGATCGGAGTTTACTCAGATCAACCTTAATCCGGTTGATGATTGTCCGGTTTATTTCTTCTCTTTTAGTCTTAGTATTTTTGTTTGTTTTCTTATGTTGTCCGGATTCCAAATCCGGTCACCAATTTGTTTGTTGTTTTTACTAAGTGTTTGAATTTCTATGTTGTCCAGATTTCTAATTTGGTCACCATATTGTTTTTTCTTGCAAGTGCTTGTTTGTTGTCCGGACTTCTAATCCGGTAAATACATATATTTTTTTTCTATGTGTTTTAGACTAAGTGTTTTTCTTATTTTTTTTGTTTAGTTTTTATTTTTTGTTTTTGTTATTTTTAATTTCCTTTTAGTTTAGTGATTTTTTTAGTTTAATTTTTTTAGAGTTTATTTGTTTTGTATTTTTGTTGTTTTGTTTTATTTTGCTGTGTTGTTATTTTTTTTTATTTCAAATTTCTTGAATAAAATGAGTTCTAATATTTTAGAATTTTTACAGGTTAATGGCGGATCAAAGACATCAATCTGACGAGGAATCTCACGTTCCTTCTGTCAGATCAGATAATATCCCAACTCATCCGCCTAGCCAACCCATAACTTCTGAAACACTTTTCCCTCAGATAAAATACCTAGACCTAAAGCCAAATAAGCATGTCTTTTCTTTTGCTATGCCAGCCGAATACCCTATCATCCTAGAAATTCTGAAAGGCCACCCAATAGCATATTCTTTATCTGCTAATACACCTGTTCCGATGGTGTATCTTCAACAATTCTGGAGTACACTCACTTTGGTAAAAGACGGGGACACCGTTTACTTTGAAGGAGAAGTTGACGAATATGTCAGTCGTCTGACATTGAAATGTCTAAGAAGAATTATTCGTCTGCCCGGACCAGGCTCTACTGGTTTTGAAGACTTTGTATCAGATGAACAACTCTGTTTGGATATCAAACGTTTAGGATACTCGGCAGAATTGAATAATCCAACTCAATTCAAAAGAGAATTCCTTCCATCAATCTGGCACTTGTTGTTCTCAATTCTAAATAGATGCCTGACATCAAAGACAGCGGGCATAGATACTTGTAGTAGCTCATTTCTTAAATTCTTTCATGGCATTGTTTTCTCAAGAAACTATGACTATGCTTTAGTCATATGGAATGAATTCGTAGAGCTGGTCAATGCAAAAAGATTCCCGTCTAAAGCCCGGAAGTTTGTGCCCTTTCAGAGGTTTCTACAACTGTTCATTAAGGCTATGATGAATCCTAACGAAGATATTCCGGCCAGATGAAATTCTGAAAAAGGGCCGACATTTGTCATGACCAAAATTCGACAGCATATAGAAGTTATTGCCTTTCCTGATCAGACTGCTCTGTGCGTGTTGGTCACGGTTCCAGCATCTTCCTAAATCGAAACGTGGCGCTGGCTACTACGCTATAAGGGAAATAAGGTTGCGCCTTCACCAAGGCAATTGCTTTTGGTGTAGTGGGTAWGCGCTTGATCYTAACAWTTRGTATCAGAGCAGGTCACGGGTTCGAATCCCATGGTATGCATAATATGCAAGGAGTGCATAATTATGAGAAAGGCATGTTGCACGGCCATTGACTTCTTATGAAGCTCTTATTAGTACCGACAGATGCTAGGGGGGATTGTTGGTCACGGTTCCATGTGAGTCCCTAAAATCACTGATCAATCTTCAATAATCTTCACAATATGGCAGATCTTATATATCATTCAAGAACATCATATGAACATTCAGAGAGAAAGTCAAGATCTTTACAATTCTGGTCAAACCTATCTTTACGTAAAGTATATTACAAATGAGCTCTCTTCTCTACAATTACAAAGACAAGCTACCTATTTATATGGTCAAACCTACTAAACATAGTCAAAGTCAAACTTCTATAAGAAAAGTCAAACACACTGACTTTTACAATTATAGACTATATTAAACTTTCAAGACGAATACAATTAATACTGATTTTTCAGTCCTAACATTCTCCCCCTTTGTATTCAGACTTGAAAGAAAATTCT
>NC_037539.1:17609538-17611349 GCF_001531365.2 Cynara cardunculus var. scolymus | reverse complement strand
TTCCTTGGAGAGTTCCTCTCAGCAGGTAGTTCAATTTGAACTTTTTGAATTTTATTTGACAAATCTATATTAGACTTGGTCAATCTTTTCAAATCATCATCATAGTTTTTCCGATCCCAACTCAGATTTTTTTCAATCTTTTCAATCTTATATTCAAATTCCTTCTCGATTCGTTCACACTCCTTTTTATGATCTTTCTTTAAGTTTTTGATATAATCCTCATTAGCATAATTTTTAACGTATAAATTTGTAATGCTCTTTATGGTTCACAATGCTCTTTTCTAACTCAGCAATCTTCTCTCTCGTCTCCTTTATAATATATGCCATTAAAAAAATTGATCAGTTAAGGATCTATGCAGTTCAAGAAAATTGATTAAAAAGAAACAAACTAAAAGAATTACACAATTTCTGGAAATTCACACTTCGCTCAATTCCTCAAACTCACAAACAGATGAGATGTTAGTATGTATCAATACACCGCATTATGTCTTAAACCGGTCAAGAAAACGACTTAACACAGACTGCTCAACCCTAAGCTTCAAATTTCTAAGAAGCTTATCCGGTCAAGTTAAACCGCTCACCACATGCAGTCTTATCCGATCAAGAGGTGTGAAATAAAACATTCACTGCATGAATTTCTTATCCGGTCATTGAATGAAGTAAATCCGGTTAATGAATGAGACAGCCGATTATTGCATGGAACTAAACCTGTCACAACATGTATCTAAACCGCACACTGCATGAAACTTAAACCGGACACAGCACAAGTCTAAACCGGACACAACATATGTCTAAACCGGACACAGCATAACTCTAAACCGATCACAGCATGTCTAAACCGATCACAACATAAGTCTAAACCTGTCACTGTCACTGCATGAATGTAAACCGATCTCAACTTGAACCTTAAACCTGTCACTACATGAATTTTAAATCGGACACTTCAAGTAACTAAACCAGACACTTCATGAATGTAAACCTGTCAACACATGAATACAAACCAGACAACACATGAGTGTAAACCAATCACAGCATGAGGATCAACTAAACCGCTCAACAACTAATCAAGAAGATCAACTAAACCGGTCAATATTTCGATTAAAACAGCCTCTAAACCGCTCAACAAACACAATTCACACATACTTGACAATCAAACTAAGATCAAATCAACAAACAAACACAAAAATTACACAAATTCATACAAAAATTGGATCAAAATCTGATTTGTTATGAATTTTCACATGAACACAAAGAACTTCAAAAACAAACAAATCTCTTCAAATCTCTAAAAACAATGATCAAAACACAAAATCACAAGAATAAAAATGAAACACTATGTTAAAACACATACAACGATCATCATTTTAACAATCAAATGTCCAAGAATGAGAGATTTAAGCAAAAAATTTGTGAAAATAGTTAAGAACACTCAAGAACATAAAATCATGAAATTCCAGAAATTTCAGCAACTCTTGATGATTTCTTCAAACAAATTTCGCTGCAAACGTGCTTTGATACCAAATGTGAGTCCCTAAAATCATTGATCAATCTTCAATAATCTTCACAATATGGCAGATCTGATATATCATTCAAGAACATCATATGAACATTGAGAGAGAAAGTCAAGATCTTTACAATTCTGGTCAAACCTCTCTTTACGTAAAGTATTGTTATTTCCCAGATCTGATAGTAGAACGATTTACACTAGAAGTTTGTAAGAGAAAGTAAACAAGAAGATTAAACAGAGAAATAGCGGCTGCTTTTCTATTTATTGAAAGTAAAGATTACAGACTCTCAAGAAACCCTAATCG
>NC_037539.1:17600950-17607763 GCF_001531365.2 Cynara cardunculus var. scolymus | reverse complement strand
AGTCGTCTAAAAGATAACAGAGGACGGCACAGCCAGAGAGTCTCTTGTCAAATAGATCAGAGGCTCTGTTAGCATCACCAGAGGCTCTATGAGCATTCACAGAAGCTCTGGTCCAAGGGACTTGGAGTCCAAGAACTCTGATCCGCATAGAATCTCACAGAGGCTCTGGTCTTCACAGAAGCTTTGTAGTCTCTGAAAGAAGCTCTGGTTATCTGGGACTCTTTAGTACAGAGGCTGGTCTTCTAGACTTTAGACGTTTTGGCGCATATACTTCTTCAGTTCGTCTTCTAGCTCTGGATTGTTTCATAAAACTTTTTCAAGTTTATTATCAGCTTTAAAAATAAAGCTAACAAGTATATTACAAATGAGCTCTCTTCTCTACAATTACAAAGACAAGCAACCTATTTATATGGTCAAACCTACTAAACATAGTCAAAGTCAAACTCCTATAAGAAAAGGCAAACACGCTGACTTTTACAATTATAGACTATATTTAACTTTCAAGACGAATACAATTAATACTAATTTTTCAGTCCTAACATTCCAGCATCTTCCTAAATCGAAACGTGGCGCTGGTTGCTACGCTATAAAGGAAATAAGGTTGCGCCTTCACCAAAGCAATTACTTTTGGTGTAGTGGGTAAGCGTTTGATCCTAACAGTGCGTTATAGACTATAGGAGAGTGATAGATCCGATAGCTCAACCAGAACCGGTTGAACTTGCCCAAGGATCACCCCATGCCTCAGTTGTGAGAGAGGAGTTAGGAATAGAAGAGCGAGTTCAGGAACAGGGGTTACCTGAACAGGGAAGTGTGATGAGAGAAAAAGAAATAGGGAGGGGTGAACAGGCGGGGGGAGCATCTGATCGACAGAGTACTTCATCTGACAGTACTTCTACAACTTCTTCAAGTTCGAAAGCTACTAAAACTGATAATGAGGCAGGTTCTGGTGATCATAATGATGATGATGATGATGATAATGATGAAGGAGCGGATGATAGTGCTCAAACTGGTCCTTCACAGAATATTCCAATTGGAACAATGGTTGATGATATAAATGATTTTTTTCCAGAATATTCAGTTCAACAACCTTGTCTGAACTTACATTTATTGTCATTCAATATTGACGATGTTGATGATTATAATCGTATTCTTCAAGATTTACCTAACGTAGAAGAAGATGAGGGAGTTGCAATTGAAAATGTTGAGAGTGAGTGAAAGGGAAGTAGAAAAATATGGAGAGGGTGAGAGTGGAGCAGAAAAAGAGTATCAAGCTCCTTTCCAAGCTGAAACACATAGCCAGGCACCCACATCTGCTACTGACATTCATTCGTTGAATGTTGGTATTGAACAAGACATAGCTAGCCCAGCTATGTAAATGCACACCCCACCCATCCACTCAACTGGTTCTCAACAACCAGTTGTTTCAATTGAACACGGGGATAGAGCACATCTGCTAACTACTTCTCATTTGGAGAATGTAGTTATTGAAATAATTAGGCCACTGCCCCAACCTACGACTTTGATTCTGTGCACCTCGAGTCTAGAGCCGATACACTTAGGTACACATGAGTCAAGAGTATCTGTTGCTCCAAGTGCAGTTCTTAGTGAACCTGCCGGAACGACCAAAGTGGTGTCTTTGGACATTTCACAAGGACAAGTCGGAAGTCCTACCAATTCTAACATTATGCCAACATTGAAGGTGTGAATTTACCCGACTTTCTGTCAAGGGAATATTTGGACGGCTCCCTAAAGGCTGTTCAAGATAATATGGATGCTCAAATGGCTAGTCTGAAAAGACTTCTGAAGGGAAAGGAAATTGTAGAAGAAGAGCCACCATCTGCCCCATCACCACCACATGTACCTGAACCGTCAGTACCAGATCAATCGGTGGATGAACTTAAATCGTTATTATATGCAAAATKGATGGCATCTCAAAATCCAGATGCTGAAGATGCAGATTTGATCGGCCTCTTACGACAACAATTAGATGTTAACCCTTTTGTTCGAGCCTCAGAGTTTTTGGCTTTTCAAGATGTGGTTACTTCTAGCTTTTCTAAAGTTAGCAAGTTAATCACATCTAATACCCAAGATCTAAAGAGTTCAATGGATGCCCTAGCTGAACGGGTGTCTACCTTAGAAGAAACTTGCAGATCTCAGGCCATATCTCTTAAACGAAGGCATAACGATCTGGATGATCTAGATAGTCATGAGGGGGAGAGAAAGAGAAGAGATTGGCCGAGACATCTGAGCAAGCTGCAAGGGTTGGAGAGGAGCCATCAACTCAAGATGTTATTGCTGAAGCTTCTACCTCGGAATTTGTTCGGGAAAGAACAATTGAGGCCATTGTAATTAAAGAGGAATAAATGGAGACAAGTCCTACGATCGAGCCAATGGTTGAAGAGTCGGCGGACTCCACAGTAGGAACAAGGATGTTATTGGACTTGTCTGCCAATGTAGGTTTCAACGATATGTGCTCTACTACTCTGGGTGGAGCGCAAGATTTTGGAGAAGACATTGACGACATTGACAACATTGACGAGTCGACTGGGATCTACTTTGATTTTGAAGCTGATATAGATGATGAAGATCTAGTTTTTCCTGTTCAAGAAGACCGTCAGTCTGTTTCCGAATCTTCCACTGCAGATGTACCTGATGTGTCAGACATCCCTGCTAAAAGAGAACAAGTTGATCCTACTAAAATCTTCACCAAAAATTATGTGCCATTCCATATCAGAGCAAATGTTCCTGGTTATGATCGAGCAAGAATCTGAGAGCCATATTTAGAAGATATCTACTTTGGAATTTTCATCCGACATCGAAAAGCTCTAAGCGGTGATAAAGTTCTTGGCATTCATCGTCAGACCAAAGATTACCGCATTGAATACAGACACCTTTTGAAAGCCAATCGTCTACCGATAAGTGAAGTGCGTACCAAGCATCGGGTCGTCACAATCAAACAAATTGATGCTCAGAAGCTTCTAAGAATCTGGTATCCTGTGTTTACAGTTACTAGACATGTTGGTCAGATTTGGAGATTCAGCAAAGTTGATTTTTCAAGTTTATACTTGGAAGATCTTGAATATATGTACTTCGAAATTAGAAACATGACCAACAGGAAGGAAGGAGAACTGATTGCTCTTGAAGCCATCAAGAGATTTATGTGTTGTCATGTGAAACTGGGTATAGTCATTGATGTTCAAATGGGCCTTAAAGACAATCAATGAATCATCAATCTGAAAAGACCAAATCAAGAATTAGAAGATATTGAAGCTTATCTAGTCTATATGATTCTTGAAAAGCCAAAATTCGGGGTCATATAGTTTGCTCAACTTCAAGTGAAGAAATTCATGAGATTTAGTGAGCTGAATAAATATTCTGATGGTACGATAAGATTGGTGAGAAGGGCGCTTGACTTGAAAAGGGTAAACAATGACAGAGCTGCTGAATCAGAAAGGATGAGTTCTAAAGAAAGATATTTGTTGATCAATGCGATAAATCTGCTGTTAGGACTGAAAATCAGTATTAAATTGTATTCGTCTTGAAAGTTAAATATTGTTTATAATTGTAAAAGTCATCGTGTTTGACTTTTCTTAGGCAGGTTTGACTTTGACTATTGTTTAGATGTTTGACCATATAAATAGGAGTATGTCTTTGTAATTAGTAGTGAAGAGAGCTCATTTGTATATTCAGATACGTAATAAGAGGTTTGACTGATCTTTGAATGTTTGACTTTTTCTCTCAACTATCATCTTAGTGTTCTTGATGTTCTTACAAGTTTTATCTAGATCTGCCATGATTATGAAGGTTTTGTGAAGATTGATCATTGAATTGTGGGACACACAATTGGTATCAAAGTAGGTTATGAAAGAAATCAGGAAATGAAATCAATTTTTGAAGATTTTTTGAAGTTTTCTTTTCTGAATTTATTTTGTTCTTCAAGTTCTTATTTTTTTCTAGTGTTTGATCCGATTTTGTTTAAAATTTTTGTGTTTTCGTGTTAAGATCATGATCAAACTGTGCGTTTTAGAGTCGTGAATCTTTGTTATTCACGCGATTTCTTGATCTGTTCATTTTTTTTCAAGTTCTGATCGGATTTTGTGTTTTTAAAATCTTTTCGTGTTCTTGAATTTTTTTTAAAACCAGTGTTTTTGATCCATTTTTTTTAAAAGTTTTTCTGTGTTTGTGTTTTTGATAGTTTTTAATCTGTTTTTGAATTTTAGTTTGTTTGAATATTGTTAAACCGTCCAAATTCAAAAGCCCATCTTCAAGGCCCATTACATTTTGACCGGATAAGGGTCCGGTTACATGTATCTTCATTCATCTTCCCGCACACCTCTTGATCGGAATGCGTTAAATCGATTGATGGTTACACCGCACAACTCTTGACCGGATTGTTCACCGGTTGATTCATCGCATCAATCGGATTCAAGTCTCACAGGTTAAACCGCACACAGCTTGACAGGGATACTTGAGCGGTGTAATAGAAGCTGTAGGATCGATTAACTTGGTTTCTTGGTATTAATTACTTACTTGGATGATCTGTTTGACAGGGATAATGCAGCGGAAAAGATATGAATCAACCAAAGTACAAATTAATAAGAACACAGTAAAGAAGATTGATGAACACAAGAGAGAGCTTCAAATGATTTTCAATAGATGAAAATGTTAACAATTACAATACGGAAGCACGCTGAAATACAATGGCCTACGCTGGTATTTATACAAGCATGTAACCATTTTCTGACATGACCTAAAGCAAATTAATCTAACCCGTTTGATCATAAACAGATTACAGACAAGAACACGTGACAAGCACGAGCAGCTAATAAACCTAGGTAAAACAACTAAAGAAGATCTATACAGAACACATGCTGCAGACCATCTGTGAGACATCACAGAGGCTCTGCTAGATATAACTTGAAAGCACTTCAAAGCAGAGGATATCTTCCAGAACCTCTGTGAGACACGACAGAGGTTCTGTCGTCTTTGTCTTGCAGTATTGTCTTTGCAGAGGACCAGTTTCTAGAACCTCTGTGAGACACGATAGAGGTTCTGTCACTTGAGACTTGTACGCTTGAGCATCTTCAACTGTTGGTCCTCTGTGGTCTTCTGTGACAGATCATCTTCTGTCAATACTTGCAGTTTACTTTTTCTATACTTTTACATTTAAGGAAATGAGASCTAACAATCTCCYCCTAAGTATGAAAAAGTAAAATTTGAAATTTAAGTGCAAGTGTATGACTTAACTTAAATGAAATTACAAGAGGTGATTAAACACCATCCTCTGAAAGAATTACAATGAAGAAATGAATTACAACACTGAAATACAAAACTTTTGAAGCTTAGGCCGAATTTTGGTGAAGAAGGTTATCAGACTGCAGATTCTGGAAAATCGTCTACCGCGTATAGCAAGTCAGCTTTGATCGATCTGTAGACATTGAAGATCCATTCTCTGAAGTTGATTTGAACTTTGATCGCATCCAATATTGGAGACACTTCACCCGCCCTGAGATGTCTTCTATCCACCTCTGTCAAAACACATTTGAAAATCCACTCCAGCGTCTCTGTTGAAAACTTGTGAGCTTCTGTTGGATCGAAGAATCTTAGTATCTCATCCTTATCCAAATACACAAACCCAAAAATGGGATTTTGTATGATGGAGTTTGGATAGTACCTAGATATCCAATTGGGCATGCTGTATGGAGGAGAGAGCTTCATATTTTTCTGCATTAATATTACGGCCAGCTCAAAGTCCTTCTGGCTGTAGTACCTCACATGCGCACGCATTACCTCCACCAGTCTTCTGAGCGATATTTGGTATGTGGACCTCCTCTCCATGTAGATGTTAAGAACCTTGTGCAAGTAGATGACATCAAACATGCAGAGGTTGTGAAGATCCGCATCCGTGAACGTGTAGATGTTTCCGTCTTCTCTCCTTACAACATACTGTGTGTAGAGCACAGTCTTCTTTAACAGGGTCCTTGGTGAGATTGTCACTAGAGAAGTGATCATGTGCCATGAGAAGACCTGCTCACGAGGCCTTGTTAACTTGGTGAAGTGGAACTTGGCGATTGACGAGGGAATGTCAGTGAGTTCTGGGTCATATGGAGGTTCTGTGTCTCTCGCAGAGTACTTCCAAATAAGAATTTCTTCTGGGGTAGTGACGGGCTCTGTACGAACATTTTGCATAGGAATCTTGTTCATAGATTCAAGGATTTCAGAGACCCGTTCTCCCGTTGTGGACTCTGGCATCTTGTGTTCTTCTTCTTCTTCCAAAATCGGCCTCTGGGTCGATCCCTCTGCAAGGATTGGCTTGACATTTCCTTGCAGGGCATCAAACGTACCCGTGGACGTTGTTTAGACTTGTGGGAAAAGAGATGATGTGGCTTCTTCTTCTCTGTTGTGCATCAGAATTTTGCCCTTCTTCGCTAGAGCCTCTGCCAGAGATACTTTTAATGCTTTGAGGAGTTCAGGGTCATCAGCATACTCTTCTTCATTGATCTCCTTTGGGGTTTCTATGCTCGATGATGACCCCTTCTGTGAAGACTCTACAGCTATGGCTTTCCCCTTGCCTTTTGGCTCTGCAGCCTTTTCCTTGCCTTTTGCTGCTGTAGAATCCCCAATCTTGACACCTCTGGCAGGTGCTCTAGCAGTAGTCTTCTTCTTTAATTCTGGGGCATTCTTCTTTTCCTTCTTATTCTCCCCCTCATGACGATCATCATCACCTTCATGATCGTCATGGCTCTGTTTGGCATCTGCCTTGCATGTTGTTAGGGGAACCCTCTTCAAATGACGCAAGATTTTTGTGGCCGC
>NC_037539.1:17580388-17600850 GCF_001531365.2 Cynara cardunculus var. scolymus | reverse complement strand
CCATCGGTCCAATGGTTGAACTTGTCCATCAGTCCATTGGTTGAACTATCCATCGATCTAATGGTTGAATTCCAGACTTAGTCGATTCTGCCTTGATGTCTTCATTGGTCTTCTGGTTCTTCATCACTTGTTGTTTTTCATTACTTTTTACATTTTGCATTGTGGGGTTTAACAAACTCCCACTAAATCGTAGATTCTCTTTAACCCAAAATTAAATATACTTAGCAAATAATTGGGCATATTAGAAATTGGATGTTACAGCTCATCGCTCAAGCCTTGGTCAAAATTCGTCTCCCAAAACTCTTCACTTCTTAAAAAACCTGTAAAAATGCAACATGTTCAAATATATGAGTTAAGCATCCACTCATCATATAAATAAGGATTAAAAAAATTACTCCCCCTTGAAATAAGATCAAATAAAATTCAAATACTCCTCTGGAATCATTAGCCTATCCAAAGAATATTAGATAAAATCATTATACTCCCTTAATTCAGATCAATCCAGATTCTGAACTGAGTTAGTCAGAAACTGTTGTGAAGAACAGGTCCTGATCTAATTGGTTCATAAACTAATTTGGCACAAATCTTCATACACTCCCCCCTCAAACCAAGCATCAGTCTATCACGTGATTAAGTATCTGAATTCAACACTGCATATGACAAACCTGCAAAATAGATTAGACAAATTTTGGTACCCATGCTTTCATGGGTCCTAATTTGTTAACAATGGTTTGGGGTATTGTTCTATGTACCACACCATTTGTTCAGATTAGGTATTTTCACTTTAGATATTTTCACCGGAAAACCAGATACGCAACATGCACCATACCAATCATTATCATACTTCTTGTTCTCATACAAGTTATTGCCATACCAACTATTAGCATACATGGTATTACCATTCCAGCTGTTTCCATACTTACCATTTCCATACCAACTTTTGGCTTTCTTCTTATTAAAAAAATCATTTGCTCCACATGTTGAACAACAAATATTCTTCTTGCTAAGATTGATTAGCTAGTTAGTAGATTCAACAATACAAGGTAAAGCAGTCTTAGAAACAAATGACTTTGCATCAGACACAGAAGATTGATAAGAATTGTTACCACAAGAGTCTTCTGTATCTGATTTCTTTATCCAAACTTTTTTCATTCTTTTAAATTGATTATCTAAATTAATGACATAACCTTTGTAAAAATGATTGGAAGTATGAGATTTATGTTTTGAAGAATCAGATTTAGAACTGTTAGAGTAACTGTTTGAATTAACACTTGAACAGTCATTCATACAAATTTTATACTTAGAAGGAGAATCAGTAGAACTTGAAGTGTTTACAACAGAAAATTCTTTGAGTTTATTTAACAATCGATCTCTTTCTTCAGAAACTAAATCAAATCTTTTGAAATCAGATCTCATATTCTTCCCAATCCTAAGGTCAGTTTCCAACATACCTCTCAATTACAAAGGCTCTTCTCTCATCATCTAGGTTCATTTGAAGAGCTGTAATTTTATTTGAAAGCTCCAAACACTTCTTATTTGATTCCTTTCTTTCAACCTCAAAGTTTGTCCTTTCTAAGACAACTATCTTCTGAAAATCAGATATTCGTTGTGAAAGCTTTAAAGAACTACACTCAAAAGATTTTAGTCTACTTTTAAAAAAATTCTTCTCATTATTAAACCACTCTTCTGCATCAGAAAACTTATTCTTCTCTTTCTCAAACTCTTTAATATCCTCTCAAGTTCAATTTTCTTTTTCTTTTCTTCCTCAATACTCTTTTTTCAGAACTTAAGGTTTTCTCAGCTTCATATACCTTTGAAGTTAATTCTGAATTATTCTTTAATATCTCAACATTTCTTTCTTGACTTTCAGAATAACCACCTCTAATGCGAAGTTCATCTATTTCTTCCTGCAAAAACTCCTTTTGCTTACTAAGATACTCAAAATCCTTTATTGTGTCTTTATCCCAGCAAAAATTTCCATCATTTTCAGCATGTAATTTAAGAAATTCTTCTTGTTCCTTTTTTAAGTTTCTTTTCCAAGACATAACTTTTCTCTTTCTAACATAAATCCCATTTCAAATAATTCAAATGATTGATTAAAAAAACTGATCTTTCAAACATTTCAAAACACATAATATCATATTATGTCACTACTTATCACCCAACACTTGACTGTTCACCGTCCAACACAAGTTATCTCTGAAGTCTCTTATTGCCCAACAAAGGTTATTTCCCAACACAGATTATCGCCCAAAACAGTTATCTTCCAAAAGATATTGCTCAACACCTTATCTGCCAAAACTGTTGTTGAT
The DNA here is from genome assembly GCF_001531365.2 of Cynara cardunculus var. scolymus. Taxonomy (NCBI): domain Eukaryota; kingdom Viridiplantae; phylum Streptophyta; class Magnoliopsida; order Asterales; family Asteraceae; genus Cynara; species Cynara cardunculus. The sequence continues at coordinate 17,598,538 of NC_037539.1, read as the reverse complement.
CCCAAATCTCTTAATATAACATGAAGATTTATGTTTATGAACCTAAATCTATCATATCTATGAAGAATAGTCAAGAAAAGCTTGTATGATATTCAAGAGAATATAAAGCTTTCAAGAAATTTCACATTAATAATGGTAATGAGAAGGATTACTTATTTTACAAGACATGTGAAAGCTATTTATACTAGCAATCTAGTCTAAGAGATAACAATCTAATAAAGGATATCTATGAGATAAACAAGAAAAAGATATCTATTTAGAAATATGGAGTTATCTCTAACTAGCTAGTGTAACAGAATTCCAGCTGTCAATGAGTCATCTCCAACTGTCTCTAGGTAGTATGTTCAATCAGGTTTCTTCACATTTTTGGTTGATTAGAGTATATCTGATTGAACACTTGATGATTCTATTAGATGATGTAAACCAGAGGAGTAATGGACATTCTTGTTCATCGCACCTCTAGACCATTCAGCGTATCTCTGGTTTGCCTTTGAGCACTTTGAATCTATTCCATCTTTTCTTCCATCGGTCATTAGGACTTCCATACTTGTGCATTTTTAATTACTTTTACAAATAAGAATTATGGGGTCTAACAATCTCCCCCTAAGTAATGAAAAATAAACAATAGCTATCTATGAAAGATAAATGAATAGCAATGTACACAAGACTAAGCTAGTAGAAACATCTTTTTTGTCAAAAGATTTCATTTTCTGAAAATGGATCGTTTCATACAATATGGAAGTAACAAGTAAGGGAAAATAAAATTACATCTCAATCATGGTCTCCATTGAATATTCTCCAAAATCGCATCATCAGTCCTCTGTAGCGTCTAACTATGGAGATCCCATGAATCAACTCTTGTCCCTCTCTCCTTGACACGTAGTCTCTGCCCAGTCTCTCTCGAATAACCTTCTGAAACTATGCAAGTGTATCCGTCAAATACTTGAAGGCCTCAGTCAGTCTGAAGAATTTTTTGGTTCTAAACTCGTTCTTGAAGACCAAGCCCAGTTTCGGTTGAGTTAAGACTGATGCAGAGCGTTTCTCCTGTAGTCCAGGAAAGTCTTCTTTCAGAGCCGTGCAAGAGAGTCTATCGATGCCCAGCTCTAGCGTAATCTGGAAATCATTCTTCGCTCTGAACTTTACCAGAGTCCTCATCGTCTCTATGATCACTCGTTGTGCCATCCCATACCTTATCCCATGATCCTGACGCTGAATAGTATGACCATACAAGCTTATCATGTCCCGTGGATTGAGATTTATAAGATCGTTGTCATTGAAAACACATATCATCCCATGAGCAGGTTCCACGGTGTACTCGATGTCTTGATGGCTTTATTTGTAAACATCTGCAGCTTGATGTCATGGACCGTCTTTATTCCGTCATTTAAGAATACGGCCTGTGGCGGTTGAGTCTTCTGCCTCACAAACCTATGCCTGATCAAGTCCATGGATTCTGGAGATAGGTTTGGGGGATTAAGGACTATCTGCTCATCACGATCGTGATAGAGGTACTAAGGATGTTATTCATCATGATGGGTTATTTGGTGGCACCTCTCGACGTCACCTCAACGTTTCCATTTGTGCAATGACTTCCTATACTCTATCAATCAATGGAGGCTTCCTTGAAGAAGAGGGAATGTCTGCAAGCACTGTTGGTTGAATAGTATAGGTTGTGGGTGGTTCTGGTTGGCTAGGTGATGGTTCTGTTTGGGGAAGTGTAGGTTCTGGTTGAGGAAGTGTGGTTCTAGTTGGCTAATTTCTGGTTGGGTGATGGTAAGTTCTAGTTGTGTTGGTGATGAAGGTGGTGTTGGAAATGGAGTGAAGGGAATTGGTGCTTCTTGTTGTATGGGATTTGGTATGGTTGAGGGTTGTTGTTGAGGGGGTGATGAAGATCTCACTAGAATCGGTGAGGATTCATTGGTTGGTGGTGATGGGTTGGTTGATGATGGATTGGATGGGGGTAGAGGTACTTCAGATAAAGGTACGGCATGGGTTACCGTGGTAACAGTGCCTGCAGTGGGGTGAGATGTTGATGAAGAAAAATTAATAGAAGGAAAATGTAAATTTTGTACAATATGTACATCATTAGAGGGTTGAGCCTCTGGTTCCCTCACTTCTGTACCAGCCGATTGTTGTTGTGTTTGAGCTTGTGCTGGTGGAGGTGGTGTTGTGGTGCTTTCCATCGGGGTGCTAGATTGATTCTCCCCCTCATGAGAACCGAGACCATGGTCATTCAAGTCTTGGTCTTCATGCCTTGGCCTCTTGGATGGCCGACTAGCAGAGTAAGAAGTAGGGTGCCTCTTTTTTGTTTTCTGCGAGGCGACGTACAACTAGACAGCCAGCCTCCTTCGGTCTTCTTCCAGCCGGCAGATAAGAGTGTTGGTCCACTCTTGCTGTTGAGTGAGACTCCTCTTTAGTGTGGCGGCGGGTTCCGCGGCTTTGGTGACGAACTTGGCATTAATCTCATTGAAGTTCGAGACTAATTCCTTGGTGAGAGAGCGGAGATCAGCACGGGTAACCATGTCTTGTGTGGGGGTGGTGGTGGGGGTATGTAGATGGAAAATAAGAGGTCTTGTACCTCTGCAACGAAGGAAGTGAAGGCTTCATTGGGTATAGGTGTTGTAGAGGTAGAGGGGCTGTTTATGGTGGTATGGTGGTTTGTATGGTGGTGGGGAGAGAGGCGATGGAGGTGGCGATGGATGATATTTTGGATGAGAGTGTGGCTATCGATGCATCGGTAGCAATGATTTGGGCTGAAAGGGAGGCAAGTGATGCATCGACAGAATCAAGTCTGGTGACCATACGGTTGTTATGGTAATTGTGTTGCTGGGTCACCAGACGTTGAAGAGATTGGAGGCGGATCATATTCTCCCTTAATTGAATCTCAAGGGAGGCGATGGATTGCTGAATTGAGGTAAGATCATGGGTAGGTATGCATTCTGCAACCCTCGCAATTCTAAGTTTAAGGTCTTCCAAGGACCGTTGAATAGAATCAGCAAAGTCCTGGAACTCGGCCTTCGTGACCAACTCATCTAGTGGGGTAACCCATACGGCAACGGATGCCGTAGGTTGAGCCTCTATTCTTGAGACGCCTCCATGGATGCTTGTGGGAACGTTGGGCAAGGGAGGATTTCCATCCCTTCCTTGATATCCCTCTATAGAGGCGCTATCTCGGGTTGTTCCGATAGGTTCTTCATCTTCATCGGATTCAGAGTCTGATGAAGAGAAGTACGTATGTATCCCTGTTGATAGACCAAGTATCGAGGGGGTGCGTGCATGAACGAGAGATTGCTCTGAACGAACTATAGGATATTTAAAGCCGAAAGCAACAAATGCTTCCGAGTGTGTGGAAAGAGTCCGGCCCTGAGGAGAAGGGGTCCCTTATTTCTTCATCACCCCTCTATTGGGAGAGAGGCAATGGATGGTGGGGTTCCTCGGATTCATCATCTCTAGAGACCCGAAGAGTGGCCTCTGGATGGCTGGTTTGGGGTGGGTTTGGACTGGGCAGTCCTTCTTCAATATCCCTTTGGCCTTGGTCGCCAAGGGATAGCAGATGTGGTGGCCCTGGGAGTTGGTTGGGGAGATGTAGCAGTGGTGTTCATTGGGTCGGGGGAGGTGGGAGGACTGTCATCATTATCAGACTCATCATCTGATTTAGTTCTCCTACTGTAAGATCCCTCGCTTGTTTCTTGGGTAGGCTCTATGTGCTCCGGGGTAGCTGGTCTCGGTTGTTGGACCAGCATAGAGCTACCATAGATCCTACGGGTGCAGAGGTATCTGGTATGACACTTAGCATGGCCCTTGAAAGAGGCCCCTCCGCGGGATATCAATCCCTCGTAATGGTGGGGCGATGACCGTACATGACGAACTAGGGAGTGAATGGTCCATCACCCGGCATGTCGTGAACTTTCATTGCCTCCTTGATGAAAAGCGCAAGGAAGCAAGGAAATAGCACAAAGGTGACCGGCTTCCCTATGGCCATCAATTTGTTCTTCTTGACCACGGCATCGTAGATTTCATTGTAGATCAAGAGCGCGTAGTCAATAGGTAGGTTGAAGAACAAACCATAAATGATGGTCATAATGTTGATGCTCCCTTGATCCATGCTTCCGAGCTTGCAAGTATTGTCTCTTGAAGTCTGAGGCATTTCGAAGCTTTCGGTTGTAACCTAACATCTGAATGAACCGCAAGATGTCATGACTGGTAGGAGGGTCCTCGTACTGGGCAATCTCGAGTTCTTGGTGGATAGTGATAAACAACACTTTGGAAATCTTGGCTCGGGATATTTTGATAGAGCATACCATGTTATTAGGGGCATCAATGTTGCCCATAATGCCACAGTTTTTGGAGAAGTAGTCATAAGTGTTCCAATATTGTTGAACGTACCTCACTAGAACTTCGTTGTCGGAAAGAGTGAAGGTCGGCTGCAAAATGCAGTTCTGAAAGAACTCTACCAGGATGGCAAATCTGTCCTCAAAAAGTTGAGGACGAAGATCAATGTTATGGTTGTTTCGCTTGATTGAAAGAAGACGATGGTACGACTGTCTGCGCCGGTCAACTGCACCTAGCTTTCGTTGTTGTTCGAGTCATGGGAAGCTGAAGAGGACACCATTGTTGCAGGTTTGAAGTTGCAGGTTTGTTCGTGTGTAAGAATAGTATGAAAGCGTAAAGGTAATAATGGTAGGGATGATGGGTATTTATAATGGGAGGGAAAAGGTGGGAGGTGATTCAACATTAATAAAATAATGGTTAAAAGGGGTTATTTGGCATCTGACGTTTGACGAAAAGGTGAAAAGGTGTTATCGTGAGCCGTAATTACATCTCATGATCATGATGGTTGCAGGAGGTAGGGACACGTGTCAATATGGGGTTGAAGGAGGGGGTAATATGAAAAGGTGTTTTGGAAAAAGGTGGATGTTGTGTTAGGCGGCTTATTTAAGGTGACATTTGGGATTAAAAGATAATTGTTAAAGATAAATACAAATTATGAAGTTTTGATCTTCTAAAAACCCACGTTGTATAGTTTTTTGTCACAAAAGCTGCAATTGTGCACAATCTTGAATTTTTTTTGCAATTAAAGATGGGTTTTTGGGAAAAAGTTTGTTGCCATGGAACCAGAGGGGCTCTAGTTGGTCATGACTCATGGGGGAACTAGAGGGGCTCTGGTTGGGCACAATGAATAAGTTCATCATTCAAATGAGGGGTTTTGATGAGACAGAGGCTCTGGATAGACAGACCAAAGGCTCTAAGTCATCATTTGAAACCCTTCGAATAAAAATAGACCCTAGTAGAGGAACCAGAGGGGCTTTGGTTCAATGTAAGAGTGAAGTTCATCCAAAATATAGCATAGTAAAGGGGCCATTGGCTCTGGATAGATGAACCAGAGGCTCTGGGTGGGAATATGTTATTTAAAAAAAGATCAAGATAAGGAACCAAAGGGCCTCTAGTTGAGAGTGAAGTTCTACCAGAGGGTTGCATGGTTCATATTTGATCCTTGAGGACTTAAGGGATATTCATGAACTCCCCCTCAAAAGATGCAAGAGGTTTGGAAAAGAGGAAAAACTCCCCCTAGAAGCCAGAAGCTATAGTCTATAAAACCAGAGGCCTTGGTTGTGAAGGAGGGTGAAAAAGATTAAAACTTGGGTCTGATAAGGGTGAATCCATAGAACCAGAGGGACTCTAGTTCAATGGGAAAGGGAAACCAGAGGCTCTGGTCTTGAGAACCAGAGACTCTGGTTGAAGGAAAGGACACCGAAAAGATGGTAAAACCTCTAGTCTTTAAAAAACAACAAAGATAAGAAAGGCATAGTATAACCAGAGGGTCTCTGGTTGTATTAAGGTGAAGAAAATAAGTATGAGAACTTGGCATATAGAGAGTCTATTGGACCAGAGGGGAACTGGTTCCAAAGACTTAGAATCCAGAGGCTCTAGTCTTTAGAACCAGAGGCTCTGGTTGCATGAAAGGTATAAAACTTCAAGTATAATGCATGGAAAATGGATAAGAAAGGAGACCAAGTTGGACCAGAGGGGCTCTGGTCCTTAAGACTAGGAATCCAGATGCTCTAGTCTATAAAACCAAAGGCTCTAGTTGTGAAGGGGGTACTTAGTGAAAAACACAAGGACCTACTTTGGATCAGAGGGGCTCTGGTTCCAAAGGGTGCGGAATTTAGGCCAAATATAATTCATGTAATTCCAATTTTCCAGAGGCTCTGGTCTATAGAACTAGAGACTCTGGTTTAGAATACTTGGTTACGAGGGCCATTTGTCTATATCACTTTTGGCATAACCTAGAAATATTGAAAATCTCTGGTTTGAAGGATGATTTGCCTTAAGTGGTGAGATTCAGCACACCTATCTTGCTGACTAGAAACAAAAATCTTTTCTCAACTAATGTTTTTGTAAAAAGATCAGCAAGTTGAATATCTGTGGGAACAAAATACATCTCTATGGTTCCCTTTTCTACGTGATCTTTAAAAAAAAGATACCTGACATCGATGTGCTTTGTCTTGGAGTGCTGCACTGGATTTGCAGAGATTGCTATTGCACTTTTGGAGTCACAAAGGATGGGGATTTTCTCATATTGAAACCCATAATCCTTTAGTTGGGTTTTCATCCAGAGCACTTGTGAACAACAACTAGCAGCAGCAACATATTCTGCTTTTGTTGTAGATGTTGAGACACAGTTCTGTTTTTTGGATGCCAACTAACCATCTTGTCTCCCAAAAGTTGACAGCTTCCAGACGTACTCTTTCTATCAAGCTTGCAACCTGCATGATTTGCATCTATATAGGCTATTAATTCAAAGCCAGAGTTCTTTGGATACCAGAGTCCCAAGGATAGGGTGCTCTTCAGGTATCTAAAGATCCTTTTGACTACAGAGAGATGAGATTCTTTAGGATTAGCTTGATATCTTGCACAAAGACACGTGACAAACATAATATTTGGCCTACTAGCTGTGAGATACATAAGTGACGCAATCATGCCTCTGTAGGATATTGCATCTGTGATAATCGGATCCTGGTTATCATCCAAGGTAATTAATGTATGATTATTTGATAAGTGATTACGTGATAGCATGATAAATTTGTTATATTTGAGCATGCTACTGTGTGAAAATTATATGCTTAATGTAGATGCATGTATGAGATTATGTGTATATGTTGATCCCAGATCTCTCAATAACACTAATAATCGAGTTAATAATAACCAAATTATAGTGTTTTAATAAACAAAATGATGAACACTCAAGAACAATGTATGAACATTCAAAGAATAATCTTGAGTGCCAATGATTTCACTTTATTCAATACGAAAAACGTAAAAGCGACATTTTTAACAATAGACCTAATCACCTATTTATACTAGAAGGCTAATTAGAAGATAACTATCTAGTGAAACTTTTTAGCTAATCTTCTACTAATAGATAAAGTTTATCTAAACTATGGATAAGCTATAAATTATGATAAACTCGAAATCTAGCTGTCGATTTGTCATCTCCAGCTGTCTTTCATGGGATGATGATTCAACCTTATCTTCATATCTTCATCATATGCCTCTAGTTGAATTGCTGAAGAAAACTCTTAGGTGTTGTTGATCAGAGGGGTGATGAAGATGTTCTTTCCATCGCATCTCTGGTTGTTCATCGACCCTCTGGTTCTTGTCCAGACTTGGTCAATTCTTCCTTAATGTCTTCATCGGTCTTCTGGTTCTTCATCACTTATTGTTCTTCATTACTTTTACACTTATAAATTATGGGGTCTAGCAATCTCCCCCTGAGTAATGAAAGAACAATCATAAACTAATCTATGAACAATTTTGAAGAACAGAGACTAATCTAAAGAAATGCATCAAATCCCAAATTTTCATTGGATGATGAATTCTTACAGTACTGGAAGCAAAAGACGTTTCATATTAAGGCAAAAAATTTACAACTCATCATGATCTACCTTGAGATATTTCCCAGAAGCGCATAAGCAGTCTTCGATAGCTGACGACTGTTGATATCTCATGAATGAGTTGACTTTCATCTTCTCTTGGCACGTGAGTTATGCCCATTCTTTCTCTGATAACTTTCTGAAACCACTCAAGTGTATCGGTTGAGTACTTGAAGGCTTTAGTTAGTCTAAAAACTTCTTTACCCCGAACTCATTCTTAAAAACAAGTCCAAGCTCGGGTTGAGTTAAGACAGAAGCAGATCTCTTCTCCTGCAGGCGAGGAAAGTCTTCATTTGGTGGAGCGCAGGAGAGTCTTTTGATGCCTAATTGAAGAGCAATCTGAAAATCATTCTTGGCTCGATGCTTCACCAAGGTCTCCATTGTCTTCACTATCGCTCTGTTTGCCATCCCAAATTTTATTCCTTGATCCTGTCACTGAGTTGTGAATGCATAAAGGTCGATCAAGTCATAGGGGTTGAGATTGATCAAGTCATTGTCGTTGAAGACATTGACCTGACCATGGGTTCTCTCCATCGTGTACTCAATATATCTAATAGCTCTGTTGGCGAAGGTCCTCATCTTTATATCCATTACCATCCTTATCCCATCATTTGAGAAGACAGCTTGTGGTGGTTGGGTAGTCTGTCTAACGAACCGATGGTGTAGGAGGTCTATGGATTCTGGCGATAGAACTGGAAGATTGAGAGACAAGCTTTCATCACGATCGTGGTATAGATATTGATGGATATTCTCCATCATGATGGGTTCCCTTGGTGGTATCTCTGGATGTCTCTTTAGAGACTTCATGTTCTCGATTATTTTATCGACTCGGCTCTGCGGAGGGTGCCTTGATGAAGAGGGAATGTCCGCTTGCACCATGGTTGGTTCGATTGTGGGTTGAGTTTGGGTTATGGGTTGTTTATCGATTGGGGGTGTGTTTGGGTAGTGGGTTGTGTATCGGTTGGCAATGGGATGGTTTCTTGGGTTGGCTCATTTTAGGGTGGAGTAGGTTCATCGGGTTGGGTGATGAAAGGTTGTGTATCGCGAGGAGTTGGTGATGGTGTTAATGGTAGGTTTGGTGTTGGTGATGGAGTAAAAGGTGGGTTGGTTTCTGTTGGTGGGGTGGATGGATTTTCATCGGTTGAGGAACTCAACACGATAGGTTCATGTGTGGTAGCAAGGGGAACATGTACATTAAGTACATCTTCAGAGGGCTGAGCCTTTGGTTCCCTTTCTTGGGTTGATGAGATTGTTGTGTTTGGGGTGGTGGAGATGGTGGGTTTTGTGTTTGGTGATGGGATGTTGAGGGTGCAGCGGATTCCATAGGTTGTGAAGCAGTGGCCTGATTCTCCCCCTCATGAGGACCGTGACCTTGATCATCGGGCTCTGGATCCTCATGCCTTCATCGTTTGAGGGGGCGGCTGGAAGAGCAGGAGGCCCTGGACCTGTTCTTCTTCCACAGCCGTATGTGGTCAGCCAATGTGTGAACTCGATCCTTGTTGCGCCGTTGTTCCATGGTGCGAAGAAGAGTGTTTATTCGTTCTTGTTGTTGTAGGAGGCTCTTCTTCAATGCATTGGTAGTCTCAATGGACCGAGCAGCAAACTTGGCACTTATCTCATTGAAGGATGAGACTAGTGCTTTGGACAGAGCCCTGAGATCGGCTCTTGTGGCAAACTCCGTGCTTGAAGATGAAGCTTGTGGTGGCATGGAGGTGGTGGTGGATGTAGATGGTGGTATGGGAAGGTTGGCGATGAGATTTCTCACCTCTGCAGTGAAGGAGGCGAAGGCTTCATCGAAGGATAGGCCTACAGAGGGAGGTGGAGGAGGGGGTGGTTGGGGTATTTGGGCTAATATGGTGGCTGGGAGTTGGGTTAGGGTGGTTTGTATGGTGGTCATTTGGTTGGTGAGGGAGGCCAAGGTTTCATCGATTGATGAAGTTGTTTGAGGTGGGATTGGTTGGGGGAGTTGGGAGAGTATGGTGGCTGGTAAGGCATTAAGGGTCTGGAAGATGGTGTTTATTTGGGTGGTGATTGAGGCTAGGTTCTCATCGGTCGCAGTTGCCTGGGCCGTGAGAGTGGCAATGGAGTGAATGAGGAGTTGGTTTCTTTGGTTGGCAAGGGAGGAGGTGGTGTTGTGGTGTTGGGTGATGGTTTGTTGAAGCATTTGGAGACGTGTTGTATTGTCTCGGGTTTGGGTTGCAAGGGTGGAAAGGTTTTGTTGAAGGGTGGCAAGAGATTATTGAGGGGTGATGGTATTAATGGATGGTGGGCTATCAACAATCCCTTGGATGATGAGTTTTAGGTCTTTCAAGGACCGCTGAACTAAGTCAACAAAGGCTTGGAACTCGGCCTTTGTGACAAGTTCGACCATGGGGGTAACCCCTGCAGCAACGGATGATGCAGGTTGAGCCTCTACTCCTGAGGCGCCTTCATTGCCTTGTGAAAATACAGGCCGTGAAGGACTTCCATCATGTCCTTGTTATCCCTCAAGTGAGGAGCTATCTCCTGATGTTGTGACTTCTTCTTCCTCGGCAGGATAGGAGAAGTAAGTGTGTTTCCTTTTCGCTAGATCAAGTATCGAAGGGGGTTTTGTGCATGAATTGGAGACCGCTCTGAACGATCTAGGGGCGCATCAATGTCAGAAGCAACACATGCTTTTGGGTGTGTGGTTGGTTGTGTCGAGCCTTGAGGCGATGGGGCTCTTATATCTGCATCGCCTCTCTGTTGGGAGAGGGGCGATGGGTGTTGTGGTTCCTCAGATAAGTCATCTCCAGAGGCCCGAAGAATGGCCTCTGGATGGCTGGTTTGGGTTGGGTTTGGACTGGGCCATCCTTCTTCAATACCCCTTTGTCCTTGATCGCCAGGGGTAGATGAGGTGGTTGCCCTTTGGGAAGAGGGAGCGGGATTTGTTTGAGTAGGGTCGGGGGATGCATGAGGAGTGTTATCATCATCATCATCTTCATCATCCGATGAAGATGCCTCCTGTGCTCCCTCGCTTGTTTCTGGGGACGGCTCTATTCGCTCTGGGGTAGCTGCCCTTGGTTCATGGGACAGCAGAGAGCGTTCGTAGGTTCTGCGGATCTCAGATGTCTCTAGAATGACACTGAGCATGGCTCTGGAGATGGGTCTATTGATGGTGTATCCTTCCTTCGATAGAGTGGGTCAATGGCCATGCATTTTGAAGACGGGGGTGAATGGTTCTTTGGCCGGGAGGTCATGTTTCCTCATTGCATCCCCTATAAAGAGAGCTAGGAAACAAGGAAACAGAACAGAGATTAAGGGCTTGCCGGTCGCCTGGAGCTTGCATTTCTTGACTGCCGCCGTGTGGATCTCATTGTATATGAGAAAAGCGTAGTCGAGAGGGATGTTGAAGAAGAGTTCGTACATGATCGTCATGATGTTGATGTTGCCATGGTCCATCGACCCTAGTTTGCAGGTGAGGGCCCTATTCAATATGGAAAAGAACATATTCCACATTGGCGGTAAACACTGCCTTTTGAAGTCGAAGGCGTTACATAAGTCACGATTGTAACCTAGCATTTGGATGAACCGGAGGATGTCAGAGGTGGTGGGTGGCTCGACATATTGCTCAATGCCGAGTTCTCGACGGTTGGGAATGCATAGAACTCGAGATACTTTTGCCCTCGAGATCTTGAGCGAGCAAATCATGTCATTTAGGGCGTCAATGTCCCCATTATTCCATGGCTTTCAGGGTCGAATTCACTAGTCTGCCAGTACTGTTGGACGTACTTTAGTGGTACGCCATTGTCAGTGAGGGTTAGTGATGGTAGAAGGATGCAGTTTTTGAAGAATTAGATCATGACGGCAAACCTGTCATCAAACAGAGTGTTTCCTAGTTCGATGGCATGGTTGTTGGGCTTCATTGGAGGAAGACTATTGTGCGGCTGTCAGCGCTAGTGGATTGAACGTGGCTGTCGTTGTTATTGGACTTGTGTGATGCGGAGGAAGCCATTGTGTAGGAAGTTGCAGGTAAGTTCGTTCGTCAAAGTTTGTTTACTGGTTTTAGGAAGCGTAAAGAGTAAATGGAGGTTGAAGAAGGGTATTTATAGGTGGGGAGGAGGTGGAGGTGGGGAATAGGAAACGGTTTTCTTGATTATTAATTGAAAATCATGAAAAGGGGAGGCGGTTGGGTAAAAGGTGATTTTATTTGGAGATCGTGAGCCGTCTTGATTGTACGTGCCATTAATGTTGGAGGACACGTGTCAAGGCGGGGTTAGGGACGGGAAATTTGAAACGGTTCATGGGGAACAGGCTGTATATGGTGTCAGGCGCGTGTGAGGATGACGTATGGATTATTTGAAATAAGATATTATTCCAAATAATATCTCGTTAAATATTAATCCAAAAACAATTTAAATTTAAAATTCCATCTAATTGTAAGATTAATACTAAATTACGAAGTTTTGGTCTTCTAAAAACCCATGTTGTATAGTTTTTAGTCACAAAAGCTGCAATTTTGTATAATCTTTAGAAAGTTTTTCAATTAAGATGGGTTTATGGATGAAAGTGATTTTGTCATGGAACCAGAGGAGTTCTGGTTTCACATAACCCTTTTGATAGGGAACCAGAGGTGCTCTGGTTGAACATCGATGAAGGAATTCATCGATGAAATGTTGGATTGCATGATTAAGAACCCTTGGATGACAAACCAGAGCTTCTGTATAAGCATAGGCAAACCATTATGTAGAACCAGAGGGGCTCTGGTTAAATACACATGGTGTATTCATTATTTATGTAGCATTTATGTGTCTAGAGGCTCTAGATAGTAGAACCAGAGGCTCTGGTATGGAAAATGCATGAATATAATGGAGTTTCATGATGAAAGAGTAGTTCCCCCTCAAATGGTGCAAGAAGATTGGTTTTGAGTTTAAAAAAATCCCCCTACAACCAATAATAATGATGATTGAGGTGACCAGAGGCTCTTGTCTATACAACCAGAGGCTCTGGTTGTGAAGGATGATGAAAGAAAGGTATGGAATGTGGCTAAGAGTGCAAATGGATATGCATATGAATGGGTCTTAGAGACCAGAGGGCTCTAGTTCCAAAGACAATGAATCCAGAGGCCCTGGTCTTTAGAACCAGAGGCTCTGGTTGCAAAGGTGAGAAAAAGGAGTATGAGAAAATGGTTAAGTGTATGTGGAGTGAGAGATGGGGGGGAACTCTTTGGGTCCAGAAAGGCTCTGGTCGCAAAGAGAATGAATCCAGAGGCTCTGATCTTTAGAACCAGAGGCTCTGGTTGGCTTGGAGATGCTATTTTTGATGAATGAAAGGTGAAGTGAACATGCCAAGTCTTATATGGGAACTAGATATCTCTGGTTGCAAAGGACTAGGAAACCAGAGGCTCTGGTTACATGAATGAGAATATGCGATAGAGTCCAAAAGGGGTCTGGTCTCAAAGGGTGAGAATCCAGAGGCTCTGGTCTATAGGACCAAAGGCTCTGGTTGTGAAGATAATACTTAGTGAAGAAAAATTAAGTATTTGCTTTGGACCAGAGGTCTCTGGTTCCAAAGTCGATGAAAAAAATTTGAGCCATATTGAAAGATTTCTTCATGGCCAGAGGCTTTGGTCTTTAGAACCAGAGGCTCTGGTTTGGAGTACTTTATTGATTATGGCTAATTTCTCTGATTCGCTTGTAGGCATAACCATGAGATATTGAGAATCTCTGATTGAAATACTTATTGCCTTTAAGTGGTGAGATTCAGCATACCCATTTTGCTGACTAGGAATAAAAAAAAATTCTCATCAAGAGCTTTTGTGAAAATCTCAGCAAGTTGAACCTCAATGGGAACAAAGTACATTACTATATTGCCTTTTTCAACATTGTCTTTCAGAAAATGGTACCTTACATCGATATGCTTGGTCTTGGAATGCTGCACTGGGTTTGTAGAGATTGTTATGGCACTCTTGGAGTCACAGAGGATGGGGATTTTGTCATAATGGCATCCATAGTCCTTAAGCTGAGTCTTCATCCAGAGAACTTGTGAACAACAACTAGCAGCAGCAACGTATTCTGCTTCTGCTATAAAGGTTGAGACACAATTTTGTTTTCTAAAAGTCCAACTTACCAGCTTGTCTCCCAAGAGTTGACAGCTTCCAGACGTGCTCTTTCTATCAAGCTTTCAACCTGCATGATCTGCATCTGTGTAGGCTATTAGATCAAAGTCAGAGTTATTTGGATACCAGAGACCCAATGATGGAGTTCCCTTGAGGTATCTAAAGATCCTCTTGACTGCAGAGATATGCGATTCTTTAGGATTTGATTGATATCTTGCACAAAGACATGTGGCAAACATATTGTCTGGTCTACAAGCAGTTAGATACAGGAGTGATCCAATCATGCCTCTGTAGGTTGTTACATCCACAGATTTGCCTGATGGATCAGCAAATAACTTAGCTCCTGTAGCCATAGGTGTTCTCATCGATGATGAATTTGAGAGAGAATATTTCTTCAGAAGGTCAATCACATATTTGGACTGATTGATGAAAACTCCTTTTGAAGCTTATTTTATTTGAAGACCAAGGAAGAAACTTAGTTCTTCCATTATGCTCATCTCAAATTTGCTTTTCATCAACTCTGATAATTTTTCGTAATGTTTTGTATTTGTAGAACCAAATATGATGTCGTCCACATATACTTGAAAAAGTAAGATATCACCATTGTGCTTTTTGAGAAAGAGGGTTGTATCAATTGTACCTTTTTTGAATCCATTGTTGATGGAAAGGTAGATAGTGTTTCATACCAGGCCCGGGGTACTTGCTTCAGCCCATAGAGAGCTTTGTCCAGAGAGTAGACATAATCTGGATGTTTTGGATCTTCAAACCCAGGGGGCTGCTGCACGTATACTTCTTCTTGAAGTTTGCCATTTAGGAAGGCAGACTTGACATCCATATGATAAACCTTGAAGCCTTTGTGAGCTGCATAGGCTAGGAATATCCGGATGGCCTCAAGTCTTGCGACAGGAGAAAATGTTTCATCGTAGTCAATCCCTTCTTCCTGGCACTAGCCCTTGGCTACAAGCCTGGCTTTGTTCTTGTTTCGGAAAACCCATTTGGTTCCTATGGCCGTCTTCCCTTTGGGTAGAGGCATAAGAGACCATACTTTGTGTTTTTTTCAAACTGGAGTAATTCTTCTTGCATCGCGTCTATCCAGTTTGGGTCTAGTAGGGCTTCTAAAATTTTCTTTGGTTCAATCATGCTTAGAAAGTTGGCAAAGAGGCATTCATTGGCAGTGGCATATCTCGTCTTGACACCAGAGGTTGGATCACCAATGATTTGGTGGTGTGGGTGATCTTTTGTCCACTTGGTACTTGATTGGGGTTCTGGAGCAACAGGATGCAGTTCTTCATCGACTGATGGGACTGCTTGCTCCCCCTCGAAGAGATCATCTCCAAAGTTAGACTATGGTTCTTGATCTTGATCTGAAGACACAGAAGAAGTAGAAGGTGAAGTAACATGAGTTTCAGTAAGAGATGTACCTTTAGCATTGGAGACTTCATGTTCTTCATCGGTTCTGGAGATAGATTTTGCAGTTGGCATATGTTCAGAGATTACTTCTTCGTCGAAGATGTCTTCAAATAATTGAGCTAACTCTAATTCATTGGGTTTGCCAAGAGATGAATCAGATGCTCTCCTTTGAAGTCCGAGTTCTGAACTGTTGTGTCCAGAAGTCATTGGTGTGGAATCATCAAAGGACACATTGATRCTTTCTATGATGATTATTGTCCTTTTGATGTAGACTTTGTAGGCCTTGGTAGTTTGAGAATAGCCTAGAAAGATCCCTTCATCAGCTTTCTTGTCGAACTTGCCAATATATTCTCTATCGTTGAGTACAAAGCATTTGCACCCAAAGACATGAAAATATTTGACATTTGGTCTTCTTTGGTTGATGAGCTCATTAGGTGTCTTCTGGTGCCTCTTGTTGATGATTGATCGATTTTGGGTAAAGTATGCAGTGGAAATTACTTCAGCCCGAATGTGATGGGTAACTCCGATTAAGCAAGCATGGTCCTTGCTGCTTCCACGAGGGTTATGTTCCTTCGCTCCTCCACTCCATTCTGTTGTGGAGTTCTAGTTGTTGAAAAGTTTTGTGAAATGCCTTCATTGATGAGGTATTCATCGATTCTGGCATTTTTGAATTTAGTTCCATTGTCACTTCTAACCTTTATTAGTTTTTGTTGTAGAAGGACTTGGAGCCTTTTCATCACTCCAATGAGTAGGTCTAAAACATCTGATTTCTTCTTTACAAATTCAACCCAGGTGTATCTGGAGTATTCATCAACTAGTACTAACATGTATTTCTTTCCAGAGAGACTTTGAGTGGATATAGGCCCACAGAGGTCTATATGTACCATGTCCAAGGGCTTGGTGCAGGAGGTTTCTGACTTGGTTTTATGTGAGGCCCGTCTTAGCTTTCCCATCTCACAGGYTGAGCAAAGATGATCTTTTTCGAATTTGAGATCCGGAATTCCCTTGACCAACTTTTGTGTGGCTAGTTTTCATAGTGCATCAAAGTTGAGATGTGAGAACTTTTGATGCTATAGCCAATTTTCATCACTCTTATGAGACATAAGACAAAGGGTGTCGTGTCCCATAGAGGATTCAAAATCTAGAAGATAGAGATTTCCTTCTCTTTTTGCCTTGATGATTGTTTGACCAGGCTTTGCTTATATGATACAGAAACCTTTGCGGAACCTAACTTCAAGACCCTTGTCGCAAAATTGGCTTATGCTTAGTAAGTTGTGCTTCAAACCTTCAACATAAGCCACTTTGCTGATGGAGATGTTGCCTTTGATGGGAGTGCCATATCCCTTGATTGTACCCTTGCTGTTGTCTCCAAAAGTCACAGAGCCTCCAGATTTTTCGATGAAGAAGGATAGCTGACTTTTATCACCAGTCATGTGCATGGAGCATCCTGAATCCATGTACCATGGTTGCACATGCTGGTCCTGCAAGACAAATTAAGGGGTTTTAGGTACCCATTTCTTTATGGGTCCACGTTAGTTAGTAGGGGGTACCACTCTTTTTTTATTACCCTTAGCCTTTGCAGGCTTAGGTTTATTAGTATTTCCCTTGCCCTTGGGTTTGGGCTTCTTCACGTTTTCATTGGTTTTAACTTTGTATCGATAAACATGTTGGGAGAATGGGCAGTAATGTGTCAACATGTGATTCCTCAGGTTTAAAGAGTTAAACATTGACAGTTATGATGCTTTAAATATGTATGTCTAACGTTATTTTTATTCGATGGAAACAAAGAAGTAAATGCAGGTGTAAATCCTGTCCTAGCATCGGTTGTTTTTACAAACTTCCTATCTAGTTCAGATTTTTTTATTTGAAGAGGTCTTTGGCTTTACTTCTTTTCTCCTGAGGAAGGTCTACTTTTCTTCATCTGAATGAGAGGAAAAGTGGTGGTTAGTTTTCTCAGAGGCAGGCCACTTTTGTTTTTGCTCACGAGTAAACTTGATGAACTTGAAGGATGTACTAGGGCCTTGTGAGTTATCTTTAGCAGATTTGCTATTTCTCAGTTTTCCCTTTCCTTTGTCCGGAGATTTCATCAATGATGGAATAATAGTTTTCATTGAGGATTTGAAGTTTTTAGGCTTTTTATCCTTAATGATTTCTGACGATTCACAGATTATCTCTTCTTCAGATTCAGAATCGAGAAAGTCTCTTGCTGATTTCTCGAAGTTAAAATTAGCATGAATGTCTGTGGGACGAGTGGGTTCAGAGGTTGATGCTTCAGAGTGATCTCTCTGAGGTTCCATCGATTCTGACTTAGATGAACTTCCAGTTTTACTTGGATGGTTCATCGACTCATCAGCTGATGGTTCCTCATTAGGATTCTCCTATTTATCAACAGTACTTGCTGATGAAGTGGGATTGACAATCAGAGACTCTAGTTTGACCATAGGGTTTCCATTGGTCTCTGATTTGGAGGTGTCATTCCTTCCATCAGAATTCTTCCTTGTACTGTTCTCGTACACCATATTCTCAAAATCCTATTTTAAAACGACAGTTTTTCCATCGACTTTAACTCTTTTAAAATTTGCTTTTGGTTTTGGGATAAAGTCGGGTTTCTGAATGCATCCAAGTTTGAAAGTGGATTCAAGGGTGGATTTCTTTGATTCGATGAAGGAGTCCAATTCATTGAATCCAATCCCTTGAGTGTCCATTTGACCATTTAATTTTTCATAAACA
>NC_037539.1:17569804-17580183 GCF_001531365.2 Cynara cardunculus var. scolymus | reverse complement strand
TCGGATTCTTTTAAGGCCTTAGTTTTCTTTTCTAAGTCCTTAGTTATTCGTTTGTTTAGTTCCAGAAGTTTATCTTCCTCTGATTTCTTAAGTGTGGTGATGCGAGTCTTTTCCTTAGCAAGTTCTGCTTTTTCTTCGGTTAGAATATCAGTCTCTCTTTTTTAGAAACTTGCTTCTTTTTCCGCTTTTATTCTTTTAAATTTTTCAAAATTTAATTTCTTTTTTAATTTAAAGAAATCCTCTGAAAGTTTTATCACCCTTAACTCTAGCTCAGATGGAGCAGAGCTGGTTTCATTGGAAGTAGACTCACATACTTGGTCATCAGAGTTGGAGGCAGATTTTGCATTGGACGTGGCCATCAGACAGATGAGTGCTTTGTCTTCTTCATCGGATGAAGAATCAGACACCCAGTTTTCTTTCTCAGCCATCAGGCTTTGCTCTTTGGGATTATACTTGTATTTATGCTTGTAATAGTCAGCATCCTTTACCAGTCGTCCTCTGCATTCTTTTGAAAAATGACCAAGTTTTTCGCACCTGAAGTAGCGGAGGTCATTTTTCCTTCCATCCTTGTCCTCTTTCCTCTCGTCTATTCTTTCTTCTCTCTCTTCTCTTCCATCTCTTATGTCTTCTCTCTGATGAAATTTAGATGGCTTCCTTTCATAGGATGACTGGTACCTTTCCCTCTTGAATTCTTTTTGTTCATAGGGTTTCTTGATGAACTTTTTCTAGAACTACTTTGTAATCAAGGCCAGAGATTTGGCAAAGGCTTTGATATCATCATCTAATTCAGAAGTTTCGTCTTCAGATTCTGATTCTACCACCAGTGTTTTCTTCTTATGTTCTCTGGTAGGGTGATATTTCCTTTTCATCGGCAGCAAGAGCTAAAGGTCCATCGATGGATACCTTTTTCTTCATAATGTCATTCTCTTGTGCTGCAAGCGTTCCATACTGATCATGAAGTGACCAGCCGTCTAGGTCATGATTTTCTTGAAGGGACATCGACAGTTGAGCCTATTCATCGCCAAGACTTTTTAGGAATAAAACATTGTTTTCTTCCTTAGTTTTGGAGATATCGTTTCCACGACATTGATTAATCAATGTGTTGAAACAATCGTATGTATTTTGAATCAGTTCATCAGGAAAAGCCTTGAAGTTGGTGTATTCGTTGAGACATTGTGCTCTACGAGTCTTCTTTGTTTTTGCCCCTCCTTCCAGTTGGCTTGCCAGTTCATCCCATAGTTCCTTGACTATGGAACATGCATCGAGGGATTAGAAGATTTAATTGTGTATGGCCATGATTATCAGTCTTTTGGCCTTTTTGTCGGTCTCAACCCGTTCTATGTCGTCTTCATCCCAATTCTTCTCATCCTTGGGCATGTAGTAGGCAGGGATTTCAGCTGTGTTATTTGTTCCTAGGACTCTTGGGACAAGAGTCTGTGGAACGTAAGGACCCTCTATTACAGATTGCAGGAGGTTCCTGTCCAATCCTTCCAAGAAGTTTACCATTCTTATCCTCCATTGTGGGTACCCTTCTCGTTGAAGAGTTGGAGGCTTGGTGAGGGAGCCAACACTATATGCAGAATTCCAGTTGGCCATTTTAAGGATTTTTAGAAGAGACAAATTTTACGTTTTTTTAAACGAGAATTGAGAGATTTTGTATGATCGTTTGATTGGAAAAACAATCAATTGGCTCTGATACCAATTGTTGATCCCAGATCTCTCAATAACATTAAAAATCGAGTTAAGAATAACCAAATTATAGTGTTTTAATGAACAAAATGATGAACACTCAARAACAATGTATGAACATTCAAAGAATAATCTTGAGTACCAATGATTTCACTTTATTCAATATGAAAAACGTAAAGCGACATTTTTAACAATAGACCTAATCACCTATTTATACTAGAAGGCTAATTAGGTATTGTATAGCTTTTTCATCTAATATAAAAGTTAACCATTGAGGTATTGTCCGGATTTGACTTAAACCGGCCAAGAGTCAGGCGGATTAGTCTTAAACCGGACAAGGGTTAGGCGATTTAAGCCCTAAATCGGTTAAGGCTTAAGTGATTTATCAATAAACTGCCTGATGAGTATTGTCCGGATTAGTCTTAAACCGGTCAAGGCATAAGCGGTTTAGCCTTAAAACCGGACAAGTGTTAAACGATTTATAAATGTTGAGTTTATGTTTTGAGCGGAAAAGTATGAATACGACCATGTGTTGTCCGAATTTGTTATCCGGACAAAAGTGTTGGAATTGATTCTAAGTGTTAAATCGGTCAGGCCTTGGGCAATATGTTGTCCGGATTTGGTAAACCGGCCAAGACTTGACTAGAGATGAACTCCGGCCAAGTTTATGTTGACTGGATTTGTATTTATGCCTTGTGCATGGTTGATAAAATTGTAATTTTAACATAAAATGGGAATTTTGATAATTTTGAACTGATAATAATTCCATTGACTACAGTCTATGTGGAATTGTTTTTGTGAAATGTTTTGATGAGGAAATAAGGGTGGCATATCAAGGAGAGGTGTACCATGGGATAAGGGTGGCATATCAAGGAGAGGTGTACATTTGGATATAAGGGTGGCATTTGTGTGTGTGTTATGTAATATAACTCCTACTATTATTTCCTTTAAGATTACCGTGGTCTGGAATCTTTATTTATTTGTGACTTAAAGGTTTAGGATCAAGGTTCTTATTGAAAAGCATAGTCTGGATGTTATTGAGGAGAAGATACCAGGTTTGGCCTGAAACTTTAAATTAACCTTATTTGATTTGAAAGGTTTGAAAGTGGCATCATGATAATCTGGTTAGTACAAACCTGTTTTTGGATTTGATGTATTATTTGTAAGCAGAGAATTTGACTTGAAAAGTGAAAGGTATTGGTACTATGCCCTTACTTGTTCATATATTTGCTATATTCATGAAAACTTCTTTTACTTAAAAAGTTTGGTGATTATCACCCTGCAATAACATAAATAGAGTAACTCACTAGACCTTTCAATCTAACTCTCGTTTTGTGATTTTAAATATGTATTGCAGGAGGTACGGATGGTAAGGGGAAAGGGAAAATGTGATATTTTCCTATATGCATATCTTCATGAAGATTTGTCTCTGATTTATAGTTTTGATTGATGAACGTTAATTAGTACAAGAAATGTATTTTAATTTTTGAGACATGTATTCAGTATGGCAAATTCTTGTACTAAGGGACCTGAATGGTATATAAACATGTATTTCTTCTGTATGAAGTATGTGTTACATGCAATGCGTTGTATTGGGGTGTTACAGCATCTACAGCTTTGTCTGACGAATCAGAGAATTACTTAGCTTCTATAGCCATTGGAGTTCTCATAGATGATGAATTTGAAAGATTATATTTCTTTAGAAGGTCAGTCACATATTTGGACTCGTTGATGAAGATTCCTTCTAAAGTTTGTTTTATTTGAAGACAAAGGAAGAAACTTAGTTCTCCCATCATTCTCATCTCAAATTTGCTTTTCATCAGTTCTGAGAATTTTTCATAAAATTTTGAGTTAGTAGAGTCAAATATAATGTCGTCCACATATATTTGGACAAGCAAAATATCACTTTTATGCCTTTTAAGAAAGAGGGTTATGTCGATGGTACATTTTTCGAATCCTTTGGCTATGAAAAAGGTAGAGAGTGTTTCATACCAGGCTTTGGGTAGAGGCATGCGGGA
This sequence comes from Cynara cardunculus var. scolymus, assembly GCF_001531365.2. Classification (NCBI taxonomy): domain Eukaryota; kingdom Viridiplantae; phylum Streptophyta; class Magnoliopsida; order Asterales; family Asteraceae; genus Cynara; species Cynara cardunculus. The sequence continues at coordinate 17,576,476 of NC_037539.1, read as the reverse complement.
CCAAACTTTGTTCCGCTCAAACTGGAGTAATTCTTCTTGCATTGTGTCTATTCAGATTGGATCTTGTAGGGGCTTCAGAAATTTTCTTTGGTTCGATCATGCTTAGAAAATTTGTGAAAAGATATTCATTGGCAGTGGCAGATCTCATCTTAACACCAGACGATGGATCACCAATAATCTGGTGATAAGGATGGTCTTTTTTCCACTTGGTACAAGATTGGGGTTTTGGAGCAACAGGATGCAGTTTTTCTTTGGTTGATGGAACTGCTTCCTCCCCCTCAAAGAGATCGTCTCTAGAGTTATGCTTTGGTTCTGAAGACACAGAAGAAGTAGATAGTGAAGTAACATGAGTTTTAGAAAGAGTTGTATCTTCAGCATTGGAGATCTCATGTATTTCATCAGCTTTGGAAGGTAGTTTTTCATTAGGTACTTGACCAGAGACTGCATCTTCTTCAAACAGGTCTTCAAATAATTGAGCCAGTTCTGATTCATTGGGTTTGCAGAGAGATGAATCAGAGGCTCCTTTTGTTAGCCCGAGTTCTGAACTGTGTTGTCCAGATGTCACTGGTGATGCATCATCAAAGGACACATTGATGCTTTCTATGACGATTTTGGTTCTTCTGATGAAAACTTTGTAGTCCTTACCGGATTGAGAATACCCCAGAAATATCCTTTCATCAGCCTTCTTGTCGAATTTTCCAAGATACTCCCTGTCATTGAGTAAAAAGCATTGGCACCCAAAGACATGGATATATTTGACATTTGGACGTCTTTGGTTGATGAGTTCATAGGGGTCTTCTGGTGCCTCTTGTTGATGATTGATCGGTTCTAGGTGAAGCAGGTAGTAGAGATTGCTTTAGCCCAGAAGAAAATGGGTAGTTCTGATGAAGCAATCATGGTCCTAGCTACTTCTACAAGGGTTCTGTTCCGTCGCTCAACGACTCCATTTTGCTGTGGAGTTCTGGCTGCTGAAAAGTTCTGAGATATACCTTCAATGATAAGATATTCATCAATTTTGGCATTCTTGAGTTATGTTCCATTGTCACTTCTAACTTTGATGAGTATGCGTTGTAGAAGAACTTGTAGCTTTTTCATCACCGCGATGAGGAGTTCAGGAACGTCTGATTTCTTCTTGACAAATTCAAAACCCATGTATATCTTTAGTATTCATCAACAAGTACTAGAATGTACTTCTTCCCAGAGAGGCTTTGAGTTGCGATGGGCCCACAGAGGTCGATGTGGAGCATATCCAGCGGTTTGGAGCACGAGGTTTTTGACTTAGACTTGTGAGAAACCAGTTTTAACTTCCCCATCTCACAGGCCGAGCATAGGTGGTCGTTTTCGAAGTTGAGATCAGGTATCCCCTTGACCAACTTCTGTTTCGCTAACTTTTTCAAGACTTCAAAATTCAGATGAGAGATCTTTTGATGCCATAGTCAATTTTCTTCACTTCTATGGGAAACAAGGCAGAGAGTGTCTTGACCCACAGAAGATTGGAAATCCAGAAGATAGAGATTTCCTTCTCTCTTGGCCTTGATGATGGTTTGATCGGGTTTCGTTTTGATGATGTAGAAACCTTTGCGAAATCGTACTTCTAGACCTTTGTCGCAAAACTGACTGATGCTTAACAGATTATGCTTCAAGCATTCAACATAAGCCACTTTTGCTATGAATATGTTTCCCTTGCTGAGTATGCCATACCCCTTGATTGTACTCTTGTTGTTGTCTCTAAAAGTCACAAAACCTCCAGATTTTTCGATGAAGGAGGAGAGTTTACTTCTATCACCAGTCATGTGCCTGGAGCAACCTGAATCCATGTACCATGGTTGCACACGCTGGATCTGCAAGACAAATTAAGGGTTTTTAGGTACCCATTTCATAAAGGGTCCTCTCTTGTTAGTTGGGGATTTGGCATCCTCTTTTTGATCAGCCCTCTTGAATTTGGACTGTTTTTCTTTGCCCTTAGCCTTTGTAGGCTTGGGCGGCTTCTTCATTTTTTATGAGTTTTATCATTTTCATATCTATAAACATGCTCAAAAAAAAAATGCAACGATGATCTAACATATGATTCCTCAGAATTTGTAAAAGAGTTGAGCACTGACAGGTGGGAGTTTTTGAATAAGAGTGTTTAACAACTTTATTTTTATTTGAAGACTTGGAAGTAGAAGCATAATGAAAATGTTATGTCCTAGCATTGGTTGTTTTTACAAACTTCCTATCTAATGCATAATTTTTTTTGGAAGGGGCAGGCCTGGATTTTACTTCCTTTCTGAGGGGTTGATTGACCTTCTTCCCTTTAGCTGAAGGAGATGAAATACGAAAGTTTGAATTTTTAGAAGTAGGCCACTTTGTTTCTGTTCAGGAGTGAACTTTATGAATTTAGAGCGAAGGGTTGGGCCTTGTGAAGTTTCCTTCACAGACTAAACTTTATTCAGCTTTCCTTTTTCTAGGTCTGAAGAATTTTTAGCTTTTACGCACAAGTCTGGGAGGTCATAATTCATTGGGATTTTTGGAACTTGCGTTTTCTTATCCACAATTACTTATGGCGATTAACAGATTATTTCATCTTCAGAATCATAATCAAGAAAGTCTCTTGCAGACTTCTCAAAATCAAAATTTTCATAAACGTTTGAAAGAGAGATGGGTTCTGAAGTTGAAGGTTCAGAACTGTCCTTTGGGAGATCCATCGCTTCTGATTTCATAGATGAATTTAGATTACTTGAATTATTCATCGATCCTTCAGATGATGGTTCCATACTAAGATGGTTTGTTCCATCAGAAGCACTTCCTGATGAACTTATGGAAATGATAATCAGAGGCTCTTGTTTAACCATGAGGTTTCCATCGGTCTCTGGTTTTAAGGCATCATTCTTTTCATCAGGTTTCTTACTAGTGTAGCACTCATAAACCACGTTTTGAAAATCTTTCCTCGAGAAAATTGTTTTTCCATCGACTTTTAATCTTTTGAAAGAAGCTTTGGGTTTAGGAGAAGAGTCGGGAATATGAACACATCCAAGTTTAAAAGTGGATTCAAGAGTGGATTTATTGTTCTCGATGAAAGAGTCAAGTTCATTGAATCCGATTTCTTGGTAATCAGTTTGGCCATCAAAAGTTCATTGGTTTGAAGCTTCTGATGAAGAATCTCCCTTTCTTTTTGAAAGAAATCTTTAAGAGCTATTGGGTTCAGTCTTTCTGCCTCGGATTCTTTCAAGGCTTTCACCTTCTTCTCTAAATCTTTAGAGATCTTCTTGTTCAGATCCAAAAGTTTCTCTTCTAATGATTTTTTAAGAGATGCAATGCGGGTTTTCTCTCTCTCTAATTCATTTTTTCTTCAATAAGAATATTAGTCTCTCTTTTGTAGAAACTAACCTCTTTCTCTACTTTTAACCTTTCAGATTTTTCAAAGTTTAATTTTTTTTAATTTAAAAAAATCTTCTGAAAGTTTTATGACCTTTAACTCTAACTCAGATGGAGCAGAGTTGGTTTCATCGTGGGAAGAATTATACACCTGGTCATCGAGTCAGAAGTGGATTAGGTAGTGGACTTGGCCCTTAGACATATGAGTGTCTTGTCTTCTTCATCAAACGAAGAATCAGACACCCAATTTTCTTTTTCAGCCATTAGGCTTCTTTCTCTCGTATTGTACTTGTATTTCTTTTTTTAATAGTCTGCATCCTTGATCAGACGTTCTTGACAGTCCTTTGAAAATGGCCTATCTTCCCGCACCGGTAGCATCGAAGACCATATTTCCTTCTGTCTCCTCCTTTTCTTTTGTCTTCTCTCCTCTCTTCTCTTCTCTTCTCTAATCTCTCTGATGAAATTTGACAGTCTTCTATCCATAGGCAGGTTGAAATCTCTCCCTTCTCGCGTCTTTTCTACTATCCTTTTCGAAGGGTCTCTTGACAAACTTCTTCTGGAACTGTTTGGTTATCAAGGCAAGGGATTTGGCAAATGCCTTGAGATCATCATCAGAATCTGACACTTCTTCTTAAGATTCAGATTCTACAACCAAGGCCTTCTTGCTCTTCTTTTTATGTTCTTTAGAAGAGCCCCTTGTAACCTCCTTTTCTTCAGACACTAAGGTAAGAGGTCCTCCGATGGACACCTTCCTCTTCAGAATGTCTTGCTCTTGGGCAGCAAGTGTTCCATTGACGTCATGAAGTGACCAGATGTCTAAGTCTTGATTTGTTTGCAAAGACATAGATAGTTGAGTCTATTCATCACCGAGACTTTTGAGGAATAGGACGTTGTTTTCCTCTTTCGTCCTTGCAATGTCGTTTCTACGACATTGATTTATCAAGGTGTTGAATCGGTCATAGGTCTTCTGATTCGGTTCATCAGGCAATGCTTTAAAATTAGTGTATTTGTTTAAGCATTGCGCCCTTTGATTTTTCTTTGTTTTTGCTCCTCCCTCCAATTGGCTAGCAAGTTCGTCCCATATTTCCTTGGCCGTGGAAAAGCATCCATATATTGAAAAATCTGATTAGGAATGGCCATAATAATCAATCTTTTAGCCTTCCTATCAGCTTCTACTTTTTCTATGTCGTCCTCGTCCCAATTGCTCTCATTTTTCACCATGTAGTAAGCTACAACTTCTTCAGTCGTGTTTGTGCCAGGAACTCTTGGGACAAGAGTTTGGGGAATATAGGGACCTTCCATCACAAATCTGAGGAGATTCTTGTCCATCCCCTCTAGGAAATTCACCATTCTTATCCTCCATTGTGGATACTCTTCACGTTGAAGAGTTAGAGGCTTGGTGAGAGAACCAATGCTATAAGTAGAATTCCAGTTGGCCATTGAAGAGATTTTGAAGAGAAGAAGAAAATATAAGAATGAAAGAAAAATTTAGAGATTTTAATGCTCAGATACAAATTGATCGTTTTGATTGAAAATCAATCAATTTGATCTAATACCAATTGTTGATCCCATATCTCTCAATATAACACGAAGATTTATGTTTATGAACCTAAATCTATCGTATCTATGAAGAATAGTGAAGAACAGGTTGTATGATATTCAAGAGAATATAAAGCTTTCAAGAAATTTCACTATAATATTGGTAATAAGAAGGATTACTTATTTTACAAGACATGTGAAAGCTAATTATACTAGCAATCTAGTCTAAGAGATAACAATCTACTAAAGGATATCTATGAGATAAACAAGGAAAAGATATCTATCTAGAAATATGGAGTTATCTCTAACTACCTAGTGTAACAGAATTCCAGTTGTCAATGAGTCATCTCCAGCTGTCTCTAGGTAGTATGTTCAATTAGGTTTCTTCACGTTTCTGCATGATTAGAGTATATCTGATTGAACACTTGATGATTCTATTAGATGTTGTAAACCAGAGGAGTAATAGAGATGCTTTTTTATCGCACCTCTTGGACCATTCATTGTATCTCTGGTATGCCTTTGAGCACTTAGAATCTGTTGCAGCTTTTCTTCCATCGGTCCTCCGGACTTCCATACTTGTGCATTTTTCATTACTTTTTACAAATAAGAATCATGGGGTCTAACAACTGTTATCGCCCAAAATGATATCGGACAAGAATGCTTATCGCCCAAGACTTGAGCGATGAAGACACTTCATCGGATCATACTTTGAGCGATGAAAGGAGATTATAGCTCAATACTTTTAAAGATTAACAAAAAAATACAAATTCAAGACGGCAATGAAGGAGTATATCGCCCAACACACTAGATGATGAGGAGATGTTATCGGACAACAAAGACTAAGAATTACCAAGGAAAATTCAATGAGCGATGAAACTATGTAATAGCCCAATGAATATATTCCACAAGCGATGAAGGTAACAAACAAGCAGTTTAATTAAATTTAATCCAAAATCACTCAAATTCAACAAAAAAATGGTTGAAACTTGCACATATATGTATGAAATTTTTCAAAAACAAGTTTTTAGCCACAAATTTATCCAAAAACAGATTAAAATGATCAATTTGATTAAGATCACTCATGAACAGACTTCAAACTTCAAGGATTCAAAAATCCAAAATTGAAACTCAAATTCAATTCAATTGTGAAATTGAATGATTCCAACAAACTCAGATACGTTTTTTGAACACAATTCTACCACAATCCAATCACAATGCACACAGAAAATGGAATTCAGATTCGAAAATAGTGACTAGAAGTTCGAACAAAACAAAAATATTCAAGAACAGTTCTTCAATCCAATTCACAGAATTACTTCACAATCTGATTTCTGGTTGCTGTTTCCTGCTCTGATACCAATTGATGTTCCAGAAATTAATCAATCAAACACAATTGTTAAGAACACAATCAAGATCAACAATGGCAGTTTATGTTATAGTAGAAGGAGAAAGTTCTTCAAAGGTTTTGTGTATTTAGCTTCAAAGATTACCATACTTGAAATGGAATGTTAGACTAAAATTATAAAGCAACTAAACTATTAATACTAAGGAAATACAAAAGGAAATTGCAAAGATCGAATACAACTTTTAAGTACATAGCATTGAACCCAACACTTGTTCTTATCTCCTTCTGTGCAAATTGTGTGTTTCTTAGATTGTTTAGATTAGGTCTTAACCTTATCTTCTTCAGCAACAATCTATAATGTTGGATCGATTAACTCTATTTCTTGATATTAAATACTTACTTGGATGATCTGTTTGACAGAGATAATGCAG
>NC_037539.1:17563306-17569704 GCF_001531365.2 Cynara cardunculus var. scolymus | reverse complement strand
TTTACTGTCACAAGACAGGATGGTCAAATTTGGAGGTTTAGTGAAGCTGATTTCTCTAATATGTACTTAGACGATTTGGAGTATATGTATTTCGAACTCAAAAACATGCAGATCAGAAAAGAAGGAGAACTAGTAGCACTAGAGGCAATTAAAAGATTTATCTGAAGCCAAGTTAAGCTATCTATGGTTATCGATGTTCAAATGGGTCTTGAGGATAGTCAGAAAGTTATTAATYTCAAAAKACCTAATCAAGAGCTTGAAGACATTGATGGCTACCCAGTATACATGGTTCTTGAAAATCCTGAGTTCGGAGTTACTTATTTTGCTCAACTCCAGAAGAAGAAGTTTATGAGATTCAGTGAACTAAACAAATACTCTGATGGTACTATTAGGTTGGTAAAAAGGGCTTTAAACTCAAAGTTGGTGAGTGACGAAAAGGCTGTGGATTCTGAGCGAATGAATGCCAAAGAAAGATATCTGTTCGTTAATGCTGTTAATCTGCTCGAAGAAAAACTTCAATACCGAAATGCTCTGAGAAGATTTGAGAAGATTCTTGGACTGCGCAAAACGAAATTTACAAGGGTCCAAACTTGAATCCAAAGGGGKAGAATGTTGGGTTCAAGATTAGTGCTTAAATGTTGTATTCAAGTTTCTCCATTTACTTAGTTTTATTGTAATTAGTTTAGCTTTATTTCTTTWGTATAAATAGTCTTTTCTTGTAAGTGTAATGATACAATTGATTACATCATTAATCARAGAAAAAGGTGATTTGACAGCAATTATTCTCTCTCTCCAATCTATCTTGAATTCATATTTTGTTCTTGAGATTTAATGAAGATTTCTTCAAGATTCGTATGAAATCTGGACTTTTCAAGTCATACTTTTATCGGACAACAAGTGTTCGGGCATACTCTAATCTGGACAACTCTATGTCCGATGAATAGACTTAATCGGTCAAAGGAGATCAATAAGAACATACATCACATTTACAAAAGATCATCAATCCAAAACTTATACAACCAATAATCAAAGTAATACTCAAATGTTGTTTTTAAAACAAAAACTCACCTTTTTGCAGATTTGGAGTTTTGAAAGAAAACAGCAAACACGAATAAAAAATGATCCCAACTTCAGCAAACTATACACACAGTATACATTCACACTTAACTTTCCAAAAGTGGCAGAAAATTTTACTTGCCAAACTCTCCTCACTTAAATACCCTTCCATTAATGGAAAGGCGGTTCAAAGATAATGAATTATAAAACTTCTTTTATCACCCATGCATATACACACATGTGTATACATCATATGCATGCAAGTAAATTCATGCACACATACCACATAAACCTCATATACTTCCATGCATACTAAGCATGCATATATACACATACTCACATATTAATCTCATGTAAGCATGTATTCACATGATCAATTATAGCAATTAATCAGATATTCACATGATCACATAATCAAGTAATCACATAATAATTACCTCATGTTAATACTAGGACCCAATTATCACAAAATTACATTTATATGGACAGAAAAAGCACTCATGCATTTATTCAAATATCATCTTCAAATGATGCTTGAAATGAACGGTTTATGATGTAGGATGTAGGATTTTTACACGTGTGGTATTGGGTCAAAAAATGGCTTACATCATCCAAACCATCACCATATAAATATTATAGTGACATGATGGTCACAATCATTATTTCACCCTCACCATGATCAATAGAGTACTTCTATAATTGGTGTCAGAGTCAATTAAAATTAATCTATTTCAATTTCGGTTAATTGTTTTGCAACAACTCAAGGATTCAAGATCAATTCAAGATTTCGATAATTTAGGATTACTCTAAAATAAATTAAAATTAGTTAGTAAGTGTTTAAAACCAATCATGTCTTTTAAGAAACCTGAATCTAAGATCCACGCATGATTTTCCTCAGCAATGTATTTGAAATCACTTTGAGAAGATTCAGAGTTATTGCTGAAAGAACTCATTAAGCAAGAACTAGCAAAGTGAGTAGTTTCCTCATCTTAAGAAGACCAATCCAACTAGTTTTCTTCTTTAGCCATTAGATTCTTCTTTAGCTTTCTTCATTTCCATGAGTAATTTCTTTGAGTAATACTCCACGTCTTTAAATTTCTTAAATATTCACTCTCTTGAAAAGTGACCTGGTTTCCAAAGTTAAAACACCTGGATATTTCATCCTCTTCCTTTTCTTGATCTTTCTCACTCCCATTTTTCTTCTTGTCATACTTTTTCTCATACTTCATTTCATAATTGTATTTCTCGTCACTATTATTCTTTTTGTAATACTCGACATAGGTTTGTCAAATATTTTCTTTGCAAACCTCTTATTAAAAGCTTTAGTTAACAATGCAAGGTTCTCAGCCATTTTATTTAGTTCCACATCAGAATTCCCATTATTAGAATAAGAATCAAAATCACTATTAAAAAATTCGACTACCTTAGAAGAAAAAGTTCTCTTGGGAATAGTCTTATTCTTTCTATCTGATATTAAAGCTAGTGAATCAGAAACTTCCTTTTTCTCACTCATCCTATTATTAATCTTGTCTTCATGTTGACTTAGAACTCCATAAACGTCATGGATACTTTTTTTGGTTGGATTTTTAGTCAACATGTTAGTAAAACTATCCCACTCAGGCTTTAAGTTCTTTAGAAATTTGTTATTGATTTCTAAATTAAGCTTTTGCACTGAAACAACCCACCATGTACTAACCATTATTAATAAATAAAATTCATGCTTTAACATACCTCAGGTTCCAATATTTACGAACATTTCATGTTTATTTACATATAACAATCCAATAGCATGGATTAACAAAAAAATTGTCATAACAAAACTTTCGTCCATAATTCCATTACATCTTGCCTTTGCCTTTATTATTTGATGTTTTGATGACCTGCAATAAATTATTAGAATAATTGAGGGTTAGATCAAGAGGTCTAGTGAGTGAATCTCCCTACTGTAAATATAATCTACTATAATACTCTAATACAATTCAAACCAAATTTTTAATGATAACTATCAAACATCTATCGCGGTTACACCAACGTTTCATATATCACGGTTACACCGTCATTTCATCTATCGCGATCACACCGCCATTTAATCTCAGATAATACTATGAGCGATGAGGGGACCTTACCGGACAACACTTTGTTCGGTGAGGGTTCAATCCAGACAACACTTGATTGGTGAGGGTCCTTACCGAACAACACTTGGTCGATGTGGGTCCTTACCGAACAACACTTGGCTGATGAGGGTCCTATCCGGACAACACTTTGTTTGATAACAGGGTTCATTGGACAACCTTTTGAGTGGGGAGGGATGTCACCGGTAGTTGCAGTGTTCGATGAAAGGTAATAATATATTGTATGTCATGTAAAGATGACATCAAGACACCATTAATTATCATACAACATATTCTACTACCAAGAATGTAATACCCATATCTTTCAAAACAGTGTAAAAGCTCACCTTCAATTGGAAACCTTCCTAGATGCCTTTGTTCTTCTCTTTTTCAATCCAATGTTTTTTGCCAGAATTTCTTTTCTTAAACTAGTAACCAAAAAAAACCTTCTCCAATACCTCTTACTTAGTATATATAGTAAGTATATCCTCTTTCTAATCTTAATCCCAATATGCTTAGAAGGACAACTTTTAAGTATATCAAAATAGTTTCTAAATGTTCAAACAACTTCTTTGAACTTAAAATGATTTTATTATTCTAAGAAGTGTGATTTTAAATGATTTTTTTGTAAAGAGTACTATCTTTAATCATGTATTTCATTGAGTCAATACTTGCGTGTTTTATTTTCATACATAATTCTAATACCCGATTCAGTTGTTCTTCTAATTGTTATTATCACGTCTTTAAATTGCAAACTTCATTTTCAGTGATAATACACTCGTTTGTATTCCAATTTGTTTTCTGAACACATTGAAAATAATTCTTTGTTGGTAAATACTTCATAATTCTTTGATTGCTATATCTGTAAATTTTTTCTTACAGATCTTCTTCATTTCTCAATACATACTTAATCTGATTTGAATGACTCCCTGAATATTAATTTATGTGCTTATTTGCAATATTTTTTGATCAAACTCATGTGATCAATTGAGCTTATCTGAATACATTTTCATTGAGCTTAAATGCAAAATTCTTACAACGGACTGAGTGGTTATCAAATAACCTCTATGGACTATCAGACTCGACAGTCCTACCCAAGAGGACTACCATATTGAGTGAGCTTATCTGTAAATGGGTTTGTATGCTGAGTTAAAAATGAAAAAGAGAGGGGTAGCTGATGTGAGCTTAAAAGAATTGAATGAGAGTTGTTTACAGGATTAAAAGAATACCATAATCTTGATTTATCTATTATAATACGGGCAAACCACATAATCTATTAGTTATCAATTCTTTTGTTTGTCCCACTTTTATGATCAATCTTCATAAACATTCAAGAACAATGGCAATCTTCATAAGAACACTTGAAGGTTTTGAGAGAAAAAGTCAAGCTAGTCAATGTAGGTTTATTTATCTCAATATACGTAGATATTACAATAAAGCTCCTTTCACTTCAACTATTACAAAATCCCTTACAAGACCTATTTATAGGTCAAACTATGAACACAAGAGTCAGAGTCAACACATGACGTAGAAAGTCAAACCTTCTAAAAATACAAAATATATCTTTCAAGACGAATACAATAACACTCTAAAATTCAACCCTAACATTCTTCCCCTTTGTATTCAGGCTTGAAAGAATTTGTACTATTTGAATCCCTTTTGAAACTTTGACGTTTTAAGCACTTTATGACTTCTTAAGATCTTCAAGATAAACTTCTAACATTTTCCTCTTTATGATCTTCAAATAATCTTCTTTTTAAGAAAATCTTCCATAACATTCTCCCCCTCGAATGTTGAACAAAACGATCTCCTCTTTTCACAATGAAGAACTATAACAGCAACAGTCTTTAGAAATAGACTTCAAGATATATTCTTCAAAGAACTTCTTCATATGACATTCACTAATATTCTCTTTACTAATATTCTCCCCATTGAGAAATCTCTTTTAGTAAACTCTTATTAAGATGAGATCTTCACATTGAATTTCCTCTCAACATTGTAGCACAGAATAATCTTTAGTCATCTTCATTCACACTCCATGAGTCTTTTGCCCATTCCCGATCTTCAGAATTGATTATTTCATTTATTATATAATACTCCCCCTTATGATGAAATGAGAAGCATTTACATCATACACACCAGAATGAATGAAATTTTCAAAGGTATGCTGTCAATTCATAAAATTGTAAGAAGATCTTTTCAAATCCACTTGTATAATCTTTTCAACTTATGAAAAATAACCAATTTCAACTTATGAAATTGTTAACAATCTTATAAAAAGATTAGTCTGTGAATATAACAAATATATTCAGTACAACGAATGTACTTCATATATGAGATTTTTTAAAGTTTATCTCACTAAGACTTCCATTCAATCATCGATAGCTTATAAAAAGCATATCTATGAATGTTACGGAAAATAACATATAAATTGCAAAATTTGCGTAGTGTAGAAAAATAAAGCAAGAAATGTGTGTGTCCACAATCACTGATCAATCATTCATATCTTCATAATCGTGATGGCAGATTCATATAATCATTGAAGAACATCAAGAACACTTGAGAGAAAAAGTAAACTCATATAAGCTCAGTCAAACTCTCAATTATCAAAGTATATTACAATTAAGCTCCACTCCTCTCTCTAATTACAAAGATTAAACCATATTTATATGGTCAAACTAACAAAGACAAAGTCAAAGTCAAACCTCTAAAGAAAAGTCAAACACGCTGACTTTTACAATAAGACTATTTATAAACTTTCAAGACGAATACAATTAATACTGATTTCTCAGTCCTAACATTCTCCCCCTTTGTATTCAGACTTGAAAGAAAATTCTGCGCTTTGAGTACATGTTTGAACTTTGAAACTTTATGCACAAAATGTCTTCTTCAACATGTAATCTTCAACTTATAATCTTCAAACGATCAACTGTTGAGAAAGATCTTCTAACACTCCCCCTTGAATGTAGAATCACTGTGATCTTCTCTTTTGACAATGTAGAACCAATTCAAAAATAATCTTCAGAAACACTGTACAAAATGTGATTTTCAAAGAATCTTCAAAATCAAACTTCAGTAAACTTTTGTGAAAAAAAAATGATCTTCACATTCAACATCTCTCAGTCAATGTAGCACACAAATAGTCTTTCTGTAATAATCTTCAGTCGCACTTCTTCTTTTGAGTCTTTTGCCATTATCGAAGTCACTCCCCCTTGATCTTTGCATCAAATT
>NC_037539.1:17546015-17561061 GCF_001531365.2 Cynara cardunculus var. scolymus | reverse complement strand
ATTTCTTTGAAGTATCCAGGAGTTTACCTTCTAACTCCTTCTGAAGTATTTCAAACTGTTTCTTCTGATTTAGCAACTCTCTCTTCTCTTCATCTGAGCTGCTTTTGTCATTCTCCAAAGCGATGTCAAGCCATTTCCTCTTCTCAGTAAGCTCTTTTGCAATTGCTGTATACTTCTTTGAAGTATTTATTTTCTCTATAGCAAATTGCTTTTTCTCTTCGTCCAAAGCCTTTTGCTTTAGATCAATGCTTTTAGACAGTTTCTGGAGTTGGCTCTGACAGTCTTTGGAGATGTCTGTCTTTTCTTTAGTATGTTTCTCTCTTTCCAAAACAATAAGCTGCTCAAAATCCGAGATTTGCTTTAGAAGCATCTTGGCGTTCAGCTCGAGAGAGTTAATCTTCTTCTCGTAAGATTCTCGTTCAGCACCAAACTTTCTTTCAACTTCGATTATCCTATTCTTTTCTATTTCCATCTCTTGCCTTTCATCACTTAAAATCTTTTCAGCTTGTGAAACATTTTCCTTTTCTAATGTCAATAAACTCCTTAACTCATTCAGCTCATTCTCAGTCTTGTGGAACTTCTCAGATAAATCCCCTATATCTGAATTGCTCCTTGAAGAGTTCTTCTTAATGAAATATGTACTTTTAACCTCTTTGAGTTTATTAAAAATATCTTTATTCACTTTATTCCAAGACATCAGGTTATCAGTGAAATCTTTTTCTACATAACGAATAGTGTTCGCGAGTTCTTCAAACCTAGACTCAAATGCCTTCTCCATGCTTTCACACTCTTCTCTATAATGTTTCTTTAAAACATTTAAAAACACTTCCTCCTAATAACCTTCAACTCTCTTTTCCAGAGCAAAAATTATCTCTCTGAAGTTTTTAGATACAACTGCCATTTCAAAATTAGATTGATCAGATAAGAATCTATGCAGTGAAATCAGATAAAAAAAATACGAATAGTTAAGCTAAAAAAGAAACCGAAAAACACAAACACTGAAAAACTCACGCAAAAACAGATATACAATGATCCAAAAGAAAAGCTAAATACAAATGAACTAAGAAACTAAAAACAGTCCAACAAAAATCCAAGTCCAAAAATCTGAGTCTAAGTCCAAATCACACCGATCCAACGCTTTACAATACATATATTACACTAAAAAAATGATCTATCTGCTCTCTGAAGTGTATTAAAAAATCCACTTGAATGCTGTGTGCTTCTGTGAAGTTGAACTTAGTCCCCGAAAGCAAAACCAAATCAACAGTCTTTCAAATCTGTTAAACTGTCCAAAACCAATCCTAACTATGCTTGAAAAACTTTCTTTTCCGCTGTCGACTGCAGTCTTCACACCAATAGATTTTAATAGATTCCTGCACCAAAATGGACAGTCAAGTCTGTACTAAGTAATTACAAAATCTGCATAAACCTGTGAAAATACAAAATCTCAAAGCAACTCTAAACAGACTTTAAGCAGTCTTCTTCTTTTCTTTGCAAACCAGATTACAGATCTATGTACTGTTGCTGTAATTGCCAGTATACTTAATCTGCTGCTGTCAAGATCACAACTTGTTGTTGCTACTACACACTGTGTAGCTGTGTTAAGACCTGCTGTGAAAAAAAATCTTGTCGTGAGTCTAAACAAGTCTCAACAAGTCTGTATGCTATCTGCTGCTTTAGTCTAGAAATACTCAAAACTGAAACCTATTTTCAGCATGCGTCAATAAACAGCCTGTACTAATTTTCAGCATGCAACAATAAGCAAAGCTGTCACATTTAGCTTCTCATATAGTCAACCTGCTGTTACGAGAACTTAAGTTGCTGTCAAGACTGTCATAATAACAAAACCTGTTATTGCAAACACAACAACTGTTATACAGTTCTGTTTTGCAACCTGCTGTTACACAGTTTCTTGTTCACACCAAACAGTTGCTGCCTATTAATGCTTGAGTTGCTGTCAAGATCACACTATGTAGTTGCTGTTTAATGCACTTGCTGTGGAGTTACTGCTTAGTTCTGCACACTGCTGTTTCAAACCTGCTATTAGTTGATCACACCTTGCTGTTTAGTATTTTCCAAAACAAATCACAAAATAATGTTAAACAATGTTGCTCAACAGTTTGCTTCCATTATGCTTCAAATCTGTTTAAAAACAGTTCAAGACTACACACTAAACTCAGTCAAGATAACTTCTGTTCCAGACTCAAAACCTGCTTACCAACAGTAATCAAAACAGACTACCAGCTAGTACAATCATCACATGTGCATCAGACAGCAGATTTAGACTACAAACATGCAACTGAATCAGTTCAATGAACAATTGATATATAAAACCTGTAGTTGTGAACCTGCTGTTTTTAAAAACTTTTAAACAGAAACCTGCTGTTTCTTTCTTCTTGTTGCTGACAAAACAGTTTTAAAACAGCAACTTCTTAAAACTGTTGTTACTGTTGTTTGCTTAAAACTGCACACAGATGCTTTGCTGCTGCTTTTCTTGTTCACACCAACTTCTTGCTGCTGTTTTCTTATTGCTATCTAAACACAACACAACACAAAATCAAGTTAAAACAGTTTATATAACCGTCAATAACTGCATGAATAAAATTTGGTAAATGCAAGAATGAAATCTCGTTATAGCACAGCAGTCAATACACAACAAAACCAGCTTTCAAGAGTACAACAGCCGCAACTTATTGCTTACTGTATGCTACCTCAACCTCTTGTACCAGACAGCTTACAGACAAAGCAGAACAGCAATACCAAAACTGTTAACAAAAACTTGTTTTCTGCATACAACAATACTAAACAACAAAAACAGTTTTCTGTCGATGTGTTGCTGCTGTTTCAAAAATCTGTTGTTAAAAAAATAGTTGCTGTCAAAACCTTGATGCTGTCATTGGTGTCACTGTATTCTTCTTCTTTTCTGTTTCAATCCAGGATGGATTGCTAATTTAAGCCTGCACACCAACAGTTAAGAACCTGCTAATAACACCAACAGCTTCCAAACTGTATGCTGTTAATCTTGTACTTTCTGCTTTGCTCAAAACTAAGTTGATACAAAATGGCAATTGACTTTCTACAAACAAACATAAAATGATTCAACAAACAACCAAACACAGAAGGTCTTTTAACTGTCTCCCCCTGAAGCTGCTGTTATATGATCCAAGTAATACCTCAAAAACCAATAAGACTGATACACCTTCAAACCTGTAATCAAACATACACTATTGAACAGTAGCTGTTTTGATGTACTTAGAACAGTAGCAAATGTCAACAGCAACCACTCGAACACAAAACAGAATGGTAATACTGTGATTTACTTAGAATCAGATCAACAATGACAAAGTTCAAATTAAACAATTAAAATTGAAGCACATACTGTATCAAGATCAACAGCCACGTGATTGAAATCACAAAATGTATGCAAATGACTGTGAAGCAACTGTCTAGAACGATTAAGACCAAGATATGCTTTTACAATCAACAGCTCAAACAATCAAGTCTAAAAAAAAATTAACCAAATCCGGACAAGTTATGATTTAGGTTGAACGACCTTGAGCAATTTAGAAGTCCGACTAGAAGGATTGAGCGGTTTAGTAAACCGGACAGAAAATGAACCAAAAATTCGTTAAGTACTAAATCGATCAAGAAGAAATCTAATCCGATCACAAATCCGATCAAGGGTTGATCGGTTTACAAGAATACCGGACAATCTGAGATGGAATACTTACCTGCTGAACGAATCAGAGCCCTAATCCGATCAAGTGGTGACCGGTGTAGATGAATACCGCTTGAAATACCGATCAAGCCTTCTCCGGTGTATCTCTTATCCGCTTAAGCTTCACACGGTTTACCTTTTATCTCCTTTCAAGCTTCACAAGGTGTGCGGTGTAGTTTGTGCGGTGATCCTCTTCTCCACGTTGATGAACAAACACCGTTCAATACTTTCAACCGGTTTAGATGAAACAATGGATGGATGGGCTTCACATGAACAAAACCGGATGGGCTTAAAAAAAAACTTGGGCTTTAAAGACTTGGGCGGTTTAACACAAAATAAAAACAAACTCAAAATAAAAACAGATTAAAACTAACAAAAACACAAAAACTAAAAGAAATTTAAAAAAAATGGATCAAAACACTGACATTTTAAAAAAAATCAAGAACACGAAAAAAAATTTAGAAACACAAAAATCCGATTAAATCTTGATAAAGATTGATCAAATCAGAAAAGTTTGTGAATAACAAAGATTCACAATACGATTTCGAGCATTTTGATCATATTTTTAACACCAAAACACAAGATTTTAATACAAAATCGGATCAAAATCAAAGAAAAACTCAAGAACACGAAGAACACCAAAAAAATTCAGAAAGAAAATTTAAAAAAAAACTTATCTGATTTCTTTTTGACTCTGATTTCTTGCATTCCAGCTCTGATACCAATTGTGTGTCCACAATCACTGATCAATCCTTCATATCTTCATAATCATGATGGCAGATTCATATAATCATTCAAGAACATCTGAGAGAAAAAGTCAACTCATATAAGCTCAGTCAAAGTCTCAATTATTAAAGTATATTACAATTAAGCTCCACTCCTCTCTCTAATTACAAAGATTAAACCATATTTATATGGTCAAACTAACAAAGACAAAGTCAAAGTCAAACCTCTAAAGAAAAGTCAAACACGCTGACTTTTACAATTAGACTATTTATAAACTTTCAAGACGAATACAATTAATACTGATTTCTCAGTCCTAACAAAATGCTTTGATTTAGGCTCAAAAAGATAAATCGTGTGTACTACACAAATTTATCAGACTCGATTCATGATCAAAAAGACTTGAAGGGGGGACATATATCCTTTTTTCCAATATCAATTTTCTCCGAATGAGAAACTGATAGAATGTGAGCTGCGTGTCCCAAGTGTTATTGAAATACTTATATGTTAATAGATAAATGAGTAGCTGGTGGGGTTATGACAAGAATTGGCATAGACTTTGACTTTTTCAATATTAGTCTCCAAAAAATCAAGAACTAATAGATTTTGTGGTTTGTTCGGATTTTAGAGGTTAGAACAAGATTCTTTTGATCTTTTATTCCTGACACAACTCTCATCAATTCTTTTGGCTCACAACAACGACCCCTCTCATTTTATTTTAAGCTATACACACAAACCCATGTTGTATTTAAGCTCACTCAGATTTGGATGTCCTCTTGGGTAGGTCTTCCGAATCTGACATTCCATAGAGGTATTTTTGTGAAGCACTTAGTCCCTCCTAAATATAACAGTGTAAGGCTCAATTGATCACAAATAGTTGATCAAAATATGTGAAGTCCAAGATTCATACAAAAATGATAAAATCTTCAAGAACAAGATGAATAGAATAGGAGAGAAGAATAGATCATCAAATGTTACTGATTTGATTGAGAGAGAGAGAAATTACAGCTCTAATCTTGATTACAATTCTACTAATGACTTGGTAATGACAATTACATGGAAAATACTATTTATACTAGAAAATAGTAAAGCTATACTATTACAAAGCAAATATACTAAGGAGAAACTTGAATACAACATTAAAGCTCTTACTCAAACCCAACATTCTCCCCCTTTGGATTCAAGTTTGGACTCTTGTAAATTTTGTGTTTCAAAGTCCAAGAATCTTCTCTAATCTTCTCAGAGCGTTCCTGTATTGGATTTTCTCCTCGAGCAGATTTATCGCATTGATCAATAAATATCTTTCTTTAAAACTCATCCTTTCTGATTCAGCAGCTCTGTCATTGTTTACCTTTTTCAAGTCAAGCGCTCTTCTCACCAATCTTATCGTAGGATCAAAATATTTATTCTGCTCACTAAATCTCATGAATTTCTTTACTTGAAATTGAGCAAAGTATATGACCCCGAATTCTGGCTCTTCAAGAATCATATAGACTGGATAAGCTTCAATATCTTCTAATTCTTGATTTGGTCTTTTCAGATTGATGATCCGTTGATTGTCTTCAAGGCCCATTTGAACATCAATGACCATAGCAAGTTTCACATGACAGCGCATAAATCTCTTGATGGCTTCAAGAGCAATCAGTTCTCCTTCCTTCCTGTTGGTCATATTTCTAATTTCGAAGTACATATATTCAACATCTTCAAAGTATAAACTTGAAAAATCAGCTTCGCTAAATCTCCAAATCTAACCATCCTGTCTAGTAACTGTAAACACAGGATACCGGATTCTTAGAAGCTTCTGAGCATCAATTTGTTTGATCGTGACGACCCGATGCTTGGTACGCACTTCACTTATCGGTAGACGCTTGGCTTTCAAAAGGTGTCTGTATTCAATGCGGTAATCTTTGGTTTGATGGTGAATGCCAAGAACTTTATCACCGCTCAGAGCTTTTCGATGTCGGATGAAAATTCCAAAGTAGATATCTTCTAAATATGGCTCTCAGATTCTTGCTCGATCATAACCAGGAAAATTTGCTCTGATATGGAATGGCACATAATTTTTGGTGAATATTTCAATAGGATCAACTTGTTCTCTTTGAGCAGGGATGTCTGACACATCAGGTACATCTGCAGTGGAAGATTCTGGAACAGACTGACAGTCTTCTTGAACAGGAAAAACTGGATCTTCATCATCTATATCAGCTTCAAAATCAAAGTAGATCCCAGTCGACTCGTCAATGTTGTCAATGTCTTCTCCAAAATCTTGCTCTCCACCCAGAGTAGTAGAAAACATATTGTTGAAACCTACTTTGGCAGAAAAGTCCAATAACATCCTTGTTCCTACTGTGGAGTCCACCGACTTTTCAATCATTGGCTCGATCATAGGACTTGTCTCCATTTCTTCATCTTTAATTACAATGGCCTCAATTATTCTTTCCCGAACAGATTCTGGGGCAGAAGCTTCAGCAATAACATCTTGAGTTGATGGCTCCTCTCCAACCCTTGCAGCTTGCTCAGATGTCTCAGCCAATCTCTGTCTCTTTCTCTCCCACTCATGACTATCTGGATCATCCGGATCTTCATACCTTCATTTAAGAGATATGGCCTGAGATCTACAAGTTTCTTCTAAGGTAGACACCCGTTCAGCTAGGGCATCCATTGAACTCTTTAGATCTTGGGTATTGGATGTGATTAACTTGCTAACTTTAGAAAAGCTAGAAGTAACCACATCTTGAAAAGGGTTAACATCTAATTGTTGTCGTTAGAGGCCGACCAAATCTGCATCTTCAGCATCTGGATTTTGAGATGCCATCAATTTTGAATATAATAACGATTTAAGTTCATCCACCGATTGATCAGGTACTGACGGTTCAGGTACATGTGGTGGTGATGGGGCAGATGGTGGCTCTTCTTCTACAGTTTTCTTTCCCTTCAGAATTCTTTTCAGACTGGCCATTTGAGCATCCTTATTATCTTGAACAGCCTTTAGGGCGCCGTCCAAATATTCCCTTGACACAAAGTCGGGTAAATTCACACCTGGATCACTTAGATTATCAGTTGTAACAACAATTGAATAAGCTGCTGTGCTTACGTTCAATGTTGGCATAATGTTAGCATTGGTAGGACTTCCAACCTGTCCTTGTGAAATGTCCAAAGACACCACTCCGGTCATTCCGGCAGGTTCACTAAGAACTGCACTTGGAGCAACAGATGCTCTTGACTCATGTGTACCTAAGTGTATCGGCTCTAGACTCGAGGTCCACATAATCCAAGTCGTAGGCTAGGGCAGAGGCCTACTTATTTCAATAACTACATTCTCTAAATGAGAAGTAGTTAGCAGATGTGCTCTATCCTCGTGTTCAATTGAAACAACTGGTTGTTGAGAACCAGTTGAGTGGATGGGTAAGGTATGAATTTGCATAGCTAGGCTAGCCATGTCTTGTTCAACACCAGCATTCAACGAATGAATGTCAGTAGCAGATGTGGGTGCCCGACTATGTGTTTCAGCTTGGAAAGGAGCTTGATACTCTTTTTCTACTCCACTCTCACCCTCTCCATATTTTTTTACTTCCCTTTCACTCACTCTCTCAACATTTTCAACTGCAACTCCCTCATCTTCTTCTATGTTAGGTAAATCTTGAAGGATAAGATCATAATCATCAATATCGTCAATATTGAATGACAATGAACGTAAGCTCGGACAAGGYTRTTGAGYTGAATATTCTGGAAAAATATCATTTATATCATCAACCAGTGTTCCAATTGGAATATTCTGTGAAGGGCCAGTTTGGGTACGATCATCCGCTCCTTCATCATCATCATCATCATCATCATTATGATCACCAGAACCTGCCTCATATCGGTTTCAGTAGCTTCCGAACTTTAAGAAATTGTAGAAGTACTGTCAGATGAAGTACTCTGCCAATAAGACGCTCCCCTGCCTATTCACCCTTCTCTATTTCTTTTTCTCTCATCTCACTTCCCTGTTCAGGTAACCACTGTTCCTGAACTCGCTCTTCTATTCCTAATTCCTCTCTCACAACTGAGGCATGGGGTGATCCTTGGGCAAGTTCAACTGGTTCTGGTTGAGCTATCAGATCTATCACTCTCCTATAGTCTATAACGCACTGAGCAGTCTGATCAGCAAAGGTAATAAGTTCTGGTGGTACTGCCATTATTGAATCCAAATCTTCCACTTATGTATGCTGTCGGATTCTGGTCATGACAAATGTCGGCCCTTTTTTAGAATTTGATCTGGCCGGAATATCTTCGTTAGCATTCATCATAGCCTTAATGAAAAGTTGTAGAAACCTCTGAAAGGGCACAAACTTTCGGCCTTTAGACGGGAATCTTTTTGCATTGACCAGCTCTACCAATTCATTCCATATGACTAAAGCATAGTCATAGTTTCTTGAGAAAACAATTCCATGAAAGAATTTAAGAAATGAGCTACTACAAGTATCTATGCCCGCTGTCTTTGACGTCAGGCATTTATTCAAAATTGAGAACAACAAGTGCCAGATTGATGGAAGGAATCATCTTTTGAATTGAGTTGGATTATTCAATTCTGCCGAGTATCCTAGATGTTTGATATCCAAACAGAGTTGGTCATCTGATACAAAGTCTTCAAAACCAGTAGAGCCTGGTCCGGGCAGACGAAGAATTCTTCTTAGACGTTTCAATGTCAGACGACTGACATATTCGTCAACTTCTCCTTCACAGTAAATGGTGTCCCCGTTTTTTTTCCAAAGTGAGTGTACCCCAGAATTATTGAAGATACACCATCGGAACAGGTGTATTAGCAGATAAAGAATATGCTATTGGGTGGCCTTTCAGAATTTCTAGGATGATAGGGTATTCAACTCCCATAGCAAAGGAAAAGACATGGTTATTTGGCTTTATGTCTAGGTATTATATCTGAGGGAAAAGTGTTTCAGAAGTAATGGGTTGGCTAGGTGGGTGAGTTGGGATATTGTTGATCCCAGATCTCTCAATAACACTAATAATCTAGTTATGAATAACCAAATTATAGTGATTTTATGAAGTTATGAAGACTTGAGAAGAAAAATAAGAATATTTATGAACAGTCTTGAGCTTCAAAAGTTTAACTTTATAAACTGAGAAACGTAAGAGCGATTCGTAAAAAGCGACTCTTTTTACAATAGGTCTAATCACCTATTTATACTAATCAGCTAATAAGAAGATAACTATATAATGCTACTTTCTAGCAAATCTTCTATTAATAGATAAGGTTTATCTTTTATATTGATAAGCGCTAATATTGAGATAAACTCGAATTCCAGCTGTTGACTTGTCATTTCCAGCTGTCATTCATGATGTGATGATTTCATCCTTGTAAGATCGATTAACTCGGTTTCTTGGTATTAATTACTTACTTTGATGATCTGTTTGACAGGGATAATGCAGCGGAAAAGATATGAATCAACCAAAGTAGAAATCAATAAGAACACAGTAATGAAAATTGATGAACACAAGAGAGAGCTTCAAATGATTTTGAATAGATGAAAATGTTAATAATTACAATACGGAAGCACACAGAAATACAAGGGCCTATGCTGCTATTTATACAAGCAAGTGACCGTTTTCTGACTTGACCTAAAGCAAAATAATCTAAGCCGTTCGATCATAAACAGATTACAGACAAGAACACGTGATAAGCACGAGCAACTAATAAACCTAAGTAAAACAGCTAAAGAAGATCTACACAGAAGACAGGCTGCAGAACCTCTGTGAGACACGACAGAGGTTCTGTCGTCTTTGTCATGTAGCATTGTCTTTCCAGAGGACCAGTTTCCAGAACCTCTGTGAGACATGACAGAGGTTCTGTCACTTGAGACTTGTACACTTGAGCATCTTCTGTTGTTGGTCCTTTGTGGTCTTCTGTGACAGATCATCTTTTATCAATACTTGCAGTTTACTTTTTCTATACTTTTACATTTAAGAAAATGAGAGCTAACAAAATCCCCCTAAGTATGAAAAAGTAAAAATTGAACTATAAGTGCAAGGATATGACTTGATTGAAATGAAATTACAAGAGGTGATAAAACATCATCCTTTGAAAGAATTACAATGAAGAAATGAGTTACAAGACTGAAATACAAAACTTTTGATGCTTAGGCCGAATTCTGGTGCAGAAGGTTATCAGACTGCAGATTCTGGAAAATCGTCTACCGCGTATAGCAAGTCAGCTTCGATCGTTCTGCAGACATTGAAGATCCATTCTCTGAAGTTGATTTGAACTTTGATCGCATCCAAGATTGGAGACACTTCACCCGCCCTGAGATGTCTTCTATCTACCTCTGTCAATACACACTTGAAAATCCACTCCAGCGTTTCTGTTGAAAACTTGTGAGCTTCTGTTGGATCGAAGAATCTTAGTATCTCATCCTTATCCAAATACACAAACCCAAAAACAGGATTTTGTATGATGGAGTTTGGATAGTACCTAGATGTCCAACTGGCCCTGCTGTATGGAGGAGAGAGCTTCAGATTTTTCTGCATTAATCTTACGGCCAGCTCAAAGTCCTTCTGGCTGTAATACCTCACTTGTGCACGCATTACCTCCACCAGTCTTCTGAGCGATATTTGGTATGTGGACCTCCTCTCCATGTAGATGTTAAGAACCTTGTGCAAGTAGATGACATCAAACACGCAGAGGTTGTGAAGATCTGCATCCATGAATGTGTAGATGTTGCCGTCTTCTCTCCTTACAACATACTGTGTGTAGAGCACAGTCTTCTTTAACAGGGTCCTTGGTGAGATTGTCACCAGAGAAGTGATCATGTGTCGTGAGAAGACCTGCTCACGAGGCCTTGTTAACATGGTGAAGTGGAACTTGGCGATTGATGAGGGAATATCAGTGAGTTCTGGGTCATATGGAGGTTCTGTGTCTCTCGTAGAGTACTTCCAAATAAGAATTTCTTCTGGAGTAGTGACGGGCTCTGTGCGAACATTTTGCAAAGGAATCTTGTTCATAGATTCAAGGATTTCAGAGACCCGTCCTCTCGTTGTAGACTCTGGCATCTTGTGTTCTTCTTCTTCTTCCAAAATCGGCCTCTGGGTCGATCCCTCTGCAAGGATTGGCTTGATAGTTCCTTGCAGGGCATCAAACGTACCCGTAGACGTTGTTTTGACTTGTGGGAAAAGAGATGATGTGGCTTTGCCTTCTCTGTTGTGCATCGAAATTTTGCCCTTCTTCGCTAGAGCCTCTGCAAGAGATACATTTAAAGCTTTGAGGAGTTCAGGGTCATCAGCATACTCTTCTTCATTAATCTCCTTTGGGGTTTCTGTACTCGATGATGACCCCTTCTGTGAAGACTCTATAGCTATGGCCTTCCCCTTGCCTTTAGGCTCTGCAGCCTTTTTCTTGCCTTTGTCAGCAGCTGTAGACTCTCCAATCTTTACACCTCTGGTAGGTGCTCTGGAGGATGTCTTCTTCTTAGATTCTGGGGCCTTCTGCTTTTCCTCCTTCTTCTCCCCCTCATGACGATCATCATCACCCTTATGATCGTCATGGCTCTGTACGGCATCGGCCTTGCATGTAGTTAGGGGAGCCCTCCTTAAATGACGCAAAATTTTTGTGGCCGCTTTGTACATCTTTTCGATCACCTTTTCAGCACCTGCAGAGGCATTCATCACATCGAGTTCTGTGGCCCATTTAAGCTTGGAGACGGTGGTGAAGATCTCTGCTCGAAGAAGATCACCTTCCTTTACAAGCTTGGACGTGCAGTCTTTGATGAGAGCGTTTGATGTTTGGACTTATGTGGCAAGTGCTCCGATATGGCTGGTTACAACATCCCCTAGGGCATCCACCATAGCATCCAGCTCTCTGCGAGTAGCCAAATGATTGATGTTGGCCCTTGAGGTCTTCGTGTGAAGGCCGTAGGTGACTGCAGAGGAGAACATCTCCTTGATTTCATCTCTGAATGAAGAGTAATATGCGTAGCCCGTAGAGACGAAATCGGCTGTGAATTGAGCGGCCAGCTCTATGAGTTCAGCCTTCAACGTCTTGATGGAGGAGGGATTTAGCGTCATCGCTTGGAAGGCTTCTGCTAAAGCATCCTTTCAAAGGACAGAGCTCTGAAAGGTTACCAAAGTAGTCTTCAAATCAGCAGTGGTGGCGGATAACTTCTTCAGAGCTTCTGTGAGCGGCGTGAGGTCCTGTGGCGTTGAGCGCGAGATGAACAAGCTTTTAAACTCGTCCATCTTTTTGAACAATTATGTGGCAAAGGTGTTAAGCTCCCCCTTTGTCACATAGTCGTTCTGGGAACTCGGACCACCAACACATGGTGATCCTTTGACCTTGGAGCTTGAGGCGCCCTCAACGGCTGATTTTTCATAGCCTGCTCGGGGACTTCCACCGGATCCTCGCACATCTCCCTGAGGAGAGCCTACCGGTGGTCTGTAGATCTCTTGCGCAGTAGGTTCAGAGCCTAACATTGCAGATTGATCTASTGGAGACAGAGGGCGTTCTAGACCCTCTGCCTCTGTGATCCTCACCTGTGCCTCTGAAGCACGTTCTAGTTGTACACTCTTGTGAGGAGAGGCAATGGATGCCTCTCTTGGTTCTGTCGAGTCCATGGGCGAAGGGACACTTTTTGTAAAACCTTCATCCTTTTGAGAGGATGAAGGAGTATGATGTGGTTGCCCAGGTGTACGCTCCACAGAGGACGAAAGAATGTCCTTTGCGGTGGTAGGCTGGTTAGGGTTCGGCATGTGCGTGTCTGCTTCAATAGAGGGTCCCTCTAGAACAGGGCCTCTAGAAATTTGGGATGCACTATGGGGTGGGCTTGGATGTGTGCCTTCGGCATCTTTTCCTCCCTCACCTAACACTTCTGCCTCTTTTTCTTCGTCATCTAGAATGACTTCTATCCCCAACTGAGATTTATCAATTGGTGCCTTGAACTCCTTCTGGATATTCAACAGAACATCCTGAATTTGTTCTGTTGGGGAGACATCATGGAACATCTTGCGCAACCTTCTGCGCTTGGGTTTTGCTGTAGCCTCTGCCAGGCTTTCTTCTGCTATTGCCTCTGTGACCACAGGTCCTGTGATCACAGGCTCTGTTGGTTCAGCCTTCTTTGTTTTCCTCTTCTTTGGTTTTGGCAGAGGTACAGTTGGGCCCTCTTCTTCTACGGGCCTCTTTTTCCCCTTCGACTTTTTCACAGAAGAGTCGGTACCCTTCTGTGTCTTCGTCTTCTTGTGTGGGGGAGAAGGGATTCTAGGAGGTTGCTCACTCACCTGTCCAGCCACTACTGGCTCCTCTATGCGTCCCTCCACTCTCATTTTAGCAATCTCTTCACCTAAGGGGACACCTATTCGTGGTGGGGTTGCAGGGACCGGTTCTGGTCGCCTGTTACCACGTCTATAGGCTTTGTGATCTCCGTGACTCAAGTACTTGAGCATGGCCTTTGATAGGGGTCTTGGGCTTCTGTAGCCATGCTCGTGCTCTGTAGGTCGAAACTCCTTGAATGGATAAAGTTTGGCATTAGGCTCCACAGAAGGCAGTTTCGCTGCCAAGAGATCTCCAAAGGCCAAGCAAAGGAAGCGTTGTAGGATCAAATTCGGCTGGTTCACTTCTTCCTTGGCCTTCTTTTGGGCCTGTACCTTCGTCTTCTCCCCTTTCTAACTTGCGCACTTTTTCTTGATGAGCCCGACCATGTCCTCGAAAATGAGTTGGGCGTAGTCCAGAGGCAGATTGAAGTATATTCCATACAAGATGGATATCATGGCGTGGGACGTTTGGTCATGACTGCCTACCTTTCCTGTTAGGCAATAGTTGATGATTGAAAAAAGTGTGTTCCAAACATGGGGTAGTCCCTTACGCCTGAATTGTGTCCTTTTGGTAATAGGGGTCGCTTAAGAATGGAACTCCAAAATTTTGATTAGTTCTTCATCAGTGGGAGTAGGAGCATAAGCATTTAAGTTCAGTTCGATTAAAGTAGGCAAATGGAGAGCTGTTCTCAAGGTTTCCACATTTAGTTCGAGTGGAAAAAGTGATTTGTTCGCTGGATGCGAGGCGTAACCAACAATGGTTAGCCCAGTATTGTCAAGGGTAGTGATGTAAGCACTTAATAGAAATTGGGTTAAATATGTTTCTGGTGTGGGTCGAGTAGTAGTTAAAGCATAGTAAAGAGGATGGTTTCTTAGTATTTCCATTAGTGTGAAGGTATTATCGGGAAAACCTGAGGGGACGAAGTAATAATTGTTAGGCTTTTTCACTAGGACGATCTTTTCGTACTTGTTTTGCACGAAAGACAGGGCATGAGAGGTTACGGCTTGTGCTTGAGTCACCTCGTCATCGCTGGAGACGTTCACCGATTGGGCTGAGGCACTTGAGGAAGACATTGTTGCAGGTAAGCTTGAGAGAGTTGCAGGTTGCAGGTTCGTCTGTGTATTTGGATGTTTTTGTGAGCGTAAGATTTTAATTTGGGGGGAAGGAGGGTATTTATAGGTAAGGAGTTTTAAAATTGAACCGTTTGCTGTACGAAAGGTCGAGTAATGAGTGGATTTGGGTGAAACGGTTCAAAAAAGTGTGACACGCCGTATTGGGAAGACGCGCGATTGATGACGTGCGCTTCC
>NC_037539.1:17543888-17544919 GCF_001531365.2 Cynara cardunculus var. scolymus | reverse complement strand
TCTGAATCCGTGTATGCCACTAGGTCGATGTTTGAATGTAGAGGGTACCAAAGTCCAAGTGTTGGTGTCTTCTTCAAGTAGCGCAGGATCCTCTTGACTGCACAAAGATGTGATTCTTTTGGGTTAGCCTAATATCTTGCACATAAGCATGTAGAAAACATAATGTCAGGCCTGCTGGCAGTTAAATACAAGAGGGATCCGATTATTCCTCTGTAGAGTTTGCACTCTACAGGTGGACCATTAAGGTCCTTATTAAGCTTCTGGCCAGGGGCCATTGGAGTCCTCATGGGAGAGGCTTCGAGCATCTTGTACTTCTTCAAGAGGTCATGCACATATTTATATTGATTGATAAATATGCCTTCGGCTGACTGCTTGACTTGTAGACCCAAGAAGAAGGTGAGCTCTCCCATCATGCTCATCTCAAACTCATTCTGCATCAAAACATCAAATTCTTTGCACATAGAAACATTAGTTACTCCAAAGATAATGTCGTCAACATAGATTTGTACAAAAAAAATATCATCATTCATTTTTCTATAAAATAAATTGATATCAGTTGTACCTCTAAGAAACCCATTGGAAGTGAGAAAGTTTGATAGGCGACCATACCATGCTCTGGGAGCCTGCTTGAGACCGTACAGAGCTTTRTCTAAGAAGTAGACATGGTTAGGATGATTCTCACTCTCAAACCCTGGGGGTTGCTTGACATAAACTTCCTCTTTGAGCTTGCCATTAAGGAAGGCTGACTTGACGTCCATTTGAAATACCGTGAACCCTCTGTGAGCCGCAAACGCTAGGAAGATACGAATAGCTTCCAGCCTGGCCACATGGGCAAAGGTCTCTTCGTGTCGATTCCTTCTTCTTGGCAATACTCCTTCACAACTAGCCTTGCCTTGTTCCTTACCACTATCCCTAGCTCATCCTTCTTGTTGCAAAAAACCCACTTGGTGCCAATAGCGAGCTTCCTGGCTGGCAGAGGTACGAGTGTCCAAACTTGATTTCTCTCGAATTGAACTAGCTCGTCTTGCATA
>NC_037539.1:17540582-17541590 GCF_001531365.2 Cynara cardunculus var. scolymus | reverse complement strand
AACTGCAATCATACAACGTTTAATTTAGGTACCCACTTCCAATTGGGTCCTTTAAAATTAGATTGCTTTAAGTATGTATTAACATCCTTAGATTTGACTTTAATTTTCTTGGAAGAAACTTCAATCTGTCTCTTATTCTCCCCAGAGCCTTGACTCTTAGGGTGACAGACTCAAGAAAAAGAGTGGTGAATGTGTGCAAAAAGAGTATGCATGAAATCGAAGCAATTACAAGAGGAGACATTACAAGAAATTTGCATAAAATTTTCATTAGATTTCACAAAGAAGGGTGCAGATGTTTTGTTTTTAGAGCCCTTCCTAGATATGGGTCTCTTTTTACAAGATTCCTTCACTATTCTAGGCTCCTTTTTCAAAATCTTTTTAAAGACCTTCTGTATTCGTCCCTCCTTTGGTTTTCCTGCATTTACTGCAATAGAAGTTTTGTTGGATAAAGGTCATTTTTCTTTTTGCTGCCAAGTGTAAGAAGGCTTCTGAGTTTTGGAGACAGAACGTTGAGAATTATCTTGCTTTAGGATTTCTTTCTTTTCTTTCTCAACATTCATAGCAGTCTATACAACTTGTGAAGGACTGACTTTAGAATTTGAGGCATTTTCATGCTTTGACGTGACTTTACCAGAGAGCTCTGTGACAAAATCAGTTTTAAGAAGAGGCTTGTTTGCAGAAGGCTCTGTGATAAAAGATGGAAAGAATTCCAGAGTCTCTGCGGGCAATTTTCGTTCAAGAGGCTGTCCAAAGGGATAATTTTTTTGAAATTCTAGTTGACCGAACTTAAAAATTCCTATTTGATCCTGTCTCATGAATTTTATTGGAATGAAATTCTTCTTTGCAGAAGGTGAGAAGGAATCAATATAGTCTTCATAAGCTATATTTTCAAAAGATAAACACGATTTGGTGTCCGGATCTACCAACAGCTTTTGCCTCTTGAAGATGGGCTTTGAATTAGAAACTTTGCTCTTTAAATTGTTTGAGGATCTAAAGGTACTCTCTAAA
>NC_037539.1:17533587-17539103 GCF_001531365.2 Cynara cardunculus var. scolymus | reverse complement strand
TCCAGTTTGCTTTAGGACGCGGTTCGTAGTGCTCAGGTATTTCAGGTGTGGTTCCAGTTGCTGGAACTCTAGGAATTAGATTCATTGGGACGTAGGGAGGGTTGTACAGGAACTCACAGATTCTAGGATGAATCCATTCGAGAAAGTTCACCATTCGAACTTTCCACTGTGGGTATTCTTCACGAATGAGTATGGGAGGTTTGGACTGTGAACCAGTACTCATAAAGGATGTATTGGCTATATTTGCCATTGAAAGAGGAAGAATCAAAAGAAAAGTGAAGAAAATCGATAGAACAGTGAAAACCGGGTAACCTGGTGAAGAAGATGACAGTGTGTTCTTGAGCGAAAAGGATGAATACCAAGAACAGAATAAATCAAATTAAAATTTGATTCCCACTCTGATACCAATTGTAGGATCGATTAACTCGGTTTCTTGGTATTAATTACTTACTTGGATGATCTGTTGGATAGGGATAATGTAGCGGAAAAGATATGAATCAACCAAAGTAGAAATCAATAAGAACACAATAATGAAAATTGATGAACACGAGCTTCAAATGATTTTCAATAGATGAAAATGTTAACAATTACAATACAGAAGCACACAGAAATACAAGGGCCTACGCTGCTATTTATACAAGCAAGTAACCATTTTCTGACATGACCTAAAGCAAAATAATCTAACCCGTTCGATCATAAACAGATTAGAGACAAGAACACGTGATAAGCACGAGCAGCTAATAAACCTAAGTAAAACAGCTAAAGAAGATCTACACAGAAGACAGGCTGCAGAACCTCTGTGAGACACGACAGAGATTATGTCGTCTTTGTCATGTAGCATTGTCTTTGCAGAGGACCAGTTTCCAGAACCTCTGTGAGACATGACAGAGGTTCTGTCACTTGAGACTTGTATGCTTGAGCATCTTCTATTGTTGGTCCTCTATGGTCTTTTGTGATATATCATCTTCTGTCAATACTTGCAGTTCACTTTTTCTATACTTTTACATTTAAGGAAATGAGAGCTAATAATCCTTATCTTCAAATCTTCATTGCATGCTTGGATGAAGTGCTGGAAAATCTTCTAAGTGTTGATGACCAGAGGATCGATGAGAATGCTCTTTCCATCGCATTCTTGGACTGTCTATCGGTCCTCTGGTTGAATTCTGCCTTGATGTCTTCATTGGTCTTCTGGTTCTTCATCACTTATTATTTTTCATTACTTTTTACATTATGAATTGTGGGGTTTAACAATCTCCCCCTAAGTAATGAAATAACATAGTCTAGTCTAGACACACTTGTGAAGAACATAAACTAATCTAGTAGAAAAACATCAAATTCCAAATTTTCATTGGATGATGAAATTTCTTACAATACTTGAATCAAAATACATCAAGGCAAAGCAAACAAAAACTTTTAACTCATCACGAGCAACCTGAGTATATTTCTCTGAAGCGCAGGAGTAGTCTTCGATAGGCGATGACTGTCGATATCTCGTGGATGAGCTGACTCCCTACTTCCCTCGGCACATTGTTTCTGCCTAGTCTTTCTCTAATAATTTTTTGAAACCATTCAAGTGTATCTGTTGAATACTTGAAGGCTTCAGTCAGTCTGAAGAATTTTTTAACCCCGAACTCATTCTTGTAAACAAGTCCAAGTTCGGGTTGAGTCTGAACCGAGGTAGATCATTTCTCCTGCAGGCCTTGGAAGTCTTCGTTTGGAGGAGCACAGGATAGTCTTTCAATGCCTAGCCTAAAAGCAATTTCAAAATCACTTTTGCTCTATGTTTCACCAGGGATTCCATTGTCTTCACTATTGCTCGGTTTGCCATTCCAAATCTTATGTCGTTATCCTGCCTTTGAGTTATGTAAGCATATAACTCGATCAAGTCTTATGGGTTGAGATTGATGAGTTCGTTTTTGTTGAACATGCTAACTAGCCCATGTGCTCTTTCCATGGTGAACTCGATGTACCGGATAGCTCGGTTGGCAAATGTCTTTACTTTCAATTCTATGACCCTCCTTATCCCATCATTTGAGAAGACAGCCTAGGGTGCTTGTGTGGTCTGTCTGATGAATCGATGGTGTAAGAGGTCCATAGACTCAGGCGATAAGATTGGAGGGTTGGTGGATAAACTCTCATCGCGGTCTTGGTACATATATTGATGGATGTTTTCCATCATGATTGGTTCCCTGGGTGGCAGTTGAGGACGTCTCCTCATCGACTCCATGTTTTGTATGATTTCATCTACCAGGCCTTGTGGAGGTTGCCTTGAAGAAGAGTGAGTATCCGCATGCACCACGGGTTGATGGGTTAAGGATTGTGTATAGGTTGGGGGTTGTGTTTTGGTTTTTGTTTGTGTATGGGTAGAGGGTAAGGTTTCTTCGGTTGGTTCCGTTTCATAGGCTTGGGTTGTTTTTGGTGCATGGGTTTATGTTGGGGTTTGTGGTTTTTGGGGCGAGGGTTGGTTTGTTATAGGTTCTGGTTGTGTAGAAAGGGTGAAGGATTGAGTTGTGCGAGGTGTTGGTGAAGGGGTTAAAGGTAGGTTTGTTGTGGGTGAGGGAGTGAAAGTTTGGTTTGTTTCTGTTTGTGGTGTGGTTGGCTTTTCATCAGTTGATGAACTCAACACGATGGGTTTTGGGGTTGTAGCTAAGGGAACATGTATATCTTGTTCATCATCAGAGGGCAAAGCCTCTGGTTCCCTTGCTTGGGTTTGTTCGGTAGAGGGTGGTTGTTGTGATGGTGATGGTTGTTATGGTGTAGCAGATTCGGTGTGATATGTAGCCGCCACCTCTTTCTCCCCCTCATGAGGTCCAAGACATTGATCATCGGGGTCTGGATCATCATGTCTTCGTTGTTTTAGGGGGCGGCTAGATGAGCAGGAGGCTCTTGATCTGTTCTTCTTCCATAATCAAATGTGGTCAGCAAGAGTACGCACCCGATCCTTGTTGTGCCATTGTTCCATGGTGCGAAGGATAGTGTTTGTTCGGTCTTGCTGTTGTAGAAGACTCTTCCTCAGCGCTATGGTAGGTTCAACGGATCGGGCGGCAAACTTTGCACTGATCTCATTGAAGGATGAGATCAGTGCCTTGGACAGAGCCCGAAGATCGGCTCTGGTGGCAAAATATGTGCTTGTAGTTGGTGGTGGTGGCACAGAGGGTGTAACGGATGTTGGAGGATGGGGAAGGTTTGCAATGAGATTCCTTACCTCTGCAGTGAAGGAGGAAAAGGCTTCATCAAAGGATGGGCCTGTAGAGGGAGGTGGGGGTTGACTTGGTTGTGGGATTTGGGCAAGTATGGTGGTGGGTAGTTGGGTGAGCGTGGTTTGTATGGTGGCCATTTGGGT
The DNA here is from genome assembly GCF_001531365.2 of Cynara cardunculus var. scolymus. Lineage (NCBI taxonomy): Eukaryota > Viridiplantae > Streptophyta > Magnoliopsida > Asterales > Asteraceae > Cynara > Cynara cardunculus. The sequence goes on along the minus strand of NC_037539.1, from coordinate 17,535,760 downwards.
GGTGAGTGTTGCGAGGGTTTCATCGAGTGATGAAGTGGATGGTAGTTGAGGTTGAGGGATTTTGGAGATGATGGAGGTGGGTATCTGATGAAGGTGTCGAATGATGGTTTGTAGTTGGGTAATGATGTAGGTGAGGTTTTCATCGGCCTCAGTTACTTGAGCCGTGAAGGTTGTGATTGATTGGATGAGGACTTGGTTTCTTTGTGTGGCTAGGGAGGATATGGTATTGTGGTGTTTGGTGACGTTTGTTGGAGCATTTGTAGGCGGGTTGTGTTAGATTGGGTTTGGGTTTCTATTTGGGTGAGATGGTGTTGGAGGATTGCAAGGGATTGGTGGAGGTCTGAGGTATCGGTTGAGGGTTGGTTGTCCACTATCCCTTGTTTGAGGAGTTTAAGGTCATCCAAGGACCGCGTCACTGTATCGACATAGGCTTGGAACTCTGCCTTTGTGACCAGATCGGCTTGTTGGGTAACCCCTGCAGCAACGAATGCTGCAGGTTGTGCCTCTGTTCCTGAGGCGCCTTCTTGGCCATGTGCGAATGTAGGCCTCGAAGGACTTCCATCATGTCCTTGATAGCCCTTGAGAGAAGAGCTATCTCATGATGTTGCTACATCAGCTTCCTCTTCCTCGGTTTCAGAGGCCGAGTAAGTGAAGCGAATGTGTGTCCCCTTCGATAGATCAAATATCGAAGGGGGAGGTGCATGAAGGGAAGATCGCTCTGAACAATCTATGGGTTCAACGTCAGAAGCAACACATGCTTCTGTGTGTGTGATGGGATGTGGCGAGTCCAGAGGCGAAGGGGCTCTTATCTCTTCATCACCTCTCTGTTGAGGGAGGGGTGATGGTAAACGTGGTTCCTCGGCTTGTCCATCTCCAGAGGCCCGAAAAATGGCCTCTGAATGGCTGGCTGGGGTTAGGGTGGGACTGGGTCGTCTTTTTTCAATATCCCTTTGGCTTTGATCGCCAGGGGTAGAAGATGTGGTTGCCCTTTGGGTAGTAGGGGGAGGAATAGTATGAGGATGGCCGGGGGAAGCACAAGTAGCATCATCATCAACATCATCTTCATCATCCGATGAAGATGACGCTTGTGCTCCCTCACTTGGAGGGGGGACGACTCTAAATGCTCCGGGGTAGCTGCCCTCGGTTCTTGGGACAACATGGAGCGTTCATAGGTCTGGCGTTTCTCATTTATCGATGGTATGACAGTGAGCATAGCCTGGGATAGCGGTCGATTGATGCTGTATCCCTCCTTCGAGAGGGTTGGTCGGTGTCCTTGCATCCTGTAGACCGGGGTGAAAGGCTCCGTAGCAGGTAGACCGTGATTCCTCATCGCGTCCCCAATGAAGAGGGCGAGGAAGCAGGGAAAGAGAACTACAGAGAGGGGCTTTCCTGCGGCTTGAAGTTTGCATTTTTTGATCACGGCCGCATGAATCTCGTTGCAAATGTGGAAGGCATAGTCGAGATTTAAGTTAAAGAATAGCCCATACATGATCGTCATTATGTTGAGGTTCCCTTGGTCTAGGGAACCCAACTTGTAAGTAAGGGATCGGTTGAGTATGGAGAAGAACAAATTCCATACTGGCGGGAGGAATTGTCTTTTAAAATCCGAAACATTGCGTAGGTCACGGTTGTAACCTAGCATCTTTATGAACCGGAGGATGTCGTTGGAGGTTGGTGGTTCGTCGTATTGTTCAATCATGAGTTCCCTTCTGGTGGGAATGCATAGCACCCTAGAAACTTTAGCTCGCGCTATCTTTAGCGAGCTTATCATGTCATTTGGGGCGTCCATATCCCCTATTATTCCGTGACTGGCGGGATGAAATTCGCAGGTTTGCCAGTATTGTTGTATGTACTTTAATGGTACGCCAGGGTCCACTAGAGTGAGAGCGGGGAGGAGGATGCAGTTCTTGAAGAACTCTATGATTATTGCAAAACGGTCGTTGAATAGGGTGTTGCGCAGTTCAATGGCATGATTGTTTGGTTTCATGGGCAAAAAGACAAGTGCGCGACTGTCAGCGCCTGTTGACTGTACTTGGCTATCGTTATTGTTGGATTCATGTGAAGCGGAGGAGGCCATTTTTGTGAAAGTTGCAGTTTTTTTGTTCGTCGGAGTCTTGTTGCAGGTTTTGAAGGCGTAAAGAAAGGATGAATGTGGAAGAAGGTTATTTATAGG
>NC_037539.1:17531681-17533472 GCF_001531365.2 Cynara cardunculus var. scolymus | reverse complement strand
GTTGGGTGGTGGGGTGGTAAAGGAAACGTTTTCTTGATTATTAAAATATAATAATCATGAAAAGTTTTGGCGGTTTAAGTTTTGGATGATATGATTTGAAGAATGTGAGTCGTCGTGATAGTACGTGCCATTAATGAATTTGACACGTGTCAAGCTGGGGTTAGGGAAGATGAGAAATTGAAACGGCTCAAGGGGGACAGCCTGTATGGTGTCAGGCACGTGGTAGTATGACGTCGTGCATTATTTGAAATAAAGATTTATTCCAAATAATATCGTGGTGAAGACGTTTCCCAAAAAAATAGTTTGAATTTAAAATCTCATCTAATTGTAAGATTAATACTAATTACGAAGTTTTGCTCTTCTAAAAACCCATGTTATATAGTTTTTAGTCACAAAAGATGCAATTATGTATAATCTTGAAAATGGTTTTCAATTTAGATGAGTTTTAGTGTAAAATCTATTGTCATGGAACCAGAGGAGCTCTGGTTAGGCATGACCCATTGGGTGAGGAGMYAGARGAGTTHTDGTTTAACATCAATGATGTTCATATATGTATTATTGGATTTGCATGATTTAGAATCATTGGTTAGCAAACCAAAGGCTCTTGTTGAGTTTGGCAATCCATTATGTAGAACCAGAGGAGTTCTGGTTAAATACATATATATAGCATTATAAGTGGCCAGAGGCTCTGGATAGTAGAACCAGAGACTCTGGATGGAAAATGCAAATGCACAAAATAAAAAAGGTGAAAAAGATTGCTCCCCCTCAAGTGTTGCTTGTGGCTGGATGTTGAAAGTATAAAAAACACCCCCTTAAAAAGATAAAACTTAAGAAAATTGGGGACAGAGGCTCTGGTCTATACAACCAGAGGCTCTGGTTTTGAAAGATAAGAAAAAAAAACTAAGTGGTTGTGTAGAGAGGTAATTGAGACTAGAGGGGCGCTGGTGGCAAAGAAAACAAAGCAGAGGCTCTGGTCTTTAGAACCAGAGGCACTGGTTGTTGAATGCAATGAATGTGATGGGAGGGTTAGAAAGATTGCGAGTCCAGAGGCTCTGGTTGTGAATGCAATGAATGGGAATAAGGAAATGGTGAAGGTCATGTGGAGTGCGATAAAAGGAAACTCTTTGAAACCAGAGTGGCGCTGGTTGCAAAGAGTCTAAAGCGAGAGGCTCTGGTCTTTAGAACCAGAGGCTCTTGTTTGAAGAAAAGAGATTCTGTGTTGGAAACCAGAGGCTCTGGTATTTGGAACCAAAGGCTCTGGTGAGTTATACTTAGTGATGAGAACTAGGTATAAACTTTGGACCAGGGTGAAAGAATGAATGAGATTTAGATGCATGAGAGTCCAAGGTTTGAGACTGGGACATCTCAAAGTTTTGGAGACCAGAGGCTTTGGTCTATATAACTAGAGGCTCTGGATTGAAGAAAAAGACTTGGTTAAAAAAAATACCAAGTATTTTCTTTCGACCAGAGGGGCTCTGGTTCCGAAGATAATATTTGCCATATTTTAATCGAAGTTATTCTAAACAGCCAGAGGCGCTGGTCTATGTGACCAGAGGCTCTGGTTCAGGATACTTGAAATTTTATGGCTAAGATGTTATATCACTTATAGTCATAACCATGAGATATTGAAGATCGCTGGTTTGAAGATAATTATTGCCTCTAAGTGGTGAGATTCAGCATACCCATCTTGCTGACTAGGAATAAAAATCGTTTCTCATCAAGAGCTTTTGTAAAAATATCAGCAAGTTGAATCTCAGTGGGAACAAAATACATTTCTATGTTACCTTTTTC
>NC_037539.1:17529534-17531586 GCF_001531365.2 Cynara cardunculus var. scolymus | reverse complement strand
CTTGGAATGCTGTACTGGGTTTGCAGAGATTGCTATGGCACTCTTGGAGTCACAGAGGATTGGGACTTTGTCATAATGGAAACCATAGTTCTTAAGCTGAGTCTTCATCCAAAGAACTTGTGAACAACATCTAGCTGCAGCAACATACTCTACTTCTGCTGTAGATGTTGAGACACAATTTTGTTTTCTAGAGGTCCAACTTACCAGCTTGTCCCCCAAGAGTTGACAGCTTCCAGATGTACTCTTTCTATCAAGCTGGCAACCTTCATGATTTGCATCTGTATAGGCTATTAGATCCAAGCCAGAGTCCTTTGGATACCAGAGACCCAATGAAGGAGTTCCCTTGAGGTATCTAAAGATCCTTTTGACTGCAGATAGATGCGATTCCTTGGGATTTGATTGATATCTTGCGCAAAGACATGTGGCAAACATAATATCAGGTCTACTAGCAGTTAGGTACAGGAGTGATCCAATCATGCCTCTGTAGGTTGTGACATCCACTAATTTGCCTGATGGATCAGCAAATAACTTAACTCCTATAGCCATAAAAGTTCTCATCGATGATGAATTTGAGAGAGAGTATTTCTTCAGAAGGTCAGTCACATATTTGGACTGATTGATGAAAATTCCTTCTGAAGTTTGTTTTCTTCGAAGACCAAGGAAGAAACTAAGTTCTCCCATCATACTCATCTCGAATTTGCTTTTCATCAACTCTGAGAATTTTTCACAATATTTTGCATTTGTAGAACCAAATATGATGTCGTCCACATATATTTGAACAAGTAAAATGTTACCTTTATGCTTCTTGAGAAAGAGAGTTGTATCGATTGTACCTTTTTCGAATCCATTGTCAATAAGGAAGGTAGATAGAGTTTCATACCAGGCTCTGGGTGCTTGCTTGAGCCTATAAAGAGCTTTATCCAGAAAATATACATAGTCTGGATGCTTTGTATCTTCGAACCTAGGAGGTTGCTGCACGTAGACTTCTTCTTGTAGTTTGCCATTTAGGAATGCAGACGTAAGATCCATTTGAAAGACTTTAAAGCCTTTAGGTGCTGCATAGGCTAGGAACATTCGAATGGCTTCAAGTCTTGTAATGGGAGCAAATGTCTCATCATAATCAATTCCTTCTTCATGGCGATAGCCTTTTGCAACAAGTCTGGCTTTGTTCCTTATTACAATGCCGTCTTCGTCCTTCTTGTTTCAAAAGACCCATTTGGTTTCTATGGCCGTCTTCCCTTTGGGTAGAGGCATAAGAGACCATACTTTTTTTCGTTCAAACTGGAGTAATTCTTCTTGCATTGCGTTTATCCAGTTTGGGTCTTGTAGGGCTTCAAAAATCTTCTTTGGTTCTATCATACTCAGAAAGTTAGCGAAGAGGCATTCATTTGCAGTAGCAGATCTCGTCTTGACACCAGAGGTTGGATCACCAATGATTTGGTGATGTGGGTGATTTTTTGTCCACTTGGTGTTTGATTGAGGTTCTGAAGCAACATGATGCAATTCTTCATCGACTGATGGAACTGCTTGCTCCCCCTCAACGAGATCATCTCCAGAGTTAGACTCTAGTTCTTGAGTATGATTTGAAGACATATGAGAAGTAGATGATGTAGCATGAGCTTCTGTAAGAGATGTACCTACAGCATTCGAGACTGCATGATCTTCATCGCTTCTGGATATAGATTTTGCATAAGATTCATGTCCAGAATTGAGGTGTGAGAATTTTGGATTTTATACTCTTATGAGACACAAGACAGAGGGTGTCTTGTCCCATGGAGGACACAAAGTCTAGAAGATAGAGATTTTCTTCTCTCTTTGCCTTGATGATTGTGTTACTGGGCTTTCTTTCTATGATGCAGAAACCTTTGCGAAATCTAACTTCAAGACCCTTGTCGCAGAACTAACTTATGCTTAGTAGATTGTGCTTTAATCCTTCGACATAAGCCACTTTGCTGATGGAGATATTGTCTTTGATGAGAGTGCCATATCCTTTGATGATACCCTTGCTGTTGTCTCCAAAAGTCACAGAGCCTCCAAATTTTTTGATGAAAG
>NC_037539.1:17523672-17528883 GCF_001531365.2 Cynara cardunculus var. scolymus | reverse complement strand
TTTTATCAGAGGAAGACCACTTCTGTTTTTGCTCACGAGTAAACTTGATGAACCTGAATGGAGTACTAGGGCCTTTTGATTTATCTTTGGCAGATTTAACATCTTTCACTTTTCCCTTTCCTTTGTCTGAAGATTTTATTGATGAAGGAATACCAGATTTCATTGAGGACTTGAAATTTTTAGGTTTGTTGTTCTCAATGATTTTTGGTGATTCACAACTTATCTCTTCTTTAGATTCAGAATCGAGAAAGTCTCTTACTGATTTCTCAAAATCAGAATTAGCATGGATTGGCGCGATGTGGGTTCAAAGGTTGATGCTTCAGAGTGATCTTCTTGAGGTTTCATCGATTTTGACTTCGATGAATTCTCAATTTTACTTGGGTGATTCATCGATTCATTAGTTTATGGTTCCTCATTCGGATTCTCCTTTTCATCAACAGCACATGCCGATGAGATAGAATTGACAAGCAGAGATTCTKGTTTTACAATAGGGTTTTCAACAATATCTGGTTTAGAAATGTCATTTCTTTTATCAGAATTCTTACATGTACTTTTCTCGTATACCACATTTTCAAAATCCTGTCTTGAAACGACAATTTTTCCATCGACTTTAACTCTTTTGAAATTTGCTTTTGGTTTTGGAGTAAAGTCGGGTTTTTGAATGCATCCAAGTTTGAAGGTGGACTCAAGGGTGCATTTCTTTGTTTCGATGAAGGATTCCAATTCATTAAATCCAATCCCTTGAGTGTCTGTTTGACCGTTTAATTTTTCAAAAACTTCTTGGGCATCTTTATACTTTTTCATCAGAAGTTCATTGGTTTGAAGCTTCTGATGAAGAACTTTCCGCTCTTTTTGGAAGAAATCTTTAAGAGCTACTGAGTTTAGTCTCTCTGCCTTAGATTCCTTTAAGGCCTTAGTTTTCTTTTCTCGGTCCTTAGTTATTCGCTTGTTTAATTCCAAAAGTTTATCTTCTTCTGATTTCTTAAGGATGCTTATGCGAGTCTTTTCCTTTGCTAGATCATCTTTTTCTTCGGTTAGAAAATCAGTCTCTCTTTTGTAGAAACTTGTTTCTTTTTCAGCTTTTATTCTTTCAGATTTTCAAAACTTAAATTTTCTTTTAATTTCAAGAAATCTTCTGAAAGTTTGATCACCCTTAACTCTAGTTCTGATGGAACATAGTTAGTTTCATTTGAGAAAGACTCACATACCTGGTCATCAGAGTTGGAGGTGGAGTCTGCATTGGATGTGGCCATTAGACAGATGAGTGTTTTGTCTTCATCGTCTGATGAAGAATCGGACACCCAATTTTCTTTTTCGGCAATCAAGCTTCGCTCTCTAGAACTATACTTGTATTTATTTTTATAGTAGTCAGCATCCTTGATCAATCGTCCTTTGCATTCCTTGGAAAAATGATCAAGTTTTCCACGCCTGAAGCATCGAAGGTCATTTTTCCTTCCATCCTAGTCCTCTTTTCTTTCCTCTCTTCTTTCTTCTCTTCTCTCTTCCCGTTCTTCTCTTCCATCTCTTCTTTCGTGCCTTTGATGGAATTTGGATGGCTTTCTATCATATGATGACTGGTATATTTCCCTTTTGAACTCTTTTCGCTCATAGGGTTTTCTGAAGAACTTCATTTGGAACTATTTTGTAATCAAGGCCAACGATTTGGCAAAAGCTTTAATCTCATCATCTGATTCAGAAGTTTCCTCTTCAGMTTCTGATTCTACCACCAATGCTTTCTTGCATTTCTTCTTATGTTCTTTGGCAGGAGTCCTTAATTTTTCCTTTTCATCAACAGCAAGAGCAAGAGGTCTACCGATGGATATCTTTTTCTTCATAATGTCGCTCTCTTGTGCTGCAAGTGTTGCAGGTCATGAAGAAACCAGCCATCTAGGTCCTGGTTTGCTTGTAGGGATATAGATAGCTGAGTCCATTCATCGCCTAGACTTTTTAGGAATAAAACGTTGTTTCTTCTTTAGTTCTGATGATATCGTTTCTTCGACATTGATTTATCAATGTGTTGAAGCGATCGTAAGTCTTTTGTAAGGGTTCATCAGGGAGGGCCTTGAAATTAGTGTATTCGTTGAGACATTGTGCTCTACGATTTTTCTTTGTTTTTGCTCCTCCTTCCAGTTGGCTTGCTAGTTCATCCCATAGTTCCTTGACTGTGGAACATGTATCAAGGGACTGGAAGATTTCGTTGGGTAGAGTCATGATTATCAATCTTTTGGCCTTTTGTCAATTTCAATTCTTTCCTTGTCATCTTCGGGCCAATTCCTTTCATCTTTGGGCATGTAGTAGGCCGGAATTTCAGTTGTGGTGGTTGTTCCTGGAACACTTGGGACAAGCCTTGAGCGGCTTATTGTCCAGATTAGTGTAAACCGGATAAGCCTTGAGCGGCTTATTGACCGGACTAGTTTAAACCGNCAGTATTAACTCTGCCAGATGGATCTGAAGATTTTGTAGTATACAGTGATGCTTCGAAGTTGGGATTGGGATGTGTTTTAATGCAAAGAGGAAAAGTAATCTCTTATGCGTCAAGACAACTGAAAGAACATGAAAAGCAGTATTCAACTCATGACATGGAGTTAGCTGCAGTGGTTTTTGYATTRAAGATCTGGAGACACTATCTTCTGGGAACGAAATGTTAGATTTACACTGACCATAAAAGTTTACAACATTTGTTCAACCAGAAAGATTTAAATATGCGACAACGCTAATGGATCGAATTGGTCAATGATTATGATTGTGAAATTCTCTACCATCCAGGAAAAGCTAACGTGGTGGCTGATGCTTTAAGTAGGAAGGAAAGAAGTGGAACCATCAAGACTGTAGCAATGAGAATGAATTTGATTCCTGATATTCGTAAAGAAATTCAGAAGTGCCAACAAGAAGCTGTGAAAGAAGAATTTGGAAAGACAGAAAAGTTGGGTAAGATGATCTCAACCTTGGAACAGAATGATGAATGACTGATGTGCTTTCAAGGACGAATTTGGGTACCACATTTTGGAGATATCTGAAGTAGGATATTGAACGAAAGTCATAAATCCCGTTACTCTATCCATCCAGGTACCAATAAGATGTATCGTGACTTAAAACCTTTTTATTGGTGGCTAGGATTGAAAAGAGATATAGCACAGTATGTGGAACAGTGTCTAACATGTTTACAGGTCAAGATTGAACACCAGAGACCTTATGGAAGTATCCAATCTTTGGAAATACCTGTATGGAAAAGATATCACATTACCATGGATTTCGTTATGAAATTACCACGAACACCAAAAGGATATGATGCGATTTGGGTAATTGTAGATCGTTTATCTAAATCTGCACATTTTCTACCGATAAGAGAGAAATACTATTTAAAAAAGCTAGCGCAGATTTACATTAAAGAAATTGTTACCAGACACGGTGTTCCCTTGTCTATTATCTCTGATAGAGACAGTCGGTTTACTTCAAAATTCTGGGGAGGGTTACAGAAAACTCCGGGGTCTGAAATTCGACTAAGTATAGCTTATCATACGCAGACTGATGGACAGAGTGAAATGACTATTTAAACTCTTGAAGATATGTTGAGAAGTTGTATTATTGACTTTGGAGGATCATGGGAAGATCACTTACCATTAATAGAGTTTGCATATAACAACAGTTATCATTCCAGTATCCAAGCGGCACCATATGAAGTATTGTACGGACGTAAATGTCGAACGCCATTGTGCTGGAATGAAGTGGGTGAAAAACAGCTAATGGGTACTGAAATTGTTCAATAAACTTTTGAAAAGATTGAACAGATCCGCGAAAGAATCAAAACAGTACAGGATCGCCAGAAAAGTTATGCAGATAATCGTCGAAAATCCATTGAATTTGATATAGGCGATTTTGTAATGTTAAAAGTTTCGTCATGGAAGGATGTTATCAGATTCGGAAAGAAAGGAAAGCTCAGTCCGAGATATGTTGGGCCATTCAGAATCTGTAAGCGAATTGGGCCAGTGGCATATCAGTTAGAGCTACCAGAAGAACTGAATCGAATTCACAACACTTTTCATGTATCGAATCTGCGAAAATGTTTGGCTGATCCGAATCTAGCTGTACCTTTGCCAGAAATTCAATTAGACAGTAAATTGAATTTTGTAGAGACACCAGAAGCCGTAATTGACAGAAAAATAAGGGTGCTGAGAAACAAAGAGATAAGCCTGGTTAAAGTACAGTGGAAGTTTCACAAAGGACCGGAAGCGACATGGGAATTGGAGTCAAATATGAGATCAGAATACCCATGGCTTTTTGATTAAAGGAATTCCGGGACGAAATTCTCTTGAGGGGTGGATAATGTAATAACTGGATCCTGGTTATTACCCAAGGTATTTAATACGTGATTATTTAAATAAATGATTACGTGATTGCATGATAAATCAATACATGCCAGTATGTGAAGTTGGGTATTAATTGAATATATATTTATATATATATATATATATGTATTTAGAAATACATGGTATATATATATATATATATTCATATGATGCATGCATGTGCTATGTATGTATGTGTGAGTGTGCATAATTTAAATATGCAAGAGGTGGAAAGGAGGTAGAAGGCGGTTTAAGCTGACCTTCCATTTTTGGAAGGTATAAAAAGGGTAGAGTCTCTTCATTTGGCTCTCCCTGCTATTTTGAGAAAATTAAGAGGTTTAAAGAAGTGTTGTCCGGTTTGCTAAAAAGGAGTGATTTCAAGTTCGTTTGCAAGTGTCAAGTTTCAAAAGGGGTTGATTTCTAGCGTTTTGGATTCAAAAGCTTTATAAGGTGAGTGGTTTCTAAACCTTTTTGTATAAAGATTCTACTGGTTTTATTTGCATGCTTCGTATTGATATCATTTGGAAAGAAACTTTGATTATATTGTTTAAGTGTTTATCCGGACAAGGAGTGACCGGATAAGTATTTTAACCGGACAAGCCTTGAGCGGCTTATTGTCCGGATTAGTGTAAACCGGATAAGCCTTGACCAGCTTATTGACCGGACTAGTTTAAACCGGACAAGCCATGAGCGGTTTGTTTTCCAGAGTTGGTAAACCGGTTGAGTGTTGAGCGGTTTATAATTGGTAGTATTACTTAAAATTTTATACCGAGAAGTAGGAATACGATCAAGTGGTGAGCGGTTTAATTTTAAACCGGACAAGTCTTGAACGGACTGTTGTCCGGATTTGATATCCGTTCAAATA
>NC_037539.1:17520962-17522727 GCF_001531365.2 Cynara cardunculus var. scolymus | reverse complement strand
TTTTCTTATATGCATTTCGGATGATGAATTGCTTCTGATGATTAGTTTTGTTGTTTAATACAAGATTGTATTTTGAATTTTTGGACCTTTTATTTGGTCATGATAGTTTCTTGTATTATGGGACCCAGGTGTATATGAATATGTATTTCTTTGGTATGAAATATATGTCTTACATGCAATGCGTGGGTTGGGGCGTTACAAAAAAACAACAAACAAATTGGTGACCGGATTTGGAATCCGGACAACATAAGAAAACAAACAAAAATACTAAGTCTAAAAGAGAAGAATTAAACCGGACAATCATCAACCGGATTAAGGTTGATCGGAGTAAACTTCGATCACCTTGTCTGGTGTGATATCCGATCAAAAACTAAACTAAGACTAAAAAAAATACTAACGTACTAAACAAAAGCAAAAATACACACATATAACAAAGATAAAACTGATATTATTATTATTAAGCCTTTTATGGTTCATTTTAAGTTCCCATTCAAGTTCGATTCAATATGATTAACAAAACAGTCCAATCAATCCAAATGTCCAAAACGAATCCAATACGATAAAGGAATAAGAATAACAGAATCAACTGAAATAAACCTTGATGAGTAAAGTGATGGAACAGTAGAAGAAGCAGTCTGGGCGATAAACCAGAGAGATGAGCGGAGAAGACGATGAATAGTAAATGAGGATAAAAAGTAAAAAGTAAAAATGAGGCAAATATTTATAGTCAAAATCAAAAACCGTTCAAATTCTAAATCGCTCAAGACTTATCCGGATTAGAAAAAATTGGTCAAGAGGTGTCCGACTTATGGAATGAGAAATATCTAAGTGTTAATCCGGACAATAAATCGCTCAAAGCATAGACGATTTAGAAGAATGCCAGTCAAGACTTGTCTGGTTTAAGGATAAATCGCTCAAGGTTCAATCGATTTAGAAATAAATCGCTCAACAAAAAAAATTAAATCGCTTGAGTTAAGGATTAAACCGCTCAAGAATTGAACGATTTAAATACTTGAAAGAATAATCTCAACAAACGATTTAGGAAATTGGACAAATGAATTCATCGATTTAGCAATCCGCTCAATCCTTTGCAAAGTATATCTAATCTTATCTGGATAAGAGTTTATCATATAGCCTTTTGTCCGGATGTCTAAAACGGACAATAAATCGGACAAGTGTTGTCCGGATTAGAATAAATCAGCCAAACACTTATATTTCAAAACTCTATATCTTTCAAAAACTAGATAATATTCAAAATACCTGTAAGAAAAATATAAACTGTTAGTTCAAAACAGATAAAATTCAATCCCCCTCAAAATATGATCAGATAAAAGAAAAACACACTCCCCTTCAAATATAGATTCCCACGATCAAGAAATTTAAAATCAGATAGAAAAAATTGAAACACTGACTTGTATTTTTCAAAAATACAAATATTTGACTAAATGAATTTGAATTAAACACAATTCAATTACTTGAACAGTTTTTAATAAAAATTCAAATTTTCAAATCGATGAATAAGTCAACTAAATGAGTTTTTCATCTAAAGCTTTCGTAAATAAGTCAACTAAATGAAATTTTGTATTTACAAAATACAGTTCAATGGTTCTTTTTTCTACATGATCTTTAATAAAATGATATCGGATATCTATATGCTTGGTTTTAGTATGTTGAACTATTTTACATGAAATAGCAATAGCACTTTTGGAATCACAGTAAATTGGAATTTTATTAAAATAAAACTCGTAGTCTCTGAGCTGTGTCT
>NC_037539.1:17518613-17520836 GCF_001531365.2 Cynara cardunculus var. scolymus | reverse complement strand
TCCCTTTAAGATAACGGAAAATGCGCTTAACGGCACTTAGATGGGACTYCTTTGGATTAGACTGATATCTGGCACAAAGATGTGTTGAAAACATTATATCAGGTYTACAAGACGTCAAATACATCAAAGAACCTATCATACCTCGATATGTTTAATGATCAACAACTTTTCCAGAAGGATCAGCATGGATCTTCGTTCCATGAGCCATAGGTGTGTTTTGATAGATGAACAGTTTTCCATATTAAATTTCTTCAGGATATCTAAAAAGAAGTTCATCTCACCCATCATACTCTTTTTAAAACGTGAAACCATCAACGCAGAAAAGTTTTTATAGTATTTGGGGTATGTAGATCCAAATATTATGTCATCTACATAAATTTGTATCAAAATAATATCAGACTTTTCCATTTTAATGAAAAGGGTTGTGTCAATATTACCTTTCGAGAAGCCTGACTTTACCAGAAACTCTGATAAGATATCATACCAAGCTCTCGGAGCTTGTTTAATGCCGTAAAGCGCTCGATCAAGGATGTAGACATGATCCGGCTTTGACTGATCAACAAAACCCTCCGGTTGTGAGACATAGACTTTCCTCTTTGAGAAATCCATATAAAAATGCTGTCTTGACGTCCATCTGATACACCGTGAAGCTTTTGTGTGCCGCGTACGCCAAAAACATTCTTATTGCTTCAATCCTTGCAACTGGGGCAAACGTTTCGTCATAGTCAACGCCTTCTTGTTGATTATATCCTTTAGCAACGAGCCGAGCCTTATTTCTGACCATAACACCATCTTCATCATTTTTATTTTTGAAAACCCATTTAGTACCAATAATCATCTTATTGTTGGGACGAGGTACCAATCTCCAGACTTTAAGTGCTTCGAAATGGTTCAGCTCTTCTTGCATTGCTAATATACAATCCGGATCTGCTAGGGCTTTAGAAACCTTAGTCGGCTCAATAGTACTCAAGAACGTGGAATACATACACACATTAGCAGTCGCGGACCGTGTACGAATAGTTGCTGATGGATCACCAATTACTTGATGTATTGGATGATCTCGGGTCCACTTCTTGCTATGAGGTAAGGGAGTATAAGAACTTTGATCTGAATTTTGATCAGTATAAGAACTTGGGGAGTTTATAGGAGCAGGTTTAGGTGAAGATTCCATAATAGGAACTAGTATAGGTTGAACATCTGATTGAGGTGGATTATTATCAACTTGTTCAGCTAACACCTCTTGCATTTCAGAAGTTTCACCCTCTTCACACTGAACAGGACTGTTCGGATTCTCCATTTCTATTTCTTCATCGACTTCTTCTGTTTCCTCTTCTGTTTCAGTTACAGGCACATCAGGAGRTGGACCCGATAACTGTTGTTCAGTTGAATTTTCCCTGATCAAAACAATAGACTGATTAGGTTTATTATCAAAATATTCTTCATAAAAGTGTTCAAATAAGAAATCTAAATCAGCTTTATTAGAGTTAGAAGTCTCAGGTTGATCAGCTTTCCGCAAAGTGTTAATTATAAGTCCGGGTCCTGAACTGAATTGTTCAGAAGCCACATCAATGACTTCATCAAACGATATATTCACGCTTTCATTGATGATTTTGGTCCGTTTATTGTAGACCCTGTATGCAGCGGATGGCTTCGAGCATCAAACAAAAACTGATTCATCAGCTTTAGCAACGAACTTCCCTCTGTCCTCTTTGTCATTTAGAATGAAGCATGTACATCCAAAAACTCGAAAGAAATTGATGTTAGGTATTCTTTTATTTATTATTTCATWYRRAGTTTTACMAAACCTTTTGTTTACAAGAGAGCGGTTTTGGGTAAAACAAGCAGTCGCTACTGCTTCAGCCCATAAGAATAAAGGAAGACTGGAACATGTAAGCAATGTCTGTGCCGCTTCCACCAACGTTCTGTTCTGACGTTCAACAACACCATTCTATTGTGGTATCTGGGCTGCCGAAAATGTATGAGAAATACCAATGGATTCGAGATATGAACCGAGTGTGTTGTTCTTGAATTCAGTTTCATTGTCTGTTCTGATTTTTTGAACTTGAAGTTGCAGATTATTTTGAACTTTCTTCAAGAAAGAAATAATTGTCTCGGCTGCTTCATTCTTAGACCTCTGAAAATGAACCCAAGTATATCTGGAATAGTCATCGACTATGACCAGCACATACTTTTTACCATTGATGCTTTGAATTCTCATAGGAC
>NC_037539.1:17512323-17517666 GCF_001531365.2 Cynara cardunculus var. scolymus | reverse complement strand
ATCATCTAATACAGATTTAGTAAAATTATTCTTCTTCAGTTGAGTAGATGATTTGTCTTCTTCTTTTACTCTCCAATAAGTCTTAAACTTCAACGCATTATCTGAAAAAGGAAAAAGAAAATTATCAGGTTTACTTGAATGTCGATCTTTCTTTTTCTTAGTAAGCTTCTTCTGTTTCCTTGAATTCTTTTTGCTTTTATTCCTTTTATAATAAACATCCTCAGAAACATGTTTTTGGTTAAAATTCTTTTCAAAATCTGAAGCTAAATAAGAGCTTTAATGTTGTATTCAAGTTTCTCTTTACTATATTTGCTTTGTAATAGTGTAGCTTTACTATTTTCTAGTATAAATAGTATTTTCCTTGTAATTGTCATTAGCAGAATTGTAATCAAGATTAGAGCTGTAACTTCTATCTGTCTCAATCAAATCAGTAACATTTGATGATATATTCTTCTCTACTATTCTATTTCATCTTGTTCTTGAAGATTTTATCATTTTTGTATGAATCTTAGACTTCACAAAATATTATTGCAAATAAGCTCAAATGATCAGATAAAAGTTGATCAAAAAAAAAGTAGCGCTTAAGCACTATCAACAAGGAGAATTTCTTCTGGAATGCTTTAGTCAACATTGCCATTGCTTGTTTGATATCTGACATTTCAAAATCTGAATCTGAGCTGTTACTATCTTCTTTTTCAGATTCACTTGACTGGCTAACTTCTTTGACTTGCTTTCCAGACCTGTTTTTTAATTTCTTCTCCTTTCTCTCAGATACAAGAGCCAAAGGATCAACAACTTCTTTCTCTTTCTTTTTTGCATTTCGGATTTCCAAAACATCTTGTTCATTCTGTTTCAGAGTTTCATAGATCTCATGAATATCGATATATCAGATAACTGGTTATTAAATCTGATATGATTAGCAAATGGTTTCCACTATGATTGGAGATTGTTAAGAAACTTAACATTTATCTCTATTGTAGTTTTGGAAATTCCATTCTTTGTCAGCTCATTAAGCAGTCTGGCAAGCCTATTATAAACACCATCAAGACTTTCACCATCTTTAGCCTTGAACTTTTCATATGCTGAAATACAATTAGTAATCTTCAGCTGAGTTCCTACTTTCGAACCCATCATCATCTTTTCAATTTGAACCCACATGCTATGACCTAATGATTTATGACTGTCAATACTAGTGTAAATATCATTAGTCAGTGCTTGCATCATATAAGATTTGCAGAGCACATCAGCATGGGCTGTCTCTTTTTCTTCAGTTAAATATTGATGTTTTTGTTTGATTACTTTTTGAGCAGGTATGCCTTCTACTACATTAGCAGGTATCTGTAGGAAGTATACAGCAGGACCTTCAAGTAAAGATTGCATAATCAGATCTTCTTCTTTCATTCTCTCAATGAAGTTCAGAAATCTATCTCTCCATTGATTATAATCACCACGAAACAAAACAGGTGGCTTGGTATCAGTACCAATAGCCATTGCCTTGATTACAATTCTGCTAATGACTTGGTAACGACAATTACAAGGAAAATACTATTTATACTAGAAAATAGTAAAGCTACACTATTACAAAGCAAATATACTAAGGAGAAACTTGAATACAACATTAAAGATCTTACTCAAACCCAACATTCTCCCCCTTTGGATTCAAGTTTGGACTCTTGTAAATTTCGTCTTTCGAAGTCCAAGAATCTTCTCTAATCTTCTCAGAGCGTTACTGTATTGGATTTTCTCCTCGAGCAGATGTGTGTCCCACAATTCAATGATCAATCTTCACAAAACCTTCATAATCATGGCAGATCTAGATAAAACTTGTAAGAACATCAAGAACACTAAGATGATAGTTGAGAGGAAAAGTCAAACATTCAAAGATCAGTCAAACCTCTTATTACGTATCAGAATATACAAATGAGCTCTCTTCACTACTAATTACAAAGACATACTCCTATTTATATGGTCAAACATCTAAACAATAGTCAAAGTCAAACCTGCCTAAGAAAAGTCAAACACGATGACTTTTACAATTATAGACAATATTTAACTTTCAAGACGAATACAATTTAATACTGATTTTCAGTCCTAACATTCTCCCCCTTTGTATTCAGACTTGAATGAAAATTCTATACTTTGAGTTTTTGTTTGAACTTTGAATCTTTAAGCACATAATGTCTTCTTCAAAAGAATTCTTCAACTTGAAATCTTTAAGCAATCAACTGTTGAGAAAGATCTTCTAGCATTCTCCCCCTCGAATGTAGAACCGTAGTGATCTTCTCTTTTGACAATGTAGACCAGTATTAACCAAAATCTTTAGAATTAAAGTACAAGATGTGATCTTCAAAGGATCTTCAAAATTAATCTTCAGACTTTTTCTTTGTAAACTTTTGAAACATTGATCTTCTCATTCAAAAACTCTCAGTCGATGTAGCACATGAATAATCTTTCTGTGATTATCTYCAGTCGCGCTTCTTTTGAGTCWTTTGCCACTTTCRAAGTTACTCCCCCTTGATCTTTGCATCAGATTCCCTTTAACAATGTTCGGAAATGAATATTTCATTCATTATTACATATACTCCCCCTTATGATGAAATGAGAATCATTCCATCATACATAAGATTAATGAAATTTTCCGGCCGTCAATTCAAGAAACTGTAAGTAGATCTTTTCAAATCTACTTGTTTAATCTTTTCAGATTAAGGGAATGGGAAGGTAACATCCAATTTCAACGAATGAAATTGTTTTCAATCTTATAAAAAGATTGGCCTGTGAGTATAACAGATATACTCAATACAACGGATGTACTGTATATATGAGACTTTTTAATGTTCATCTCACCAGGTCTTCCATTCAATCATTGATAGCTAAAAAATAGCATATCTATGAATGTTTTGGCGAATTAACATATAAAATGCTAAATCTGTGTAGTGTAAAAGAATAAAGCAATTAATGCTTCTGTTTAGGCTCAAAAAGATAAACCGTGTGGATTACACAAATTTATCAGACTCAATATGTGATCAAAAAGACTTGAAGGGGGGACATATATCCTTCTGATTTCAATATCAACTTTCTACGAATGAGAAACTGATAGATGATGAGCTGCGTGCCCCAAATGTTATTGAAACATTTATCTGTTGAGAGATAAATGAGTAGTTGGTGGGGTTGTGACAAGAATTGGCCTGGGCTTTGCCTTTTTCAATATTAGTCTCCAAAAAATCGAGAACTAATAGATTATGTGGTATGCCCGAATTATGTAAGTTTGGAACAAGATTCTCATTTTCTTTTAATCCTGACACAACTCTCGTCAATTCTTTTAGCTCACAACAACTACCCCTCTCTTTTCATTTTAGTCTCAGCACACAAACCCTTTTTGATTTAAAGCTCACTCAGATATGGTTGTCCTCTTGGGTAGGTTTGTCGGTTTTGACATTCCATAGAGGTATTTCTGATAAGCACTCAGTCCCTCCTAAACTTTAGCGTTATGCACATTTGATCACAATAGTTCAAAAATATTATTTCTTTAAAGCACAATGATCAGATAAAAGTTGATCATAAATTTTGGCTTTAAGCACAATTAACAAAAGAATGAAGCGACAACGATTCGATTATTCGGTAGGCGAGAGAAATGAATGAAGATCTGTAAGAACAAGTTTACAGATTCTGATATTAAAAAAAATGAATGTATATGAATCAATGTAAAAAAAATATCAGAAAACAAAATTTGAATACAAACGAGTGTATTATCACCGAAAAAGATTTTCATATAAGAGACGTGATAATAACAGTTTGAAGAATAGCTGAAACAGGTATTGGAGTTATGTACGACRAGAAATTACGCAAGTAAAATCTCAAGAAATATATGTTCAGAGAATGTACTCGTTTCAGAAAACAGTTCTATTTTCAAAAACATTTATTCAAAAAATTCTAGAGAACTCCCCCTAGAAAGTAGATTTAAGTAATGAATCAGTTAAGCTAAAAAAATTAGAAACTTTGAAGAAAACATTTTAAGTACGGGTTCTAAACTGAGTATTTAGAAACCACACTCGGTAAAGCACGGGTCCTGAACTGAAATGTTCAGAAGCCTCTTTTGGAATAAATAACAACTCCCCCTGCATTGGTGTATCACTTAAATGATGTTCTGATTAGCACAAAATTGACACACCTGCAAAATCAGATCAAGTATATTTTGGTACCCAAACGAACTTGGGTCCTATGTTGTTAGTATCAGGTTGGGGTATGTTGTAATTTCCAAACCATTTATTTCTATAAGATATTTTCTTTTCAGCACTTTTAGATACATAAGATATCACAGAATGCATGAAATGGTAAGGTCTAAAAGAAGTAAAAAACTGAAATAATTCATTTACTCTACTTGGAGAACAACAATTTTTACTATTTCCAATATCAAATAATTCATCAATTGAATATCTTGTTACAGAACTATTCAATTTGGAATCATTTAATACGGATTTAATAAAATTATTCTTTTTCAGTTGAGTAGATGATTTGACTTCTTCTTTTACTCTCCAATAAGTCTTTAATTTCAACACATTATCTGAATAAGGAAAAAGAAAATTATCAGATTTACTAGAATGTCGAACTTTCTTTTTATTTGTAAGCTTCTTCTGTTTCCTTGGATTCTTTTTGTTTTTTAATCTTTTTATAATAAACATCCTCGGAAACATGTTTGTAATTAAAACTATTTTGAAAATCTGAAGGTAAGTCACAATCCTCAGTCATATTGGTTTTAACAATAAATTCTTCATAACTGGATAAATCATTTGTAAATCTAAACTTATCAACGTCATCATCTAAACAAACATCTGAATTTAAAATATTTGAAAAATTAATTTCTTCATTAAAAACATTTATTTCTTCTGAGTCATTAGCTTCACTTAAAGATTTGTCGCATGAAAAATACTCAGACTTAACATGTTTCGTTTTCTTTATAGAATTTTCTAAAGATTTTCAATTTTATCTAAAATTTCTTGTTTTTGTTTATCAAATGAAAGTCTTTCATCATTTAAAGTCTTTTCCAGCTGAACCACTTGTTTTTCTAAAATAAGAGTAGGAATATAAGGTTTAGGTTCAACTGGTTTTGCTTCAAGCTCTACTTTTGAATAACTATGAATAAAATCTGTTGAAACTACAGAGTCTTGATCTTTGTAACTTTCATTTAATTTTGAATAATTAAACGGAACTTGCATCTTGTCTTTTYTTTGACGATTAAGATCTTCTTTTTGTTCAACCTCGTCAAAAGATTTTGTAAACTTTACTGAATAATCGGGATCGCAAAAAATATATTGAGAATTGTATAAGGTCGGGGCAGATCGTAAA
>NC_037539.1:17508762-17511801 GCF_001531365.2 Cynara cardunculus var. scolymus | reverse complement strand
ATGCATGATTGATGAATTACTTCATTATTCATGAACTCTTTCTCCTTATAACTCTCGATGTTCTTTTCCAGCTCATCAATCTTAGCTCTCAACTCCTTTATGATATCTGCCATTAAAAAAAATAGATTGATCAGATAAGATCTATGCAATGAAATCAGTAAAAGAAAATCAGAAACAGTTAAGCTCAAAAAGAATATCAGAAAAACCCAAAAACAGAACAAAATGATCTAAAAATTAAAATCTAAACAAAAAATTAAAACAAGCTAAAAAAATGTCCAAGTTCAAAACAATTATCCATGTCCAAAAACTGATTCTAGCCCAAGTCACACAACCAAGTCACAACCAGCAAATGTAATTCCTCTACTTTTCTCTGTGATTAAACAGGAAAACAGGTTCAGTGAGCAATTTATAAGTACTCTAAACTGTTATAACAGCCTCTGAATCCTCCTGTTATAACAACTAACTTCTGTTCCAGAGTGTCACTCAAAGCTAGTTGTCCATGACAAATCAAGATTGTTTGAATACAGTCGGATCTGCTCAATGTGAAAGTTAAGACTCCTTCCTGCTTCAAAACTGCACTCTAAAAAGTCCTTAAACAGTCATGCACCCTTTGGCCAGGCTGTACTTGCTGCATGTGGCTCATTAGGACCTACAGCTGCACATCGAACTCGAACCAAGTACTTAAATCACTATTTCAAATAGACCAAAACAGAACTGTTTGTATTAACTTGGTCAGAACTGTGCAAAATGATAGTCTTCACAAATCACCTATAGGAACAATACACAGTCAAATTAGTAGTGACCTGTTAACAAAGCAGTATTATGACTTTACAAACAGAAAGCTGCAATAAGACCAAGATTTGTGATACAAACAACAGGTATTTCAGACACAATACTAGTTGCTTCTCTTCTTCAAGATGATTGAAGTCTAGTTAAAAATATAGCTCAGGGCCTGAATCACAGCGTCATGCTTTTGCAGAAGCCTGGAAAGATTGGAACTTTCTCCTTAAATCTGTTACAATCCTTATTTGAAAGGTTATATCTATGAGGTGGCTTAAATGCAACAGAGATGTACCAACCGCAACTTCAAACAAATAGTAACAGCATTCTAAACATGCTTTATACAGTCTCCTTCTTTGTCCCGGGCTGCTGTTCCAGTGCACAAATTTACACTATTGTGTATGATGATCGTGAGGGAACAGAAGAAATGAATACAATAACTTCAAATCTGTTTTAAAACAGTTAAAATTGCATACTAAACCTGATGTACATTACTAAACCAGACAAAGCAGAAACAGCAACACCTCACTACATAAACTGTGAAATTCAACTGAAAACAACTGAAAACAACATCAGGTTTGATGTTGCAGACAAACTATTTCAAACTGTCACGATGCTGAATACAGAAGTACCTAAACCTGCTCAAATCACTCAACAATCTATGTTTCACATAAAGACACCAGCATTGGTTCTTTTATGAGTTTGCATAAACTGTTTCTGCTCAAACTCAATCAAAACAACAAGTGATTTAGCTTAATAGAACCTGTGTAGCTGCAGATGGGTATGGTATAACAACAATCTTCAAATCTCAAGTCTGCTCAAAGTTAGCAGTCTGCTATACAAATAGCAGTAAAATACAGTTCAAGCCTCAAATCCTTAAAGAAACAGTAAGAACAAACAGCTACAAACAGTTATGTTTAAATCTATTTAAAACTGTGCAATTACCAAAATGAAACTTCTGTCAATCTTGTACCAAGTAACTACAGAACATGCTTAAATTCAACTTTACTTGCTACTGCTGCTAGAGTTTAACAGTCCTCAAATTGCAAACACAGATAAACAATTCAGAAAATACGATGGAACAGAAAATATCAACTACTGTAGCTTCCCTTAAGCAAAAGCTAGTTTCTGAGTGGCCTCAAGGTAAACCTGTAGTACCCAAGAGTATGAATGACTTAAAGCTTATTCAAGATCAACAGCATAAACCATCCACCACTGTGTCTCTCAAATCAATTGCTTTAGTTTAAAACAAAATCTAATCTGGACAGAAGTTGTGAACGATTAACAAACCCGGATACAAGTGATTTGTTCAAGTCAGTTCATTGTACCAAGCGATTTAGTTATCCGGACACTAGTCCGCTCAAGTTGTTACAATCACAGAACCAATCGATTTTTGTGCGGACAACTCTCCGGTCAAGATTTGAAATAAATCGCTCAATTGAAAACTCTAAATCGATCAATCAATCGCTCACCCACTTGGTTTAAATGAAAATCAAAATCTCCTTACTCTTATCCGCTCACTTCAATACCTTTAATTGCTCAAGCTTTCTGCGATTTAGATATCCGGTCACTAATACGGTCAAGAGGTGATCGGTTTAGGTATAAACCGCTCAAAAATTAACCCTAAACCTGAGATTGGACTTACCTGTGATTTGTACGAATCCACTGAAATAGTGTGCGGTTTAGCTTAAATCGCTCAAGGCTTCTGTTAGCTCTTATTTCCTTAAATGTAAAAGTATAGAAAAAGTAAACTGCAAGTATTGACAGAAGATGATCTCTCATAGAAGATCACAGAGGACCAACAGCTGAAGATGCTCAAGCATACAAGTCTCAAGTGACAGAACCTCTGTCGTGTCTCACAGAGGTTCTGGAAACTGGTCCTCTGCAAAGACAATGCTACAAGACAAAGATGACAGAACCTCTGTCGTGTCTCACAGAGGTTCTGGAATATATCCTCTGCTTTGAAGTGCTTTCAAGTCATATCTGGTAGAGCCTCTGTGATGTCTCACAAAGGGTCTGCAACATGTCTTCTGTATAGATCTTCTTTAACTGTTTTACTTAGGTTTATTAGTTGCTCGTGCTTATCATGTGTTCATGTCTGTAATCTGTTCATGATCGAACGGCTTAGATTATTTTGCTTTAGGTCATGTCAGAAAACGGTTACTTGCTTGTATAAATAGCAGCGTAGGCCCTTGTATTTYWGYGTGCTTCCGTATTGTAATTGTTAACATTTTCATCTATTGAAAATCATTTGAAGCT
>NC_037539.1:17506376-17508595 GCF_001531365.2 Cynara cardunculus var. scolymus | reverse complement strand
CTACAATTGGTATCAGAGCAGGAATCAAATTTTAATTTGATTTATTCTGTTCTTGGTATTCATCCTTATTCGCTCAAGAACACACAGTCGTGTTATTCACCAGGTTACCCTGTTTTCACTGTTCTATCGATTTTCTTCACTTTTCTTTTGATTCTTCCTCTTTTAATGGCAAATATAGCCAATACATCCTTCATGAGTACTGGTTCATAGTCCAAACCTCCCACACTCATTTGCGAAGAATACCCTCAATGGAAAGTTCGAATGGTGAACTTTCTCGAAGGGATTCATCCTAGAATCTGTGAGTTCCTCTACAACCCTTCGTACGTCCCAATAAATCTAATTCCTAGAGTTCTAGCAACTGGAACCACACCTGAAATACCTGGGCACTATGAACCACGTCCTAAAGCAAACTGGAGCGACGAGGACAAGATTATCGTTGATTTGGGGAACAAATGTAAACGTTTGTTAATCATGGCAATTCCTAATGACATCTTTAAGTGTATTGATCACTGTCAACTGTCCATGGATATCTGGGCAGAACTGGAAAAGCAAATTGAAGGTGGAAGGAAAACGCTTAAGAACAATCGTGCAATTTGCATCGACGAGTACTACAGCTTCAAACCTAAAGATGGCGAGTCTCTGTCGGATACATATTCTAGACTAAACACGTTAATTAGCAACTGTAAGAGGTATGGCATCCCGAGAACGGCAGAGGAGAATAACTCACTATTCTTGAGAAGCCTTGGGGCTGAATGGATGAATATCACAATGTCCATGAAGGCCATCCTAGATGTAGAAACATGGACATTAGCAGACTTGTTTGGATCTCTCAAGAGCCAAGAGTCCCAAGTTATGCAAATGAAGAGAAACTTTGGTGGACCTCTGGCTCTAGTTGTAGAGGACGGGTGCTCTGGTAAGGGAAAGGAAGGAAATGATGTAAAGGCGAAGAAGAAGAAGAAGAAGGTGGTGCTGGTTGTAGAGAGTGACAACAGTTCTGAGGAAGAAGAGGTCTCCATGAAGGAGATGATGAAGACTCTTGCCTTGATCACAAGAGAATTTAGGAAGGGTGGAGAAAGGAAGGAGTTCAAAAGCTTCAATCGCAGAAGCTTCACAGAAGGAGAGAGGTCAGAGAAGAAAGAGAAGGAACAAAAGCCCTTTCAGAGGGTTGAAGAACAGAGGAAGGAAGAGCCCAAAGATGGCTGCTTCAAGTGTGGCAAACCTGGCCACTATGCTGCAGATTGCTGGTCCAAAGCACCAAGGGCACCACAGAGGGGTCCAAAAGACGCGGCCTTCTACAAAAAGAAGGTTGAGTACTACCAACATAAGTCCCTACTAGCTCAATCTAGTGAGCTAACAGATGAATCCTCTGACGATGATGATCAGAAGGGTCTTCTCGCATGGGAAGACTCAGACACAGAGGATGAACTCTTCTGTGGGATGGCTGACATTGAGACATACTCCTCTGCGAGAAACGATCAAGAGGTATCTACTTCCTCCTCTTTTAACTCCTTTGATTTTTTCACAGAGATCCTTGAAAATCTCGATACATGTCATTTGGAGCATAAAAATTTTAAAGAAAAACTTTCATTATGTGAAAAAGAAGTAATTCTGCTCACAGAAGAAAGAARYCRTTTTTTCAAGATGTTCGAAGAAGAGCAAACCAAGTTTTTAAACCTTCAAAATTCTTCAAAACTAAAGGCAGCCATGGTTGAAAAAGATTTGAAAATAAAGGTGGAAGAGTTGAGACAGATGGAGCACGAGATATGTAATGTTACTTCTGTGAAGGAGTTCTTTCAAAAGGAAAGAGAATTTTTACATCAAGATGTACTTGACAGAGAGCTCAAAATAAAGAAATTTCAAGAGGCTCAAAACATTTATAAAAAGATAAAGGTCAACTTGGGCAGAAGAGGTATAGGTTTCTCGGAAATAGGCAACAAACCCTGTTTCAAATCTAACACAACTCTAGAGAATACCTTTAGATCCTCAAACAATTTGAAAAGCAAATTTCTTAAATCTAAGCCCAGTTTCAAGAAGAGAAAAATGTTGGTTGAACCAGACACTAAATCGTGTTTATCTTTTGAAAATATAGCTTATGAAGACTATATTGATTCCTTCTCACCTTCTGCAAAGAAGGATTTCATTCCAAGAAAATTCATGAGACAGGATCAAATAGGAATTTTTAAGTTTGGTCAACCAGAATTTCAAGAAAACTGTTCTTT
>NC_037539.1:17505239-17506271 GCF_001531365.2 Cynara cardunculus var. scolymus | reverse complement strand
GCAGAGGCTCTGGAATTCTTTCYCTCTTTTATCACAGAGCCCTCTGTAAATGAGTCTCTCTTAGAAAATGTTTTTAACTCCAAGCTCTCTGGAAAGGCTACATSTAAGCRTGAAAATRCCTCAGATCTAAAAGCTAGTCCTACACAAGTTGTAGAGACTGCTAGTGATCTTRAGAAAGGTAAGAAAGAAACTTCAAAGCAAAGTAACTCTCAAAGCTCTGTCTCCAAGACACAGAAGCCGACTTACACTTGGCAGCAAAAAGAAAAATGACCTTTATCTAACAAAGCTTCTGTTGCAGTAAATGCAGGAAAACCAAAGGAGAGACAAATACAGAAGGACTTTAAAAAGAATTTGAAAAAGGAGCCTAGAATAGTGAAGGAATCTTGTAATAAGAGACCCAAATCTAGGATGGGCTCTAAAAACAAAAAATATGTACCCTTCTTTGTGCAATCAAATGAAAATTTTATACAAATTCCTTGTGATGTCTTCTCTTGTAATTGCTTCGATTTCATGCATACTCCTTCTGCACACATCCACCACTCTTCTTGTCGAGTCTCTCACACTAAGAGTGAAGGCTCTGGGGAGAATAAGAGACAGATTGGCATTTCTTCCAAGAAAATTAAAGCCAAATCTAAGGATGTTAATACATACTTAAAGCAATCTAATTTTAAAGGACCCAATTGAAAGCGGGTACCTAAATAAAATGTTGTATGATTGCAGTTTCAACAGCATGTGTCTACCTGGGTTGTHGACTCGGGGTGCTCGAGGCACATGACTGGTACAGTAGAGCTTTTGTCTTCTTATTTGCGTCAAGAAGGAGGCTCTGTGGCATTTGGTGGTAACCAGAAGGGGAAGATCAAGGGTTACAGGATGATTGTGAAGGGAGAGATCTAAATGAACCAGGTCTCTTATGTGGATGGGCTTAAACACAATCTCATTAGTGTCAGCCAACTCTGCAACAATGGTCTGGATGTGCTGTACAAAGTCAAACAATGTATCATGTACAAGGCAGATACGTTGATAGAAGTGATG
>NC_037539.1:17500441-17504577 GCF_001531365.2 Cynara cardunculus var. scolymus | reverse complement strand
AGGAAGAACAGATCGCTTGTCGAAGCTGCCCAAACGATGCTGAATGCCTCTAGGCTTCCATTATCTTTTTGGCAGAAGCTGTTTCTTCTGCCCGCTACACACAAAACTGGTCCTTGGTGGTTAAACGCTTCGAGAAGACCCCCTATCAACTTCTACTCAATAGAAGGCCAAACATAAAGTTCTTCCATGTGTTTGGTTGTAGATGATACGTTCTAAATGACAGAGAGTCTCTGGGAAAATTTGAGCCCAAAGAGGATGATGCAATCTTCATCGGCTATGCATGGGATACTGCCGCATACAGAGCCTACATCCCCATGACACAAATCGTGGTTGTTAGCACAAACGTAAGATTTGATGATTCTTTTCATGTGACGAAGAACAATTTCACAGAAGAGTTGAAAATCCAAGCCAACAAATATCCGAACGCTACAATCACGCCAGAACTCGAGCAACTATTTACAGAGTGGTACGAACACGATGCAGAACCAGAAAGACCCTCTGTAGAAGTTGCCCATCCAGATCTAGCAGAAAGTTCGTCCACAACACCCCTCACAAAGGACGCTCCCCTCCCCTCACCTTTGTGTCCCCTTCCCAAGAAGATTCTCAACCAAATGCTGCACCAATTATTGAAAGTCCTCCAGTCTCATCTTCTAATGATGTTCAACCAGAAGATGCTTCTCTAAATAAAAGTCCTCAAGTTCCAACCGCCATTGAAGCTCAAGAGCCTGAACAAGACTCTACATCTCAACCTCATCTTCAGATTGCTCAAGAAACAGTGCCTTCTGTTCCACCACATCACGTCACTAAATGGACCCAAAGCCATCCACAATCTCAAATTATAGGAGAACCTTCTGCGGGTGTAAAGACACGAGCCACGACGAACTTTTGCTTATTCTCTTGCTATGTAAGTGAAATTGAACCCAAGACGATTGCAGAGGCTCTGGCAGATACCTTCTGGGTTGACGCTATGCAAGACAAGCTAGTTCAATTCGAGAGAAATCAAGTTTGGACACTCGTACCTCTGCCAGYHGGGAAGCTCGCTATTGGCACCAAGTGGGTTTTTCGCAACAAGAAGGATGAGCAAGGGGTAGTGGTAAGGAACAAGGCAAGGCTAGTTGTGAAGGGGTATTGCCAAGAAGAAGCAATCGACTACGAAGAGACCTTTGCTCCTGTGGCCAGGCTGGAAGCTATTCGTATCTTCCTTGCGTTTGCTGCTCACAGAGGGTTCAAAGTATTTCAAATGGACGTCAAGTCAGCCTTCCTTAATGGCAAGCTCAAAGAAGAAGTATATGTCAAGCAACCCCCTAGGGTTTGAAAGTGATAAGTATCCTAACCATGTCGACTTCTTAGACAAAGCTCAGTATGGTCTCAAGCAGGCTCCCAGAGCATGGTATGATCGCCTATCAATCTTTCTCACCTCTAATGGGTTTCACAGAGGTACAACTGATATCACTTTATTTTATAGAAACATGAATGATGATATTTTGCTTGACGACATTATCTTTGGAGCAACTAATGTTTCTATGTGCAAAGAATTTGAAGTTTTGATGCAGAATGAGTTTGAGATGAGCATGATGGGAGAGCTCACCTTCTTCTTGGGTCTACAAGTCAAGCAGTCAGCCGAAGGCATATTTATCAATCAATCTAAATATGTGCATGACCTCTTGAAGAAGTACAAGATGCTCGAAGCCTCTCCCAYGAGGACCCCAATGGCTCCAGGACAGAAGCTTAATAAGGACCTTAATGGTCCACCTGTAGAGTGCAAACTCTGCAGAGGAATAATCGGATCCCTCTTGTATTTAACTGCCAACAGGCCTGACGTTATGTTTTCTACATTCTTATGTGCTAGATATCAGGCTAACCCAAAAGAATCGCATCTTTGTGCAGTCAAGAGGATCATGCGCAACCTGAAGAAGACACCAACACTTGGACTATGGTACCCTCTGCATTCCAACACTTGGACTATGGTACCCTGTAGACGGTTCAATTTAAAAAATCCTCACCTATAAATACCCTTCTTCCCCCCAATTAAAACCTTACGCTCACAAAAACTTCCAAATACACAGACGAACCTGCAACCTACAACTCTCTCAAGCTTACCTGCAACAATGTCTTCCTCAAGTGTCTCAGCCCAATCGGTGAACGTCTCAAGCGACAACGAGGTGATGCAAGCACAACCCGTAACCTCTCATGCCCTATCTTTCGTGTAAAACAAGTACGAAAAGATCGTCCTGCTGAAAAAGCCTAACAATTATTACTTCGTCCCCTCAGGTTTTTCTGATAATACCTTCACACTAATGGAAATACTAAGAAACCATCCTTTTTACTATGCTTTAACTGCTACTCGACCCACACCAGAAACATATTTAACCCAATTTTTGTTGAGTGCTTACATCACTACCCTTGACAATATTGGGCTAACCATTGTTGGTTACGCCTCTCATCCAGTGAACAAATCACTAGTTCCTCTCGAACTAAATGTGGAAACCTTGAGAACAGCTCTCCATTTGCCTACTTTAATCAAACTGAACTTAAATGCTTATGCTCCTACTCCCACTGATGAAGAACTAATCAAATTTTTGGAGTTCCATTCTTATGCGACCCCCATTACCAAAAGGACACAGTTCAGGCGTAAGGGACTACCCTCTGTTTGGAGCACACTTTTTTCAATCATCAACTGCGGCCTAACAAGAAAGGTAGGCAGTCATGACCAAACATCCCACGCCATGATATCCATCTTGTATGGAATATACTTCAATCTGCCTCTGGACTACACCCAACTCATTTTCGAGGACATGGTCGGGCTCATCAAGAAAAAGTGCGCAAGTCAGAAAGGGGAGAAGACGAAGGTACAGGCCCAAAAGAAGGCCAAGGAAGACATGAACCGGCCGAATTTGATCCTACAACGCTTCCTTGGCTTGGCCTTTGGAGATCTCTTGGCAGCGAAACTGCCTTCTGTGGAGCCTAATGCCAAACTTTATCCATTCATGGAGTTTCGACCTATAGAGCACGAGCATGGCTACAGCAGCCCAAGACCCCTATCAAAGGCCATGCTCAGGTACTTGCTTGAGTCATGAAGATCGCAAAGCCTATAGACGTGGTAACAGGCAACCAGAACCGGTCCCTACAACCCCACCACGAATAGGTGACCCCTTAAGTGAAGAGATTGCTAAAATGAGAGTGGAGGGACGCATGGAGGAGCCAGTAGTGGATGGACAGGTGAGTGAGCAACCTCCTAGAATCCCATCTCCCCCACGCAAGAAGACGAAGACACAGAAGGGTACCGACTCTTCTGTGAAAAAGTGGAAGGGGGAAAAGAGGCCCGTAGAAGAAGAGGGCCCAACTGTACCTCTGCCAAAACCAAAGAAGAGGAAAACAAAGAAGGCTGAACCGACAGAGCCTGTGATCACATAACATGTGGTCACAGAGGCCATTGCAAAAGAAAGCCCGGCAGAGGCTACAGCAACACCCAAG
Organism: Cynara cardunculus var. scolymus; assembly: GCF_001531365.2. Lineage (NCBI taxonomy): Eukaryota > Viridiplantae > Streptophyta > Magnoliopsida > Asterales > Asteraceae > Cynara > Cynara cardunculus. The sequence goes on along the minus strand of NC_037539.1, from coordinate 17,501,103 downwards.
CGCAGAAGGTTGCGCAAGATGGTTCTCAATGTCTCCCCAACAGAACAAATTCAGGATGTTCTTTTGAATATCCAGAAGGAGTTCAAGGCGCCTATTGATAAATCTCAGTTGGGGACAGAAGTCATTCTAGATAACGAAGAAGAAGAGGCAGAAGTGTTAGGTGAGGGAGGAAAAGATGCCGAAGGCACACATCCTAGCCCACCCCCTAGTGCATCCCAAATTTCTAGAGGCCCTGTTCTAGCGGGAACCTCTATTGAAGCAGGCACGCACATGCCGAACCCTAACCAGCCTGCCACCGCAGAGGACATTCTTTCATCCTCTGTGGAGCGCACACCTGGGCAACCACATCATACTCCTTCATCCTCTCAAAAGGATGAAAGGTTTACAAAAAGAGTCCCTTCGCCCATGTACTCGATAGAACCAAGAGAGGCATCCGTTGCCTCTCCTCACAAGAGTGTTCAACCAAAACGTGCTTCAGAGGCACAGGTGATGATCACAGAGGTAGAGGGTCTAGAACGCCCTCTGTCTCCACTAGATCAATCTGCAATGTTAGGCTCTGAACCTACTGCGCAAGAGATCTACAGAACACCGGTAGGCTCTCCTCAAGGAGATGTGTGAGGATTCGGTGGAAGTCCCTGAGCAGGCCACGAAAAATCAGCTGC
>NC_037539.1:17497345-17498520 GCF_001531365.2 Cynara cardunculus var. scolymus | reverse complement strand
ATTGTGTAGAATGGTGTTTGGATAGTACTTAGATACCCAACTAGGCCTGCTGTAGGGAGGAGTAATCTTCAGATTCTTCTGTGCTAATCTCATGGCCAACTCAAAATCCTTTTGGCTGTAATACATCACTTGCGCACGCATAACTTCAATCAGCCTTTTGAGGGATATTTGGTATGTTGACCTCCTATCCATGTAGACGTTAAGGATCTTGTGCATCTAAATTACATCATACACGTAGAGGTTATAGAGATCTGCATCAGTGAACGTGTAAATGTTACGGTCTTCTCTCCTTACTACGTACTTTGAGTAGAGCACTGTCTTCTTTAGTAAAGTCCTTGGTGAGATTGACACCAAAGATGTGATCATGTGTTGCGAGAAGACCTGCTCACGAGGCCTTGTTAATSTDGAGAAGTGGAATTTGGCTGCGGGAGAGGGGATATCAGTGAGTTCTGGATCGTAGGGTGGCTCTATGTCTGTCACAGAGTACTTCCAAATAAGTAATTCTTCTGGWGTGGTGACGGGCTCTGTGCGAACATTCATCATTGGGATTTTGCTCATAGAATCAAGTATTTCAGAGACCCGTCCCCCTTATGTAGACTCTGGCATCTTTAGTTCTTCTTCCTCTTCTAGAATCGGCCTCTGGGTTGATTCCTCTGCAAGGATGGGCTTAACVGTTCCTTGCAGGGCATCGAACGTACCCGTGGACGTTGTTTGGACTTGTGGGACTTGGACTTGTGGGAATGCAGAAGATGTCGCCTCACCTTCTCTGTAGTGCATGGGTACCTTGCGCTTCTTTGCCAGAGCCTCTTCAAAGGAHATCTTTAATGCTTTTAAGGTCTCGGGGTCTTCACCAGCATGCTTTTCTTCATCAAAAGGCTCTGGAGTCGCTATACTTGAAGAAGACCCTTTCTTTGAGGACTCTGCAGCTATGGCCTTGCCTTTGCCTGTAGGCTCTGCAGCCTTCTTCTTTTCTTTGTCGGCAGCTGTAGGTTCTCCAATTTTTATTCCTTTGGCAGGTGCTCTGGTTGTCTTCTTTTTGGGCTTTGAAGCTGGGGCCTTCTTTTTCATCTCCTGCTCCTTCTCCCCCTCATGACGATCACCATCATCGGCATGATCGTCATGGTTTGGTTTGGCAGAAGCCTTGCATGTGGTAAGGGGAGCCCTCCTCAAATGGC
>NC_037539.1:17489181-17497245 GCF_001531365.2 Cynara cardunculus var. scolymus | reverse complement strand
TGTTTATGATCCAACGGCTTAGATTAATTTGCTTTAGGTCTTGTCAGAAAACGGCTATTTGCTTCTATAAATAGCAGCGTAGGCCCTTGTATTTCAGTGTGCTTCCGTATTGTAATTGTTAACATTTTCATCTATTGAAAATCATTTGAAGTTCTCTCTTATGTTCATCAATCTTCATTACTGTGTTCTTWTTGATTTCTACTTTGGTTGATTCATATCTTTTCCGCTGCATTATCCCTGTCAAACAGATCATCCAAGTAAGTAATTAATACCAAAAACAGAGTTAATCGATCAAACAACATCAGGTGATGGTCGACGAATATTCCAGATTTACGTGGCTAGAGTTTCTGAGAGCCAAATTTGATGCGATAGAGTTGATCATATCTTTTATCAAACGTATTCAAATTCTTCTACAACTTCCAGTACAAAATCGTCGAAGTGAAAACATCACTGAATTTACAAATGAGACCCTTCAAAGTTTTCTTCAAACTGTTGGGATTTCTCACAACTTTCTGTTGTTCGAACTCCGCAACAAAATGGAATTGTTGAAAGAAGAAATAGAACATTAGTCGAGGCTGGTCAAACTATGTTGGCGTACTCTGGTCTACCTCTGTATTTGTGGGCTGAAGTAGTGTCTACCGCCTGTTTCATGCAGAATAAAACGATCATCGTCAAGAGCTCTAATAAAACTTCTTATGAGTTAATAAATAAAAGAAAGCCTAATGTAAAAATTTTCCATGTTTTTGGATGCAGATACTTCGTGCTTAACGATCAAGACAATCTCAGGAAGTTCAATAAGAAGGTGAAAGAAGGCTACTTTATTTGTTATTCGTTAAAGTCTAAAGCCTTCCGAGTCTATATCAAATCATCCAAGATTGTCATGGAAAGCATCAATGTCAGATTCGATGAATCTTCGACTTCTAAACAAATCAATTCAAAACTCAAGCTACAACAGTTAGCTTTTATGCAAAACAGGGTAGAACCATTACCAAACAGGATAACTAATTCTGATTCTTCTATTGTAAAATCAAATTCAGATTCTTTATTCAAAGACACATTTGATCTCACTTGGGATATTCTTGCAGAGTACGAGATATCTAATCTACCCAAGTTGAATGAAGCAGTGGTCCCGATTCCGCTAGTTACTCAACTTTCTGAACCATCAGGAAGCTGGTTGTTCAACATCAAATGTTGTTCAACCTGAATCTACTAAAGATACTGAATCAAAACATGTTCAAGCAGAGGCACAGACTCAACCAAAGATTGTTCAATCCGATATTGATCAATCAGAGTCTTCTCAACCTTCCAATGAAGCTGAACATTCTGAGGTTCAAGCTGAAGCTGAATTAGAAGTTCAAACTGAAGTTGAAAGTGAAATTCAAGCTGTAATTGAAGAATATGACGATCAAAAAAATCTAATTGATGTTCAATCACTCCCTTGTACTCACAATACAAAAGATTACCCCCTACTCAAATAACCGTAATGTAAATGACAGAGTGAAAATGTGAGCTACGACAGCTAACAAGTGTCTTTTCGTGAAGTTTTTTAGTGCAATAGAGCCAAATAAGCCATCTGAAGCGTTGCAACATCTAGATTGTATCAGCGCTACGCAAGATGAACTTCGAGAATTCGAAAGAAACCAAGTTTGGAGACTCGTACCGAGGCCAAAAGACAAATCAATATTGGTATAATTTTGTTTGTTTACTCGTAAAATTCGAAAGAAACCAAGTTTGTTGAGAATATTTGTGTGTAAACTTAGATTGTTTTAGATAGGTTATCTTTACTTTGTCTATTTCCGCATACAATCTTGTAAAAATCTATATTGATCTGTCTATATCAATATATATATATATATATAAATTTGATGTTCTCTATGTTTGTATTCATCCTCCTTCTACAAATTGTTTGTTTAAAACTCTTGCAGACCCAACCAGGACCAACAAGTTGTATCAAAGCAGTGTTTTCTTCTCTTCTTGTTTAGTTGTTTTTCTGCATTTTATTGTCTCTCTTTCTAGATAATTTATTGCTTTTAGATTGTTAGACCCCATAACTCATATCTGTAAAAGTAATGAAAAACAACAAGTGTAAAAGAGCAGAAGGCCGATGGAAGACTTTCAAGTAAAAAGTCTAAGTGTACAATACAACCAGAGGTGCGATGAATATCCATAGGTGCGATGAACTTCGCATCTCCATAACCCCTCTGGTTACCAGCACCTGGAGTTTTCCACGACAGTTCAAGTAGAGGCACCCGATGAAGAAGATCTTAAGACATGGTTGAACACGCCCCATTGAAGACACCTGGAGATGGCAAATCGACAGCTGGATTCTCCAAGATTTACTTTGCTTTATTTACTTTCCATATATCTAGATAGCTTTCCTTTTCATAAGAGATTTGCTAAATATCTTCCATAGATAGCAATCTTCATAATTAGCTTTCTAGTATAAATAGGCCTTACCTCTCATATAATCCTTTACGCTTTTTCGCCTAATCTTTTGAATAAAGTGAATCATTCAGTACTCAATTATATTATTTGAATATTCTTATTTGTGTTCTTGAGTGCTCTTCACTTTTTCCATCTACACGACATATTTAGGTTATTCATAGCTTAAATATTAGTGTTATTAAGAGATATGTGATCAACAATTGGTATCAGAGCCAATTGATTGTTCTTAAATAAAAACGATCATATCTAAATATCTCAATTCGTTTTTTCATCATTTTAAATTCGAGTTCATACTCCTCTTCTCCAAAAAGCGCATTTTTCATCTCTTCAAAATCTCTAATGGCCAACTGGAATTATGCATATTGTGTAGGTTCCCTCACCAAAACCTCTAACTCTTCAAAGAGAAGAGTATCTGTAATGGAGGATAAGGATGGTGAACTTCATAGAGGGGATGGACATGAATCTCCTCAGATATGTCATGGAGGGTCCTTACATTCCTCAGACTCTTGTTGCAAGAGTCCCAAGAACAAGCACTACTGCAGAAGTTGCTGCTTACTTCATGCCCAAAAACGAAAAGAATTGGGACGAGGATGATCTTTAGTGTGTAGAAGCAGACAGGAAAACAAAGAGGCTGATCATAAGGGCCATTCCCAATGACATCTTTCAATCCCTCGACGCATGCACCATAGCGAAAGAAATATGGGACGAGCTGGCAATCCAACTGGAAGGAGGTGCAAAAACAAAGAAGAATCATAGGGCTCAATGCCTCAACGAGTACACTAATTTCAAGGCTCTTGCTGATGAACCGATTCAAAAGACCTATGATCGTTTCAACACATTGATCAATCAATTTCGCCGAAACGACATCTCCAGGACGAAGAAAGAAAACAATGTTTTGTTTCTCAATAGTCTCGGTGATGAGTGGGCTCAGCTGTCGATGTCCCTCCAAGGGAATGATGACTTAGACAGTTGGTCACTTCATGACGTCTATAGAACTCTAGCTGCACAAGAAAAGGACATAATGAAGAGGAAAGTGTCCATCGGTGGACCTCTTGCCCTTGCTGCAGAAGAAAAAGAAGTTTCAAAGACCTCAACCAGAGATCACAGGAGGAAAAACAAGAAGGCATTAGTGGTAGAGTCAGAATCCGAAGAAGAGCCATCTGATTCTGATGATGACATCAAAGCCTTAGCCAAGTCTATGGCCTTGATAACCAAACAGTTCCAGAAGAAGTTTGTCAAGAAGCCATTTGAAAGAAGAGACTCCAGAAGGGAGAAACACCAACCCTCATATGATCAGAAGCCGATGAAGTTGCATCAGAGGGAAGAAAGAAGAGAGGGAAAAGAAGAAAGAGAAGACAGAAGAGAAGACAAAAGAGAAGACAAAAGAGAAGAAGACGGTAGGAAAGATGGTCTTCACTGCTATAGATGCGGGAAGATAGGACATGTTTCAAACGAATGCAGATGACACTTGGTGAAGGATGCTGACTACTATAAAAATAAATATATGTACAATCTGAAGAAGCGAAGCCTGATGGCTCAAAAGAAAATTTGGGTGTGTGATTCTTTGTCTAATGAAGAGGACGAGGCACTCGTATGCGTCATGGCCACGTCCAATCTAGAATCCACCTCTAACTCAGATGATCAGGTATGCAACCCTTCCATTGATGAAACCAACTCTGCTCCATCAGAGGTAGAGTTAAGGGTTATGAAACTTTCAGAAGATTTTCTAAAACTTAAGGAAAAATTGAATTATGAAAAATATGAACGAATAAAAGCGGAAAAAGAAGTCAGATTCTACAAGAGAGAGACTGATCTTTTCACCAAAGAAAAAGCTCAACTGGAAAAAGAAAAGACTCGCATCGCATCACTCAAAAAATCGGAGGAAGAAAAACTTCTGGATCTTAACAAGAAAATAACTAAGGATTTAGAAAAAGAAAGTAAAGGCCCTAAAGGAATCCGAGGCAGAAAGGCTAAACTCAGTGAATCTTAAGGATTTCTTCCAAAAAGAAAGGCTGATTCTTCATCAGAAGCTTCAAACCAATGAACTCCTGATGAAGAAATACAAGGATGTCCTATACGTCTACGAAAAAGTTAAAGGTCAAAAGGATTATCAAGGGATTGGATTCAATGATCTAGATTCTTTCATCGAAACCAAGAAATGCACCCTTGAATGCACTTTCAAACTTGGATGCATTCAAAAACCCGAATTTTTCCCAAAACCCAAAGAAAACTTCAAAAGGATTAAAGTCGATGGAAAAATTGTTCTTTTGAGATAGGATTTTGAAAATGTGGTGTATGAGAGCAGCACAAGTAAGAATTCTGATGAAGAGAATGATGCCTCCATACCAGAGACCAATGGAAACCTTATGGTTAAACCAGAGCCTCTGGTCATCAATCCTATAAATTCATCAGCAAGTGATGTTGATGAGAAAGGTAATGTTAGTAAGGAACCATCATCTAATGAATCGATAAACCATCCAAGTGATATTGGAAGTTTATCTAAGAAATCAGAAGCGATGGAATCCCCAACAGATCACTCATAACCATCAACCTCTGAACCCATTGCTCCCACAAACATGCATGAGAATTTTGATTTCGAGAAATCCGCGAGAGACTTCTTGATTCTGACTTTGAAGAAGAGATAGTGTGAATCACCAGAGATCATTGAGGATAAGAAACCTCAAACTTTCAAGACCCCATTGAAATCTGATGTTCCAGAACCTATGAAAGCTTCAGAAAAAGGAAAAGAAAAATTAAGTAAAGCGAAGTTTGCCAGCGATACTTCACTTGGCCCAAGCACTTCATCTAAATTCATTAGGTTTACTCGCGAACAGAAACAGAAGTGGCCTGCCTCTAAACATTCTAACCAACCCTCTTCTTCTCTTTCAGCTGAAGAGAAGAAGCCCATCCTCAGGAAAGAAGTAAAACCCACGCCTACCCTAACAAATAAAAAAATCTACACTAGATTAGAAGTTTGTAAAAACAACCAATGCAAGAACAAAATTTTCATCCTCTGCTTTTACTTCTTCTTCATCGAATAAAAAGAAAGTTAAACATTCTTGTCCTAAAACTCCCAACTGCCAATGGTTAACTCCTTTACAAAACCTGAGGAATCACATGTTAACTCATTGCTGCATGTTTTCCAAACACGTCTATCGCTACAATGTTCAAACCAATGAAAACGTGAAAAAGCCTAAGCCTACGAAGGCCAACAGAAATGAAAACAGAACCAAGCCTGCAAAGGCTAAGGGTAAAGGAAATCAGCCCAATCCCAAGAGGGTTGATGAAAAGAAAAAGGTCGTATCTCTGACTAACAAACAAGGACCCATTATGAAATGGGTATCTAAAAACCCTTAACTTGTCTTGCAGGACCAGCATGTGCAACCATGGTATATGGATTCAGGTTGCTCCAGGCACATGACTGGTGATAAAAGTCAGTTGTCCCCCTTCATCGACAAATCTAGAGGCTCTTTCACTTTTGGAGACAACATCAAGTGTACCATAAAATGATATACGACACACTCATCAAAGGCAACATCTCCATCAGCAAAGTGGCTTATGTTGAAGGCCTAAAGCACAACTTACTAAGCATAAGCTAGTTCTGCTACAAGGGTTTTGAAGTCAGATTTCACAAGGGTTTCTGCATCATTGAAACAAAGCCCGACCAAACCATCATCAAGGAGAAGAGAGAAGGGAATCTCTGTCTTCTGGACTTTCATTCTTATGTGGGACAAGACACCCTCTAACTTGTATCCCATAAGAGCGATGAAAATTGGCTATGGCACCAGAAGTTCTCACATCTAAATTTTGATGTTCTAAGGAAGTTAGCCAAACAGAAGCTGGACAAGGGGATTCCTGATCTCAACTTTGAAAAAGATCATCTATGCTCAGCTTGCGAGATGGGAAAGCTGAAACGGGCCTCACACAGAATAAAGTCAGAAACCTCCTACTCCAAGCCCTTGAAGATGATCCACATCGACCTCTATGGGCCTATCTCTACATAAAGCCTCTTTGGAAAGAAGTACATCCTGGTACTAGTTGATGAATACTCCAAATACACTTGGGTTGAATTCATAAAGAAGAAATCAGACGTTCCTGAACTCCTCATCGGGGTGATGAAAAGGCTCAAAGTCCTTCTACAATGCAAACTCATCAAAGTTAGAAGCGACAATGGAATAGAATCCAGAAATGTCAGAATTGATGAATATCTCATCAGTGATGGCATCTCCCAAAACTTTTTAGCATCCAGAACTGCATAGCAAAATGGAGTAGTGGAGAGAAGGAACATAACCTTAGTGGAAGCAGCAAGGACCATGCTTGCTTCATCAGAGTTACCCATCACCTTCTAGACCGAAGCCATTTCCATTACATGCTTCACCCAGAACCGGTCAATCATCAACAAGAGGCACTAGAAGACTCCATATGAACTTATCAACCAACGAAGGCCAAATGTCAAATATTTCCATTTCTTTGGGTGTAAATTCTATGTACTCAATGATAAGAAATATATTAGCAAGTTCGACAAGAAAACTAAAGAAGGAATCTTTCTGGGATACTCTCAAACTGCCAAGGCCTACAGAGTATTAATTAGAAGGACAAAGATCATTATCGAAAGCATCAATGTGTCCTTTGATGATTCTTCACCCATGACTTTGGACACAGCAGTTCAGGACTCGGACCACAACAGAGAGCCTCTGATTCATAACTTGGCAAACCCAATGAATCAGAGTTAGCTCAGTTATTTGAAGACATCTTCGAAGAAGAAGTAGTCTCTGGACAAGCACCTACTGAAGAACCCTCTTCCAGAGCCGATGAAGAACATGAAGTCTTTAATGCTGAAGGTACAACTCTTTCTGAAACTCATGTTACTTCACCTTCTACTTCTTTTGTGTCTTTAAAACTAGAGCATCACTCTGGAGATGATCTCTTCAAGGAGGAGCAAGCAGTTCCATCGGTCGATGAAGAATTCCATCCTGTTGTTCCAGAACCCCAATCTTGCACCAAATGGACAAAAGACCATCAACATCATCAAATCATTGGTAATCCATCATCCGGTGCCAAGACGAGATCCGGGAGAGCTAATTAATGCCTCCTCACCAACTTTCCAAGTATGATCGAACCAAAGAAGATTTCTGAAGCCCTACAAAATCCAAACTGGATAGATGCCATGCAAGAAGAACTACTCCAGTTTGAAAGAAACGAAGTGTGGTCCCTCATGCCTCTACCCAAAGGGAAGACGGCTATAGGAACCAAATGGGTCTTCAGAAACAAGAAGGACAAAGATGACATAGTTGTAAGAAACAAGGCCAGGCTTGTTGCCAAGGGTTACTGCAAAGAAGAAGAGATTGACTATGATGAAACATTTGATCCCGTTGCAAGACTTGAAGTCATCAAAATATTCCTAGCCTACTGCCAGGAAGAAGGTTTCAAGGTCTACCAGATGGATATCAAGTCTGCCTTCCTCAATGGAAAACTTCAAGAGGAAGTTTGTGTGCAGCAGCCCCCTAGGTTTGAAAATCCAAAGTGTTGGACCGATCTAGGGAACCGCCCACGTGATATTGTCTGCTTTGGGTTTGACCAACCCCTTACGGCTTTAAAACGCGTCACTGGTAGGAGTAA
>NC_037539.1:17480278-17489081 GCF_001531365.2 Cynara cardunculus var. scolymus | reverse complement strand
TGATACCAATTGTTGGACCGATCTAGGGAACCGCCCACGTGATATTTTCCGCTTTGGGTTTGACCAACCCCTCACGGCTTTAAAACGCGTCACTGGTAGGAGTAAGACTCCTATTTCCTTATAAGGAAGCTGAATCCCCCTAGCCTCACCGATGTGGGATGCTCCTGCATTGCTACAGGAACGTTGGGTTTAAGAATCGCGGATTTGACCGGCTCGAGGGAACGATGAGTTTTTCGGACCCAACACAAAACATCCAGATTATGTCTACTTTTTGGACAAAGCTCTCTATGGGCTGAAACAAGCACCCAGGGCCTGGTACGATACACTCTCTACCTTTCTCATCGACAATTGATTCAAAAAAGGTACCATCTATACAACTTTTTTTCTCGAGAAGCATAAAGGTAATATATTACTTGTGCAAATATATGTGGATGATATCATATTTGGTTCTACCAATGCTAAATTTTGCGAAAAAATCTTAAAGCTGATGAAAAGCAAATTTGAGATGAGTATGATGGGAGAACTTAGTTTCTTTCTTGGTTTCAAATAAAACAAACTTTAGAAGGGATTTTCATCAATCAGTCCAAATATGTGATTGACCTTTTGAAGAAACACTCTCTCTCAAATCCATCATCGATGAGAACACCAATGGCTATAGGAGCTAAGCTGTTTGCTGATCCATCAGGCAAATCTGTGGATGTAACAACCTATAGAGGCATGATTGGATCATTCTTGTACCTAACTTCTAGTAGACCAGATATTATGTTTGCTACATGTCTTTGTGCAAGGTATCAAGCTAATCCTAAGGAATCTCATCTCTCTGCGGTCAAGAGGATCTTTAGATACCTCAAAGAAACTCCTTTATTGGGTCTCTGGTATCCTAAGAACTCTGGCTTTGATCTAATAGCCTACACCAATGCAGATCATGCAGGTTGCAAGCTTGATAGAAAGAGTAAGTCTAGAAGCTGTCAACTCTTGGGGGACAAGCTGGTAAGTTGGACATCCAAAAAACAAAATTGTGTTTCAACCTCTACAGAAGAAGCATAATATGTTACTGCTGCTAGTTGTTGTTCACAAGTTCTCTGGATGAAAACCCAGCTTAAGGACTATGGATTTCAAAATGAAAAGATTCCCATCCTCTGTGACTCTAAGAGTACCATAGCTATTTCTGCAAATCCTGTGCAACATTCCAAGACTAAGGACATTGATGTTAGGTACCATTTTCTCAAATATCCTGTAGAAAGGGGAACAATAGAGATGTACTTTGTTCCTACAGAGATTCAACTTGCTGACATTTTCACAAAAGCTCTTGATGAGAAAAGATATCTATTTCTTGTCAGCAAGATGGGTATGCTGAATCTCACCACTTAGAGGCAATCTATCTTTTCAAACTAGAGATCCTCAATATCTCTTGGTTATGCCTAAAAGTAATACATTATCATGCCCATCATCACCAAGTACTCTAAACCAGAGCCTCTGGCCAAATAGAAATACTTATTCAATTTTTGGCCAAAAGTTCATTGTCTTCGCAACCAGAGCCCGTCTGGTCCAAAGAAAATACTTAATGATTTTCACCAAGTATCCCCTTCCCAACCAGAGGCTCTGGTTGTATAGACCAGAGCCTCTAGATTCCAAGCCTTTGAGACCAGAGCCCCTCTGGTCCCATTCTTGGTCTCCCGTCATGTCTTCTCATACATTTCACTTAGCCATTTCATTCATCATGCAACCAGAGCCTCTGGTTCCAAAGACCAGAGCTTCTGGTTTCCAAGTTCTTTAAGACCAGAGCCCCTCTGGTCCAACTTGGTCATCATAAGGCACATTATCATTGAACTCCCTTCTCATTTTGCATCATCCATTCAACCAGAGCCTCTAGTTCTAAAGACCAGAGCCTCTGGATTCTAAGTCTTTGGAACCAGAGATCCTCTGGTCCCATAGACCCATCTTTTCATTATCATTTACATCATCTTGGTTATCATTCATTTATTTTTGCACCATCTTTCATAACCAGAGCCTCTGATTGTATAGACCAGAGCTTCTGGTCATCTCATACACCCTCGTTATTGATTCTAGGGGGAGTTTTTACTCATTGCACAATCCTATGCATCATTTCAGGGGGAGTATTGCACTTTACATTCATCATCAAGCATCTGTATTGTAACACACAAGTTACCGAACCACAATTAACGGATAGATCTTAAGCTAAATTTCAAGGTCAACCTCAATAAAATACGGGATACATATATATATATATATATTTACCATTAAAAGATAAGTTTTATATCAACATTTACATCTGAACGGCCGAAAGTATTCATCGGGAAAAAAAACTTCAACCAGGAAAGAGTGACAAATACTATCCAAAAGCATAAACTACCGTAAACCAAAATATGACGGTCCTCGATTCCAACACGAACCATCAACGATCTACAACTTTCCCTTTACTCTTAGCTTCTTTACCTGAAAGGTTTACCACTAAAAGGATAAGCTAACAAAGCTTACTGAGTTTAAATGGATATCATGCACATCATGACTAATGTAAGTACATGTATAAGAAAATCTAGAAGTATAAGAGTCAATATTCATCAAAAGCATGTGTTAACGAGAAATAGATTTTAAAGGAAACAATAAAGACAATCAAATGAATTTATAACACAAACACTTCAATAATCAAAATCACGCTATGCACAACTAGTACATTAACCAACAATTTAAGTCTAAAACAACAGACAAATATTAGGCTTGACTGACCAATCCGTGTCCGTCCACTCTCGGATGGTGTACAAACCCTCTACTCATCTTCCTGCAATAACCACCCTCCATCCCCGGACAGATGAGTAGGGACAGCCCCTCCGGTTGTCTCACCCGGATCCAAAGGTGTCCGACAACCGGCGCCGAACACATGAACAATGCATCAAACAACCTAATTATAAGAAGTGACCATGAAACAACAATTATGAATACAGTATGGGTAACACATACACCTATAGAGCATATAATAGACACATATCCAAGTAAACTCACCATAAAATTCGGTTGAATTAAACCAAATGTCAAACCGAGTGGTCGAATCCTATTTCCAAATCAAAGTTGGAAAACCACCTCCAAGACTTTCATAGAATCTCAAACAATCCTGGAAGTTATATTCAAAGTCTCATTAGTGAAGGACAACAAGAACTCACTCAAACCTCATTTCGATTAAGGTACTCTACTTTGGATTTCAATATAAATACTCAACTTGCAGGGCTGTTTAACTCCTTTAAAACTCAAAATCACCAATTCAGATCTAAAGACAAGTTGTAGCCCTTTCTCTTACCTTTCTAGGGCCTATTTATTCATAGTTTTTTGAATTTTCTATGATTTTCCAAAAACAGGGCTGTAATCATCCTATCAAATGGTCAAAACACCCATTTTAATCCAAAACATTACCAATACTAGCACAATAAGTTCCAAATTCATAGTTTCACTTATTTTTACCATATTCCACAATAAGTCAATGATAAACCATGATTATAACATCAATTTTCTACTAGTTTCATTGTATCTCAAATTGACTCCTAAAAGTCAACACTTGTTCTTGAGCTAACATCATATTTTCAAGAAATCTTATAATCCATCCTTGGATTTCAAATACTAACTAATAATAACACTTAGTCCTAACATAATTTCATGATTTCAACAGTAAATCACCACATGAACGGACTCAAACTCTATGCATGCCATCAAAATAAAGATAAAATATGAGTTTTACCTTTGATTTCTCTATAAATCTTTCAATAATCTTGATAAAACACTTGATTTAGRGATAGATTAACTCCCAAGTGTGTGTAATCGCACCTTAGAACACCAAGACTGATTTTGAGAGAAAGCGGGGCTGAAAATGGGGCTGATTTGATGATTTGTGAACTAAATCCCGAGTTGGGTCGGGTTGATCCGGCTGGGTACCCGTTTTGACCCCTAAACACTAAAAATTGCATAACTTTTTACTCAGGACTCCGTTTTCGATGAGGTTTTAGCCTACGCGTCCGTTACGAGATAACCTACAAGATCCAATAAAAAGACTCTAGAAAATATTTCCAAAAAAAAGAAAAAAAATCGTTAGAACCCAATGCTTAAAACCATACCCAAAAAGTCGATGTTTTCAACACATAAGTAAGCGTATTAGGAAGATGGATGTTACAAATACCTCCTCCTTTCGAGGATTTCGTCCTCGAAATCAAGGTCACTCAAATAACTCCGGGTACTTGGCCTTCATTTCATCTTTGTTCTCCCACGTCCAATTCGGACCACGGTGATGCTTCCATTTAACAAGGACCAAATCTACGATCTTGTTTTGGAGATTAACGGTTCTTTCATTAAGAATGGCCTCGGGTTCTTCTATGTACCTCAATCTTTTATCCAACTTGACCTCCACCGAAGGAATGATCTCCACATGCTTACCCAAGCATTTCCTTAGATAGCTAACGTGCAAAATGTCATGAATACAGGAGAGTTCTTCTGGCAACTCCAAGTGATAGGCTTGTTTTCCAATACACTCAAGTATTTTAAAGGGTCCAACGAAACGTGGACTCAACTTCCCTTTCTTACCAAACCGTAGAATTTCCTTCCAAGGTGATACTTTCAGCATCACCATATCTCCCACTTCAAACTGAATCGGTCGTCGTCGTTTGTCGGCATAAGATTTCTGTCGATCTTGGGCTGCTTTCATTCTTTCACGTATAACCCTTATCTTATCATGTGTGACTTGAATCAACTCGGGTCCAGCCAATACTTTCTCTCCGGTTTCTTGCTAGCAGAGAGGCGTATGTCACTTACGTCCGTACAAAGCCTCAAATGGAGCCATGTCGATCGTGGAGTGATAACTGTTGTTATACGAGGACTCTATAAGTGGCAAGTGGTAATCCCAGATTCCACCAAACTCCAAGATACAAGCTCGTAACATATCCTCCATTGTTTGAATCGTGCGTTCTGACTGTCCATCGGTTTGGGGGTGATACGCGGTACTAAGAGCGACACGAGTCCCTAGTTCTCTTTGCATACTAGTCCAAAAATTTGAGGTATATCGAGAACCACGATCAGAAACTACCTTTAACAGTACACCGTGGCGGGAAATTATTTCATCAATGTATATTTGTGCCCAACGATCCATAGAATAATCTACCCGAACTGCGAGAAAATGAGCACTTTTTGTTAACCGGTCCACAATCACCCAAACACTATCGTGTTGACGAGAAGTCTTCGGTAGCTTCATTACGAGGTCCATGGTCAACTCTTCCCATTTCCAGACTGGCACCTCCAAAGGTTGTAAACTACCATAAGGTTTTTGGTGCTCAGCCTTCACTTGCAAACACGTAACGCATCTCTCAACATAACGGCCGATATCCACTTTCATGCCCGGCCACCAAAACTCAGTACACAGATCGTGATACATTTTTGTACTACCGGGATGAACGGACATTCTAGATTTTTGAGTTTCTGCCAGAATAGTCTCTTGCACACCACCAATTTTCGGCACCCAGATTCGGGATCTAAACACTTTCACGCCACGATTATCTTCCGAGAGAGAATCTACACATCCAACTATCCGTTCAGACTTCATATGTTCAGGTTTTAAAGCCTAAGCTTACCATTTTCACAGGTCGTCAATAAGCGTAGACCGTATAGACGTGTGAGTGATTGCGTAACACATATAAGAGACATACGYTTTTTGACTCAAAGCATCCGCCACCATGTTGGCTTTACCAGGATGATAGAGTATCTCACAGTCATAGTCTTTTATTAACTCCATGGCCCTTTAATATCTCATATTCAAAGTTTGTTGATCGAAAATGTACTTCAGACTCTTGTGATCCGTGAATAATTGACATTTCGTCCCATAGAGATAATGACGCCATAATTTCAAGGCAAACACTACCGCCGCCAACTCAACATGATGAGTGGGGTAGTTCTTCTCATAATCCTTCAACTGTCGGGAGGCATACGCAATCACCTTGCCTCGTTACATCAATACACAACCCAATCCCAACTTCGACGCATCACTATAGACCACAAAGTCATCGTTACCTTCGGGTAAGGCAAGAATCGGAGCGTTCGTCAAACAAGCTTTCAAGAGCTGAAAAGCTTTCTCTTGTTCTTCATTCCATACAAACTTCACAGCTTTGCGAGTGAGTGAAGTAAGGGGAACGACAATCTTTGAAAAGTCTTTTATGAATCGTCGGTAATAACCCACTAATCCAAGACAATTGCGGGTCTCTGAGGCATTCTTCGGTTGTTCCCAATTCTGAATTGCCTCAATTTTAAATGGATCGACAGAAATACCCTCACCGGAGATCATATGCCCTAAGAATTGCCCCTTTCTGAGCCAGAATTCGTATTTCGAGAACTTGGCATCTAATTTCTCTTTTCTTAGTAACTCCAACATCTGACGGAGATGCGTAGCATGATCAATTTTTGACTTAGAATACACAAGTATGTCATCAATGAAGACAATGACAGACTTATCGAGCATAGACCGACATACTCGATTCATCATATGCATGAATGCAGCCGGAGCATTCGTTAGACCAAATGGCATTACCAAGAACTCATAGTGTCCGTATCGGGTACGTAAAGCCATTTTTGGTACATCTTCATCCCGTACCTTGAGCTGATGGTATCCGGATCTCAAATCGATCTTGGAAAAGTAACTTGCTCCCTGCAGTTGATCGAACAAATCGTCGATACGAGGTAACGGATATTTATTCTTGATTGTTACTTTGTTTAACTCGTGGTAGTCAATACACATGCGAAATGAACCATCTTTTTTCTTCACGAAAAAGTCCGGAGCACCCCAAGGTGAAGAACTCGGTCGGATGAAACCTTTATCCAATAATCCCTATAATTGGCTCATCATTTCCTTCATTTCTGTAGGGGCAAGACAATAGGGTGTCCGTGCAATAGGTGCAGCACCCGGCACAAAGTCAATTCGAAATTCTACTTACCTGTCCGGTGGTAGACCAGGAAAATCATCAGGAAAGACATCCTAAAATTCACATACCACGGGTACATCCTTGGCCAACTTGTTTCTTTCTTTAGTGGCATCTAAAACATATGCCATGAAAGAAGTGCACCCCTTAGATAAATATCGACGAGCTTTGAGTACAGAAATTACCTTGATGTCATCGACCCTTTTTTCTCCGTACACATAAATATAATCTCCTTCACTAACTGGTATTCGGATCATCCGTTGCACGTAAATAATATCCGCCCAATTTGCTACTAACCAATCCATACCAATAACCACATCAAAGCCACGAATATCCATAAGGATTAAGTCTACTGAGAAGTTTTGATCCTCCAATACTAATGTACAATCTTTGAATACTCTATCAGCTACTAAAGGGGTTCCACTAGCGGTATCCACAGAAAACGGTCTATCAAAAAGTACAAGAACAGATTCGAGAAAGCGAACAAAGGCATGCGACATGAGAGAATACGTAGAACCAGAATCAAATAATATACGTGCAGGATGAGAATTCACGAAGTGACGAGCTTCGTCTCCTCCCGAGCCTCCTCTGCTGTGATCTGGAACGCTCTAACTCTTGCTCTTGGTACTTCCTCCTTTCGGGTTGAGGAACCTCCCACCATTGGTTGTCGTACTGAGGCCTTACTATCCTCACGTTGGGCATTTGGACAATTAAGCTGACGATGTCCATAAGCTCCACAAGTATAACACGTTGGATCTCGTCTTGGGCAATTTGTACGAATATGCCCAACTTCACCACAGGCTTAACACGAAATTTTGGACGGTTCAGAGAAACATCGTCCCAAGTACGCCTTGCCACATCGTTGGCATGCACGAGGTGTGTTTGACTGCAATAAATTTGTATTAGTTCTACAATTCATATACTCATTTCACTTGTATTCACAATACCTGCATGGAATAGGCTCGAGATGGGGCTCGAGGAGCACTCTCAGACTGACTCCTTCTTGCGGTGAAAGATCAATTAGGTCGGTTTGCAGGTACAGAAGTTGTTATTTCAGTTCTCTGTCTTTTTGGTTCTGGTGTGGATTCACTATAGAGAGAAAGTTAGTGTTCTCGTCGTCTAGCACATTCAACCGCTCTCCGAAAACTTGTAAGATCACGATTTGATACAAATTCTTTAATCTCTCTCCTCATACCATCAACAAAATGTTCAATCTTGTGTTGTTCAGAGGTAACTGTTGGACCTTTAAATTCAGCTTTAATATTGATCAAGTACTCTGAATGAACTCTAAGACGATTAAAGTGCAGCGGAAACAATAATAAGAACAGAACAGAGTAAATAAATCAAGAACACACAGTCAAGATGAGGAAGAAGATGAATGCAGTAGAATTGCTTCAAAGGTTTTTCAATTCATTCAATTGAAAATTTGACGATTACAATACGGAAGCACATAGATTACAAAGGCCTTAGCCGCTATTTATACTAGTTCGTAACGACCTTACTGACAAGATCTTGACGCGTGAAATCATCTAAGTCGTCCAAATAAAGTCGATTAAGTCCTAGTGACATGAGAAGCACATGCAGCTAATAACCATTGAAAAACAGTTGGAACATAATCTTCACAGAAAATGAAATCCGCAGACTCTCTGTGAGCCATCTCAGAGGCTCTGCTGTAATTGACTTGCATGTTCTTATTGACAGAGGACCATTTTCTAGAACCTCTGTGAGAGACATCAGAGGTTCTGTCACACTTTACTTGCTCGAATATAAGGCTTCTGTCGTTAGTTCTCTGTTGTCCTCTGTGGAAGATATCCTTCTGTCAAGACTTGCAGAATACTTTT
>NC_037539.1:17474278-17478753 GCF_001531365.2 Cynara cardunculus var. scolymus | reverse complement strand
GCCTTAGAACTTTGGAAGCCGCCTTCTCCATCTTTTCAATGACCATCTCAGCATTCACAGAGGCATTGTTGATGTTTATCTCTGTGGCCCATTTCATTTTAGAGACGCAGTGATAGATCTCATTTCTGAAGTTGTTACCCTCTGCAACGAGTTTTTTTGTGCAGTC
The DNA here is from genome assembly GCF_001531365.2 of Cynara cardunculus var. scolymus. NCBI lineage: Eukaryota > Viridiplantae > Streptophyta > Magnoliopsida > Asterales > Asteraceae > Cynara > Cynara cardunculus. The sequence goes on along the minus strand of NC_037539.1, from coordinate 17,478,587 downwards.
TCTTATTGATTCGTTGGTTGCTTGGTCTTCCTTGAGAAGATGGTCGTTGTATTTTTGCACGGTCTCTCCAAGGGCTTCAACCATTGCGTCTAGCTCTCTGCGAGTGGGTAGATGGTTAATGTTAGCCCTGGAGGATGAAGAATCGATGCCATAAGTGACCGCAGAGGAGAACATCTCTTTGATCTCATTCATGATGGCAGAGTAGTCCGTGTAGCCGGCGGAAACTATGTCTGTAGCGTATTGGGCAGAAACCTCTGTTAATTATGTTTTGAGCATGTGGATTGAAGAGGGGTTGAGAGACAGTGCGCTGAATGCTTCTATTAGATCATCTTTCTTGAGGACAGAGCTCTGAAGGGTTAATAAGGTCGCCTTGAGCTCATAAGTTGTGGAAGTTAACTCCTTCAGAGCCTCTGTTAGAGGTGTAAAATCCTCTGTCACCGGTGCGGAGGAGAACAATCTTTTCAAATCATCCATCCTCTTGAATGCCTCTGTGGCGAAGGTTTGTAACTCCTCCTTCGTCACATAGGTACTCGGGGAACCTAGATCACCAACACATGGTGACCTAGTAACCTTGGAGTGCCTTAGTGACTGGTTTGTCGATATCAGCTCGGGGAATTCCACTGGATCCTCGAACATCTCCAATTGGAGAACCTACTAGTGTTTTGTCGATGTCGTGCCTAGTAGGTTCAGAGCCTAACTCGGCAGAGGGATCGAGTGAAGACTTTGGGTGTTCTAGACCCGCAGTCTCTATGAATCTCTCATATACCTCTGAAGCATAACTTGGTTGTTCACTCATGTGTGAAGGGGAAACAGAGGCCTCTTTTTGAAGTGTCGAGTCCTTGGGCGAATGGACTTTTATTGTAAAACCACCATCCTTTTGAGAGGATGTTGGAGTAGATTGAGGTTCCTGGACTGTGCATTCGATGGAGGACGAAAGAATGTCCTCTGCGAGGTTTGTGGTTTAGGGCTTAGTGTGTGCATGCTTTTTTCAATAGGGGTTCGCTCTAGAACAGGGTCCCTAGTAATGTGGGTTGCACTAGGAGGGGGGCTTGGGTGTGTGCCTTCGGCATCTTTCTCACCCTCATCTAACTCCAATTCTTCTTCTTCGTTGTCTAGAACGACTTCTGACCCCAAATCTGCCACCTATGTGGGCGCTTTAAACCCTTGTTAGAGGTTGAAGATTATATCGTGAATTTGCTCTGTTGGGGACTCTACTTGAACACTCTTGCACAACCTTCTGCGCTTAGGAGCAGCCTCTGCTGGGCTTTCTTGGATTGCAGCCTCTATGACCTCAACCTCTGCGGGTTGGGCCTTCAATTTCTTCTTTTTCGGTTTTAGCAGAGGACTGCTTGGACCCTCTTCTTCTGCGGGTCWCTTCTTCCCTTTCCTTTTCTCAGAAGAGTCGACATCCTTCTGAGTCTTCTTTGTCTTCTTTTGCTTTTGTGGGGGACTAACTACCTTCGGACTTTCCTCACTCATCTCCCTAGCCTCTGCAGGCTCTTCCCTTCTTCCCTCATCCCTCATTTTTTGCACTCTTTCTTCTATGGGGATACCTATTCGTGGAGGGGTTTCAGGGACCGGTTCTGGCCGCCTRTATCCACGTCTATACGCTTTCCTATCTCCTCTGCTAAGGTATTTGAGCATGGCTTTTGATAGTGGCCTTGGGCTTCTGTACCCTAGCTCATGCTCTGTGGGGTGGAACTCCTTCATTAGATACAATCGTGTGTTTGGCTCTGCAGGGGGCAGCTTCTCTGCTATCATATCTCCAAAGACCAAGCCAAAGAACCTCTGTAGCATTAAGTTTGGATAATGGAGGTCCTCATTGGCTTTCTTATGTGCCTTCACCTTTGACTTCTCACCCCTTTGAGTAGCACACTTCTTTTTGATTAATCCCACCATGTCATCGAAGATAAGTTGCACGTAATCAAGGGGAAAATTAAAATAGATTCCATATACAATGAAAAGCATGGCATGTGAAGCTTGGTCATGGCTGCCGACCTTCCTTGTTAGACAAAAATTAATTATGGAGAATAGAGTGTTCCACATTGGGGGAAGGCCCTTCCTTTTGAATTCAGTCCTTTTTACAATTTTTGTCTTTGCTGTGTAGGAGTGAAATTCAAGGAATTCRATCAATTCRRCGTCTGTAGGAGATGGAGCGAAGGTATCCAAATTGAGATCTTCCAAGAAAGGTAGATGCAGGGYTGTGYGCAGGGTATTTACGTTTATTTCCATTGGAACAAGCAATTTGACAGTAGGGTGTGAAGCATAACCTACTATGCTTAATCCAGAATTCTCCAGGGTAGTAATATAGGAACTGAGCAAAAATTGGGTAATATAGGTTTCTGGGGTAGGTTTACTTGATGTGAGAGCATAATATATAGGGTGATTTCGAAGGATTTCGATAAGAGGATATGTGTATTCAGGGAAGCCAGTTGGTGAGGGAGCGAAATAGTAGTTATTGGGTTTCTTTACAAGTACCACTCTCTCATATCGATTTTGGAAGAACGCTAGGGCATGAGAAGTGAGTGCATGTGATTGATTTAGTTCGTTGTCGCTAGGCTTGTGTTCAGATTGAGCGGAGGCAGATGAACTTGAAGACATTGTTGCAGGTTTTGGAAAGCTTGAAATTTTGCAGGTTGGAGATTTTAGAGAAGTTAAGGGGTTTATGTTGGGGGGAAGGGTATTTATAGTGAGGAATTTGAAAGCGAACCGTTTATTAGGTGAAAAATCATGATGAGTGGCTTGTGGTAGGGACGAATCAAAAATATGACACACGGTGTTGGGAAGACGCATGATTGATGACGTGCGCCCCTGTTTCTGACACGCGCGTGATCTGTTTTAACCCTTATCCATAGAACCACTCGCACCATATAGAAAAGAGTTCTGTCAGAGGCCTAAGGGTAACAGAGCCTCTGTGATATGTGCGGGGCCTTCTAACATGTTACACCTTTATTTACCTAAACGGTTTGAAAATCCTCAGAGAGATGAGTACTTGCTCAGTTCAGACCCACAGAGCCTCTAATAGAAGTGCCAGAGGTTCAGATGAGTTGACCTCTGAGATCAAGATACTTTAAAAGTTTTGGTACCTTCTGAGGTTTTGATTTTCAATTCAAAAACTCCCCCTATGAGCTAGCTTCCATGGCTTCCCCTCAAAAACAAAAACATTTAAAAATCCTAAGAAGAAGTATCGACAGAGGATCCGTTCAAAGAGCCTCTGAGAGTTATCACAGAGGATCTGTGAAAAGACTTCTGTGATGAAAAACATTTTGCTTCTTCAAAAGGTTTTATTCTTTTCAAGCACATACTCCCCCTCAATCCTTGCAAGTCTCTGCAAGATAAACCTATTAACTATGAAAACAAGTGAAGGTTAATCAAGAAATAAAACTTTATACAAAGAGAAATTATGAAAAGAAAAACTTTATACAGAAATAAATAAACAATAAGACATACAACAGTTGAGATAACAGAACCTCCTTCTTGCTTTAGGCATGATGATAGTAGCTCTAGGGTGCCAGTCATATGTCTCGAGCATCCTGAGTCCACGACCCAAGTAGACACATGCTGCTTCTTCTGTATTTAGAGAACGTTTAATTTGGATACCCACTTCTAATTGGGTCCCTTAACATTAGCCTATTTAAAGTATGCCATAGCATCTTTTGATTTGGTCTTATTGTTCTTAGAAGAAGAATTGCCAATTTGTCTATTGTTCACCCCAGATTCATGGTTCTTGGGGTTAGAGACCAGACATGACGAACGGTGAATATGATTAGATAGAGCATGCATAATATTGAAACAATCACAGAAGGTAACATTGCAAGAAACTTTCTTAAAATTTTCATTAAAATCATCAAAGAAGGGTATGGAGTTTTTATTTTTAGAGCCCTTCTTAGGTATGGCCTTCTCTTTACAAGATTCCTTTCCTATTCTAGGCTCCTTTTTGAAATCGTTTTTAGCTCTCCTCTGTTTTGATCCCCTCTTTGGTTTTCCTGCATTTACTGAGACAGAAGCAATGTGTTGATCCTCTCTGTCAGTGATTTGATGATAATCCCTTTTTCCTTTCGATGTATTTTTGTGTCTGTAATTTCAGTTCCAGCGATCATACACTGAGCTTGTTCAGTGATCGCTGAAGAACTTGTTTTGTAATTCATACAGAGACAACGATACTTCAACAAAACAACACTCACACCAAAGATCCTTCAGCAAACGTCGAAGACTGAAACTGAAGATTAGAGACTGGCGCGTACGTGATCTGAAGCGGTATTCAGTGATTACAAGCCTGTCTAGCTATGTGTGAAGACTGCTCTAGCTT
>NC_037539.1:17468067-17474178 GCF_001531365.2 Cynara cardunculus var. scolymus | reverse complement strand
AGTTTACACTGCTCATATCACTCTCGCGGTTACACCGCCATCTCACATGCAGTTTACACTGCTCATATCACTCTCGCGGTTACACCACCATCTCACACGCAGTTTACACTGCTCATATCACTCTCGCGGTTACACCGCCATCTCACACGCAGTTTACACTGCTCATATCACTCTCGCGATTACACCGCCATCTCACACGCAGTTTACACTGCTCATATCACACTCGCGGTTACACCGCCATCTCACACGCAATAAACACTGCTCATAATATTATTATTTCAAAAACATTTCCCAAAAATCATTCCCATAAACAAACTCTTTGCGATCCGGATATGAAGTCCGGTCAAACCTCTTGTCTGGTTTAGAAGTCCGGGCAACATACTTTGAAAATAACCAACTCCCTTGTCCGGATTAGAAGTCCGGACAATACTTCAAAGGTAACATTTTCCAGTTTAGAATAAACCGGACGATACACTGTTCACCCTATGTCCGGTTTAGAGTATACCGGTCAACACCTCATTTAGCCAATTGACCGAATTAAAATATACCGGTCATTCTCTTTATCCGGTTTAAAGACTTAAACCTTTTGATACAATCGGTTTAGAAATAAACCGCTCACCTCTTGACCGGTTTATAAGACACACCGGTCACCTCTTGTCCGGTTTAGAGTATACCGGTCAACACCTCCGGTTTAAGTATCCGGATTACAATCCGGACACCACTTGACCGGTATACATAAATATCATCATAAAAATGTCTCCAAACACATAATAATCAGATCTAAATGCTTTTCAATTTGTATGAAACAATTTGTATTCAAAGCTCAAATACACTCACCTGTAAAAWATGGAAATCAAAACCTTTGAACCTTTCTTCTTCTTGTGAAATCTTCAAAATCTTCAGAGGAATTTTCAAATAGAAGTATGTGTATGTGTGTGTTTCATTTCACCAAAACTATTTATACAAACATATAAAAGAGGAGAGGATGGCGGTTCCCCTAACCGACTTCCCTCTTCTAAATATTTTAGTAATATCCACACACACCCATTACATACACATACATATCATATATATATATATTTATAAATAAATATATACATAACAAAAATGATAACCAGACTATTACAGGTTGTTACACTAGTCTCAACGTCAACATTCTCTATTTGTATTAATGGTCAGTCGGAGGGTTTCTTTCATGGAAAACGAGGGCTTCGACAAAAAGATCCAATATCTCCTTATTTGTTTACGGTGGTAATGGAAGGACTTTTGATGATCCTGAAAAAGTGTATTGATGAGGAGGTGAATTTTGCTTACCACCAAGGATGTGAAGACCTCAAGTTGACTCATTTATGTTTTCCTGATAATCTTTTTATTTTTTCTCGAGGGGATGCCATTTCGGTAGAAGTGATAAAACGGGCTCTCCAAACGTTTGAAGTTCGATCGGGTCTGTCTTCGAGTCTCAAAAAAAGTGAGGTATTTTTTGGAAATGTCGCGTTGGATGTTCAACATACCATTCGCGATTGCCTTCCATTTCGTCCGGGGGTGTTTCCTATTCGGTACCTGGGTGTTCCTCTCTCTCCGGTCAAATTGAAGGTAAGTGATTTCAACCCTCTTGTGGATAAACTTAAAACTCGATTGATGAATTGGAATAACAAATTTCTACCCTATGGTGGTAGAAGACAAATCATCATCTTTGTCCTTCAATCTATGCAAACTTATTGGATGTCTGTTTTTCTAATCCCGGCGGCTACAATCCATGAAATTGAACAAATTTGCCGCAATTTCTTATGGAATAAAGCGGAAGGGGTCTTGGGAAAATGACGAGTTTCTTGGGAAAGGGTTTGCTTGCCTGTTAAAAATGGGGGCCTTGGTATGAAAAGGCTGGCGTTTTGGAATAGGTGCTTACTGTTTAAACATATTTGAGATATTCTTACTAGATGAAGATCCATGTGGGTTTCTTGGATTCATTCAAACTGTATTCGGGGAAGAAATTTCTGGGTGATAAAAAAGAGAAATGAATGGTCTTGGCTTATACGAAACCTTTTAGAGTTAAGACCTCATTGTAGGAGATTTTTCATTTCGATTGTGGGTAATGGGATGTCTACGCATTCTTGGGAAGACATTTAGAGTGAACAGAGTCCCCTAATCCATTTGATTTCGTATAGGTTCATAAACGGCCATGAGTTTCATAATAACTCTACGGTTTATGACCTCATACAACGATTTGGTAATGCATGGCCGGATGAATGGATACAACATTTTCCCCAGTTGTAGCAAATTGAGATCCCTTCCCCTAGTCCTTTAGAGGATACGATTAGGTGGCTTGAGCCTAATAATAATAGGCAGCCTTTTACGGTGAAGATGGCATGGAAAACTTTGCAAGAAGTGGGACCGGTTGTGCATTGGCACAAGGTGGTTTGGAATAAAGCATACATACCTAAACATGCTCTCTGTATGTGGATGGCATGTTAGAAAAGGTTACCGACCCAAGACTGCATTTGCCTGTGGAAGCAAGAACCTCCTGATCTGAAATGTGTTTTTTACAACTTGGTGATTGAAACGCACAAGCACTTATTCTTTGAGTGCAATTATTCGAGTAGTATTTGGGCGGTAATAAAAAGGGAAATAGGGATCCAGATGTGTCGGGACAATTGGGAGGATATCCTTAATATGGGGATATTGTAAGGGTGGAAATTGTGGTCTATGGTTCAAAAACTTGGTATCTCGGCTACTGTGTACCACATATGGATGGAAAGGAATAGAAAGTTTTTTGACAATCATAACCGTACTGAAGCTCAAGTAGTGGCTGATATCAAGACACAGATTCTTCAAAGAATGGCATGGAAGACAAGGAAGAAGCTTACGAGAATCACTGATGCATGATCATGAGGTTGGTGAAGAGTTTCGATTCTGGGAGTTTTTGATGATTTGCCCTTTCTATTCTTTGGCTTGTTTTACTTTTCTTTTTTGGTGCATTTCCCTTTCTTTATTTTGGCTTCTTATGGCTTGGTTTGTGAGTCAAGGTTGCCACAGTTTTTTCTGCTGATCTGTACTTTCATTGCTTACTTTTTCTTGCTTTATAAAATTGCCTGGGGAGTTTTCCTTCCCTTTCAGTATACAAATTATGACTCATTTAGTATCATTTTGACCCAACAAGACTCCTCAAGGAGAGTTGGGGCACATATACCCATTAAGGTCTAATGAGACTAATTATGACCTAGTTTGTGTCATTTTGATCCAATTGGACTCCTTAAGGATAAGTAGCGCATTATATCCACTAACACGAAATGGACCCAATAGGGGACCATTAAGACCCATTCTACCTCAATTGCTCCCTCATTAACTTCTTATTGGACTAATTATGACCCAATTCGCACCATTATAAATCTATTAGACTCAAAATGGAGAAATAAGCCCATTTTACCTTTAATGTCTGATCAGACTGAATATGAGCCATTTAGTCTCATTTTGACCCAAATGGGCTCCTTCTTGAGAAATATGCCTATTAAAGGTCTAACGAGATTAATTTCGAGCCACGTCTTCTCATTTTGACCCAAATGACTCGATCAATATTAATTGTCCCATTATATAACCCACTAACACCAAATGCACCCCTTAGGAACCATTTAATATCATTTTGAACCAATTAGACTTCTTACAAGGAAATGGGCCAATTAACCCAATTCGGGTCTGATGAGATTAATTATGATCCATTGAATCTCATTTTGACACAAAATGACTCTATTAAAGGAAATCCGCACATTCTACCTACTAAGACCAAATGGACCCATTATGGACCCGTAAGGACCATTCTACCTCAATTAGTCACATTAATGTCTAGGTATACTAACTACGACTCGTTTAGTATCATTTGGACCCAATTAGGCTCCTCAAGAAGAAATGGGCCCATGATGCCGATTAGGGTCTAATGAGACTAATTATGACCAAGTTAGTGTCATTTTAACCCAATTGGACTTCTCGAGGAGAAATAGTCTATTATATCCTCTAACACGAAACGGACCCAGTAAGGATCAAAGAAACCCATTCTACCTCACTTACTCTCACTATGTTCTCATTAGACTAAGTGTGATCGATTTAGTACCAATATCACTCAATAAGACTTAAATTGGAGAAAGAAGCCGATTATACCCTTAAGGTCTGATCAAAATAAATATGACCCAATTAGTGTCATTTTGACCCAATTATAAAGAAATGGGCCTATTAAACCAATTTGGGTCCAATTGGATTAATTATGATCCATTTAGTGACATTTTGACACGAATGGCTCGATTAAAAGAAGTAGGCACATTCTACCTACTGGGACCAAATGGACCAATTAGGACCTTTAAGTACCATTATATCTCAATTAGTCACATTAACGTCTAGTTATACTAATTATTAGTAATAGCTTATCTTTTTGGCCGGGGGTATTTCCTATTCGTTACCTGGGAGTCCCTCTATCCCAGTTTGATTAAAGGTACGTGATTTTAATCCCCTTGTGCTAAAGCTTAAATCTCGACTTTTGAATTGGAAGAACAAATTCCTTTCCTATGGAGGAAGACGACAGCTTATCCTCTTTGTTCTTCATTCTATGCAAACCTATTGGATGTCAGTATTTTTAGTACCGGCAACCACAATCCATGAAATTGAGCAGCAATTTCGTAATTTTTTATGGAATAAAGCTGAGGGTCAGCTGGGTAAATGTCGAATTGCTTGGGATACGGTTTGCTTGCCTATTCAAAATGGGGGTCTTCGTATGAAACGACTAGCGATTTGGAATAGGTGCTTACTTTTCAAACATATTTGGGATATTCTGAATCGCAGAAATACCATGAGGGTCTCTTGGATTCAGTCTCATTGTATTTGGGGACGAAATTTTTGGGTTATCAAGAAGATTAATGAATGGTCGTGGATTCTCCGGAGCCTTTTAGACTTAAGATCTCATTGCAGGAGATTTTTTATTTACAATGTGGGAAATGGTTTATCTACGCATGCATGGGAAGATACATGGAGTGAGTTTGGTCCCCTTATTCACTTACTGTCTTATAGATTCATAAATGGTCATGGATTTCGTAATAACTCCACGGTTTCTGATGTAATGCAACGGTTTGGCACTAATTGGCCGGTGGATTGGATACAACAATATCCTCAGCTGCAAAGTATTGTGATACCTTCTCCCAGCCAAATGGAGGATACGGTCATATGGCTTGATGCTAAACTTTCTCGGAGAAATTTTGAGGTCAAAGTGGCATGGAAAACTGTTCAAGAAGTGAGGCCGATTGTGCATTGGTACAAGCTGGTATGGAATAAAGCATACATACCTAAACATGCTCTTTGCATGTGGATGGCTTGTCAGAAGAAATTACCAACTCAAGATCGCATCAGTCAGTGGAAGCATGAACCGCCAGATTTGAAATGTGTTTTTTGTAAATTAGTGATTGAAACGCACAATCATTTATTTTTCGAATGCAATTACTCAAGTAGTATTTGGGAAGTCATTAAAAAGGAGGTGGGGTTAACGAACTGTCTGAACAATTGGGAGGATATTCTTAACAGGGGTTTAGCTCAAAGATGGAAATCTTGGTCTACGGTTCAAAAACTTGGTATATCGGCCACGGTATACCATATCTGGAGGGAAAGAAACAGGAAGTTCTTTGACAACTTTAATCATACTGGGGACAAAGTTGTACCGGAGATAAAGATGCAGATTCTTCAACGTATGGCTTGGAAGACAAGAAAGAAGCTGACGCCAACAAATGCTGTGTGATTTCGTGGGTGGAGTGCCTTCTCGGTTTGGGAATTTGTGGGGTTTTTTCGCCTTTTACTCTTCGGCTTGCTTTATTTTTATGTTCTGGTGTACTTCTCTTTGTCATTTTTGGCTCCTTATGGCTTGGTTTGTGAGTCAAAGTTGCCGTAGTTTTCTTGCTGTTCCGCTTTTATTGCTTTTATAAAATTGCCTGGGGATCTTTCCCCTTTCAGTATACTAATTATGACTCATTTAGTATCATTTTGACCCAACTAGACTCCTCAAGGAGAGCTGGGGCACTAATACCCATTAGGGTCTAATGAGACTAATTATGACCTAGTTTGTGTCATTTTGACCCAATTGGA
>NC_037539.1:17460387-17467147 GCF_001531365.2 Cynara cardunculus var. scolymus | reverse complement strand
TACTCTCATTAACTTCTCATTAGACTAATTGTGACTGATTTAGTACCAATATCACTCAATTAGACTCAAATTGGAGAAAGAAACCGATTATACCCGTTAAGGTCTGATCAAACTGAAACCAAATGGTCGACCGCACGTTGACTTTTTCTCTCTAGGGTTTGTGAGCAAGAATGGTGAAGTATGGATCGTTCAATGTGGTTTGATGTTTGATGCATGTTTTCTTCACGTTTTGCTTGTATTGGTTGTTCGTGCATTTCGATTGCTTTGATTCTTCTATGTGTGTGGTGCCGTTTTTGAAGAATTAGGGTTGCGTTCTTCATTGCATGGTTTTCTCTTCGATTTGTGTGGTTTTCTGTTTTGCTGCTGTGATTTGTCGATATAGTCGGCTGTTTCCAAAGAGGGTTTTGCTGGTGTAGTCGTTAAGGTTGCATGTTTGTACCCTACTCGGCGGCTACTAGGGTTTCTGTCATTTGGTACGTTCATATTCTGATTATTTTTGGAAGGCGGTAACTAGGGTTTTTACAATCTTGGTTGCCTTGCTTATGTGATCCCGTTTCTTCTGTGGGCTGTTGTTAAACCTTTGCTGCGTTCTGTGGAGTTTCGTTTTGGTTGTTGGATTGTGATTTTATGTGAACTTCTTATCTTGATCTGTGGTTATTTGATCTCGGTTGAGGTTTTGGTCTGTTGCGTTCTCGTTCTTGGTCCTCTAGCCGTTTATTTATGTGACTGTGGCGTTGGTTGTTGCTGTTGTTTTGGGGTTTGGTAGAGTTTGGCGTCTTTGTTTAAAGGCTCATTCTGGTTTGTTTTGTTCTGTGTGAGGCTGTTGCGGTTTGATTCATCTAAGGTTTGCAAGGAGTTGTTGGCTGTTACTCTTTCTGGTGCAGCTGTTTTCGATCTGCTGTGGTTGCTGTGTACTCTTATTCATTCGGGTAATCTGCTGTGGTGTTAATTGCTGCACGTTGTTGGCTTGATCGCTGCTGTATTCTGTTGTGCAGCTGTTTGAAGGAATCTTTCCTTCTTACGCGGGTTTAAGTATCTTTTCTATTTCCATTTCATGCGTTAATCTTGTGGTCTTCGTTGCTCTTGGAGATTTTCTTGGTACATATTCAGCACTTCGGTTACGAGGTCTTCATCTATTTATCAAGAGTTTTTGAAAAGGGTTTCAGCGTCACAGATTATTGTTTGTGGAATGGGAACAGTGAATGATCCCCCTTTACCCGTTGATCCCCCTCGGGTTTCGGTCTTTGAGAGACTTTCTTCCCGTGAAGATATGGTGGGAGGCAGTCAACATGTTGATAATGAGGCTATTGAGAAGTTAAATTTTGCTAAAGCGGTTGGCCATTATGTGGCCACTTATCTGAATTTTTATCCTCTCGCGGACAAAAAACAGGTTAGTGTATCTATCCCTCTTGAAATGGCGAAGGAAGCCGCAAAAGCCTATAATTCAGTTTTATATGGATATTTCTTGGGACCTCGTATCCCATTTCCGCTTGTGAAAAATTTCGTTAAAATGGCATGGGGAAAATTTGGATTTTTGGACGCGATGCTTAATGAGAATGGTATTTTTTTCTTTAAATTTAATGATGTCGGTGGATGTGAGCAAGTGATTGAGGCTGGGCCGTTGATGATTAGAGGAGTTCCTTTATTTGTCCATCGTTGGGATCCTTCCAAAGGGTTAAAGAAACCGGAACACTCTTCATGTCCGTTATGGGTGAAACTTCATAACATTCCTTTAGTTGCTTTCAATAAAGAGGGGGTTAGTCGTATTGCGAGTGTCTTGGGTATTCCTAAGCAAATGGATTCTTGCACTGCTTCAATGTGTGAAAAAACTTGGGGCCGCCCTGGTTTTGCTAAAGTTCTTGTTGAGTTTGGGCTGTGGGTGAACTAAAAAGGAAAATTGATGTTGAAATCCCAAACATAAATGGTGGAGAAGCCGAAAGTGTGCAAATTCAAGTAGAATACTTATGGGAACCGATTCAATGTTCCCATTGTCAAATCTTTGGACACAAACTTTCGTCGTGTGTTAAAGCAGCTAGTTTGAATAAAGGTAAACAAATTGATGGCCGAAAAGATACTGATGGTTTTACTAAAGTGGCGAAAAAACAATGGCGGGTTAAAGGTGGAGGTAAAGCCAATCATTCTAATGGTAGGACGGATAATGGAAGAAAGGAATCACGCCCTCATGAGGCGTCTTTGGGAGCGAACGTTGTAAGTCAATAAAGGGAAAGAGAAGAGACTATGGTTTCTAATAATGTTGAGTTGATGGATCCTCCTATGCCAGAGGGGAAGGATGCGTTGGGTGAATCAGGTAAGAATAATTATGGGCCTTCATCTTCATCTTCTAAGTCTTCGCACCATGCTATGTCTACTCCTACCCCACTTATATCTTCTGTGATTAAAAAATTTCGGTTGCTGAGACGGGGGGTTGTGATAAACCATGTTGATTCTAATCGGTTTGGTGTTCTTGAGACTTTAGGGGAAGAAACTTCTCGGGTGGACTCTCATGATGAGGTGGTCAATGATCTGACTAACGTTCAGGGGGATAATCGGAATAATCAGGAGCAAGGAGAAAGTCTAAAACGTTCCTCATGATGAAATTTGCTTCATGGAATATCCGGGGGCTTAACTCTCCAGTTAAACAAAAAGAGGTGCGGAATTTTATTCATTGTAATGATGTGTGTTTATGTTCCGTTGTCGAATCACATGTTTCTAAGGACTCTCTTGAAAGTGTTTGCTATAATTCTTTCGGTTAGTGGAATTGGGTTTCTAATCAAACTATGAGTGAAAATGGCACTCGTATAATCCTTGATTGGGATGCTCGAGTTTTAGATGTCATGGTTTTAGAGGCTCATAGTCAATACTTAAATTGTAAGGTGCTTGTTCGGGGTAGTCAACATTATATTTTCGTGTCTTTTGTTTATGGGGCTAATGTTTGTAATGCCCGTCATGCTTTATGGTCGGGGCTGCGGAAATTTAAAGTGCTCATTGGTTCTTCCCCGTGGGTTGTAATGGGGGATTTCAACACCATGTTATTCCCTTATGATGGTTTTGGAGGCTTCTCTCGTCGTAACTTGGATATGGCTGATTTTTATACGTTTGTAGAAGATGTGGAAATATTTGATTTACATTATACGGGTGTCCATTTAACGTGGAACCAAAAACCGAACTCTTCGGGGGGTATCATGCGTAAACTGGATAGAGCTATGGGCAATGATGAGTTCACGTCTATCTTTCAAGATGTTAGTGTGCATTTTCATCCTTCGGGACTTTCGGATCATGCTCCAGTGACGGTTTCTTTCAAATGTGGCATTCGGAAAAAAAGGTATGGATTTAAATTTGACAATTTCTTGACTGAACATCCAGGATTTCTTCAAGTTGTAAAGGATGAATGGGCAAATAATATTGAGGGTTCTTTTATGTTTCGAGTGACTTCTCATTTGGAGGCTCTGAAGATTCATTTTCGAAAACTTCGTCATTCTTATGGCAACATTGGTCAGCGTGTTGCCTTTTTGAAGACTGAACTTGATCGTATCCAATTGGATGTTGATAATGATCCTTCTAATGTTGAGCTAGGCCAAGAGTTGGGTCATATTCGTATTGCGTATCAAAATGCATGTCGGGGTGAGAATTGTGCCGCGAAACAACATGCCAAAATTGCATGGTTGAATGAAGGTGACTTGAATACTAAATTCTTCCATAAAGTGATTAAAGAACGGCATCATTACAATTCTATTCAGTCTGTATGTACAAGTGATGGAGCTTATGTCTATGGTGATGATGTGCCTAATGTTTTTGTGGATCATTTTAAAGATTTTCTGGGTACAAGGTATGTTTCTCCTGATCCGACTATGACTGATGATGTTTTCATGCGTAAACTCTCTTTGTTGGAAGCTAACCATATGATCAGACCGATTCACAATGAAGAAATTAAAAATGCTATGTTTAGCATTGGTAATTATAAAGCTCTTGGTTCTGATGGGTATTCTTCTAAGTTTTTCAAAGAGGCTTGGGACATTGTTGGCCGTGATGTGGAGACTGCAATTCACAATTTCTTTTATCGAGGTAATCTYCCWAAGARCTTSAATCATACGCTYTTATGTMTKATCCCTAAATCTATTAATGCTACTAAGGTTACGGATTACCGGCCTATAGCATGCTGTACTGTGCTTTATAAATGCATTAGTAAGGTCATTGTTAATAGAATGAAGGGATCTTTGGTTTTTTTATTGATAAAGCTCAATCGGCTTTTATTCTGGGTAGAAGGATTACGGATAATATCCTTATGGCGCATGAGCTTGTGTCTGGTTATCTATCCACTACGGGTCCGCCTCGTTGTGCGTTCAAAATTGATATAAGAAAAGCTTATGATACGGTGGATTGGCGGTTCCTTATTGTTATGCTTCAAGGTTTGGGGTTTCACCCTGTTATGGTTAAGTGGATAAAGGAGATGGTTTCGACTCCTTCTTATTCTTTAGCCATTAATGGTAATTCCCATGGTTTCTTTCTTGGTGGGAGGGGTCTTCGTCAGGGTGATCCGATGTCCCCCTATCTGTTTACGATTGTTATGGAGGGATTTTCTCTGCTCCTTCAAAAGTGTATTCGTGAGACTGCTGACTTTGGTTACCATCAGGGTTGTGAGGACTTGGATTTGACTCATTTATGTTTTGCGGATGATTTGTTTGTCTTTACCAAAAGGGATGCTCTTTCTGTTGAAGTGCTTAAAAAAGCTCTGGCTCTTTTTCAGCAATATTCGGGATTAGCGCCTAGTCTTGAAAAAAGTGACATTTACTTTGGTAATGTTCCTCCCAACATTAAGGCGGCTATCCTAGAATGTCTTCCCCTCAAGCTAGGTATTTTTCCTGTTCGATATTTGGGTGTTCCTTTATCGCAATCTCGGTTGAAGACTTGTGACTATGCTCCGCTGATTGCTAAAGTGAAGGGCCATATACTTAATTGGAAATCTAAGTTTCTTTCGTTTGGTGGACGGCGTCAGTTTATTATATCGGTTCTCCAATCTCTTCAACTTCATGGGATGTCGGTTTTCTTATTCCCGTCTGGTATCATTCATGATCTTGAATCTATATTTCGGAAATTCCTTTGGGCTCCAAGGGAAGATCCTCGTGGTAGATGTCGGTTATCATGGGATATGGTTTGTAGGCCAATGGATTCTGGGGGCCTTGGAATTAAGAGGCTTACCACTTGGAATCGGGCATTACTTGCAAAACATGTGTGGGATATTGCTAGGCGACGGGATTCTATGTGGGTTCATTGGATTTATAGTAATAATCTCCGTTCTTCGAATTTCTGGCTGGTTCGTAAGAATTCTAATTGGTCTTGGGTTTTTCATAAACTTGTAGACTTGCGGAGTCATTTGCGTCGGTTTCTCTTCTCTCAAATTGGTGTGGTCCTCTTTCTGCTTTTATCTCTTACCGGTTTGTCCATTCATTTGGGTTCTCTAACCTTAACGACAGTTCGTGATCTTATTATAAGCTGGAATGGTAATTGGCATGATGATTGGTGTCAACGGTTTGATATGCTTCATAATTCTCCGTTACCTTCATTGACCTCTGTTCGTGATAGAGTTCTATGGGGGGACAATTATACTATGTGTTCGGATTTTACAGTGGGTAAGGCTTAGGGTTCCTTAGAGGGTAATCATCCTGTGATTCCTTGGTCTAAATTGGTATGGTTCTCGGGTCATATTCCGAAGCATGCATTCTGTTTATGGTTGGCTTGTCAGAGACGGCTTCCGACTCAAGACCGCTTACATTGAAAGGAAGAACCACCAGATTTGGAGTGTTCGCTTTGTGGTCAATGTTTGGATAGTCATGATCATTTATTCTTTCAATGTTCGTATGCTGGAGTTGTATGGACTAGTGTTTTACATATGGTGGATCTGCCGGGTATGCCTTCAAGGTGGGAGCAGATTATACAAGTTATTTCGGATTCTAATAGTTGTCCGAATTTGTTAAAGCAGAAGCTTGCTGTGGCCGCTGCTGTTTACTATATTTGGCAGGAGCGTAATAGAAGACTTTTTTCTATGACTAAGCGTACGGCTCAGGATCTTATTGCGGTTATTAGGGATTCTATCTCCATTCATGCATATTGGTTGTCTAGTCGTCTTGTGCTTACTTATGGTTGACTTGAAGACTTGTTTTTGGTTCTGGGAGGCTTTGGTTTGGGTTAAGCTTCTCTTTTTTATCTTCTGTTGTTTGTTTGCTTCTTATGGGCTTTGTTTCTTTTGGCTTGTTATGGCTTGGTTGGGGTGTTTCCCACGGCCTTGGGGCTTTTGGTTGTAGGTTGCAGTCTGTCTGTTTTGTGGTTGAGTTGTAAACCTTTTTATTGCACTTTATAAATTTGCCGAAGTTTTATTAAAAAAAAAAAGGTCTGATCAAACTAAATATGACCCAACTAGTGTCATTTTGACCCAATTATAAATAAATGGGCCTATTAAACCAATTTGGGTCAAATTGGATTAATTATGATCCATTTAGTGTTATTTTGACACGAATGGCTCGATTAAAAAAAGAACGCACATTTTACCTTCTGGGACCAAATGGACCAATTAGGACCCTTAAGAACCACTATGCCTTAATTAGTCGCATTAACATCTAGTTATACTAATTATGACTCATTTAGTATCATTTTGACCCAATTAGACTCCCCAAGGAGAGCTGGGGCACTAATACCCATTAGGGTCTAATGAGACTAATTATGACCTAGTTTGTGTCATTTTGACCCAATTGGACTCCTTAAGGAT
>NC_037539.1:17456397-17459592 GCF_001531365.2 Cynara cardunculus var. scolymus | reverse complement strand
TACTCTCATTAACTTCTCATTAGACTAATTGTGACTGATTTAGTACCAATATCACTCAATTAGACTCAAATTGGAGAAAGAAACCGATTATACCCATTAAGGTCTGATCAAACTAAATATGACCCAACTAGTGTCATTTTGACCCAATTATAAAGAAATGGGCCTATTAAACCAATTTGGGTCCAATTGGATTAATTATGATCTATTTAGTGTTATTTTGACACGAATGGCTCGATTAAAAAAAGAAGGCACATTCTACCTTCTGGGACCAAATGGACCAATTAGGACCCTTAAGAACCACTACGCCTCAGTCGCATTAACATCTAGTTATACTAATTATGACTCATTTTGTATCATTTTGACCCAAGTGTTGGTGGATGTTTGGGCTGTGGGTGAAATACAGCGGCAAATTGAGGTTGTTATTCCGGGGCTTTCGGGTACTGGTGAGGATGTGATCAATGTGGTTTTAGAATATGATTGGGTTCCTTCCCAATGTTCGAAATGCAAAGTTTTTGGTCATTGTACATCGTCCTGCATGAAAGGGGAAATTAAAAAGCCTAAGGTTAATGCACTTCCTTCGCATAATGAGGGGTTTCAAGAACCTAGACGTAAACATTGGAAGCCAAAGACCAAATCTGGATCCGGTATTGATGCTCAAGCTTCTACTTCAGGTACGGCTTCTGCTACTCAAGACACGCTAACTGGAGTTGGCACTTTACAACAGGTTAATGAGGTTTTGCATGTCCCGGGCAGTTTTGATAAGGACAATAATGTTATACAGCATGCTGGTCCTAAAATCTCGGCTGGAAAGGATGTGGAACGGGAGGATAGTCAGTTTTGTACGGTGGATGCTGGGCGAACGCCAAAAGGGAGAGATGCTTTTTCGTATGTCCAAATTCTTTCAAAGGAGGGTCCGGAGCTTGTAAAAATGGTGGTCCTTGCTTTCAAACCAAGAAG
Source organism: Cynara cardunculus var. scolymus (assembly GCF_001531365.2). Classification (NCBI taxonomy): domain Eukaryota; kingdom Viridiplantae; phylum Streptophyta; class Magnoliopsida; order Asterales; family Asteraceae; genus Cynara; species Cynara cardunculus. The sequence continues at coordinate 17,458,635 of NC_037539.1, read as the reverse complement.
AGGCGCTGTCAGTATCACGGCTATTAGTAATCAATTTTCTTCTTTACCGTCTGATGACTCTAGTGATGATGATGATATGGAGATCATTGATACCGAGGGGCTTACTATGGAACAACGAGGAGCGGAGATTCACACTTCAAAGTCTCAATGATAAAGTTCACTGCATGGAATATTAGGGGTCTAAATGCCCTAATAAAGCAAAAAGAGGTACGTTATTTAATTCATATAAAGCATCTTTCTTTATGTTACATCATTGAATCAAAAGTTGCTCATAGTCACCTGGGGGAAATTTGTGGTAGAGTTTTTGGTAATTGGAGTTGGATCACAAATGGGTTAATGTGTGACCAAGGTACGTGGCTTATTATCGCTTGGGATCCGTGTGTATTATCCCTGATAATGATTGAGCAGCACTCTCAATATATGCATTGTGAGATTAGGATTATTGGTCACCTTGAACCAATTTTTATTTCTTTTGTTTATGCGTGACCTTTGGGGAGATATTGGTAAATTTAGTGCTTTTGTTCAAAGGGAAGCTTGGGTTGTGATGGGAGATTTCAACTCAATGCTTTTTCCTCATGATGGTTTGGGCGGCTCCTCTAGACGAAACTCTGATATGGAGGAGTTCATCTTTGTCTGGAAGAGGCAGAATTGTTTGATATCTCGTATCAGGGATGCCAATTTACCTGGATACAGAAACCTTCTGGGGGTAATGGTATAATGCGTAAACTTGATCGTATCTTGGGGAATTCTGCTTTTATTGCTAGATTTGGGGATGCCTCGGTTTTCTTTGAACCAAGGGGGATCTCGGATCACTCTCCGGGTATTCTTTCTTTTAAAGTTGGTAGACGTCTTCGTCAGCGTGGTTTTAAGTTTGATAATTTTGTCACTTCTCATGTGGATTTCCTTAAGTCTGTGGAGGGGGTGTGGATGAAACCTCAGAGAGGTTCATATATGAAAAAAGTGCTTCGGAAATTACAAGAAATGAAAGGGGTTTGTCGTCGGCTCATAAATTCTTATGGGTGTTTGGATAAAAGGGTGGCTCAGTTAAAGACGGAACTTGATGTTGCTCAATTGGCTTGTGATCTAGACCCGTTTCATGATTTGCTAAAAGAGGATATTGCTCACCTCTTACTAGCATATCAAAAAGCTAGAAATGATCAAGAGGATATGGTTCGACAAAAAGCTAAGATCTATTGGCTTAATGAAGGGGATGGAAACTCAAAGTTCTTCTTTCATGCTATGAAAGAGAAGCGTAATAAGAGCCATATTGCTACTATTAGGGATTCTTTTGGTACTGTTTTTGAGCTTCAGGATGTTCCAAAAGCGTTTATTAATCATTTTGAAGGAATTCTGGGTACTTCTACTATGTTGGTTCCTCCTTCCATGGAGGATTGTTCGTTTGGTCACTCTCTATCGTTATCGGATTCTCTGCACTTAATCAGGCCGATTTCGGATATGGAAATAGGATGCATTGTTTGATATTGGGAATGACAAGGCTCCAGGACCTGATGGGTTTTCGTCAAAATTCTTTAAAGCGGCTTGGAGTGTGGTAGGTAGGGATGTTCTCATTGGGATTCATAATTTCTTCTATTCTGGAACTTTGGAATATCAGCTGAACCATACTCTACTTTGTCTCGTCCCGAAGGTTCCTAATGCTTCTTGTGTTACTGATTATCGGCCCATTGTCTGTTGTAATGTGTTGCTGAAATGTATCAGTAAAATTATTGTTGAACGGATAAAAGGTTCTTTGGATGTTCTTATTAGCAAGGCCCAATCTGCGTTCATCCTTGGGCGTCAGATTACTGATAATATTTTAATGGCGCATGAACTTGTTGCTGGTTATCAAAAATCTGAAAGGGAACCAAAATGTGCGTTTAAGATTGACATTCGGAAAGCCTATGATACAGTTGACTGACAATTTCTTTTAGAGATGCTAAAGGGAATGGGTTTTCATCCAGTTATGATTAACTGGATAAAGACTCTAATCACTTCGCCTTCTTTCTCTATATGTGTTAATGGACGACCGGAGGGTTTCTTTCATGGTAAGCGGGGCATTCGTCAAGGGGACCCTTTATCTCCTTACTTGTTTACTGTGGTTATGGAAAGTCTTTCGTTGCTTCTTTCAAAATGTGTTAGCTCTCATTTCTTTAAATGTAAAAGTATGGAAAAAGTAATACTGCAAGTGTTGACAAAAGATGATCTGTCACAGAAGACCACAGAGGACCAACAGCAGAAGAT
>NC_037539.1:17453242-17455387 GCF_001531365.2 Cynara cardunculus var. scolymus | reverse complement strand
ATTAGTGTAAATCGGACAAAGCTTGTCCGGATATTTTCTTAAATCAGACAAGCCTTGGACGATGACTTGTCCGGATATTTCTTAATCGGATAAGGGTTGGGCGATGTATTGTCCGGACTTGTATCCAGACAAAGTTGTTGGAAATTATTCTAAGTGATAAATCGGACAAGCCTTTGAGCAATGAGTTGTCCGGAGTAGTAAATCATACAAAAAGGGACAAGTGTTGTCCAGACTTCATATCTGGATAACTTGTCCGGATAACTTCTTATTTGGAATTTTTCATGAGTTTTATATTTAGATCTTTTTATATAGTTTAAAATATCTATTATTGGGTTCAATTATGGATTATAAAATGGTTATTTTATATCTTTTCAAATAAAAAGATATGTTCCTACCAAGCGTGGTGACGTAAGTCTGTTTTGGTTTGGAACGGGATTTTTGAGAAATGTTTYTACCAAGCGTGGTGACGAAAGTCTGTTTTGGTATGAAACTATATTTTGGGAAACCTTCCTACCAAGCGTGGTGACATAAGTCTGTTTTGGTATGGAAGTGGATTTTATAAATTGTTTCTACCAAGCGTGGTGACGTAAGTCTGTTTTGGTATGAAACTTGTTTTAAGTAGTAGTTTCCCCCAGACGTGGTGACTTTTGTCTATTCTGGCTTGGAATTGGGAATGGGTACTTTCAGACGTGGTGACTTATGTCTGTTCTGATAAGTAGCTCTGTTTTGATGGAGGAATAAGGGTGGCATATCAAGGAGAGGAGTACTTGGAATAAGGGTGGCATTGTCATATGTGGATAATATTATAACTTTTATTATTATTACTAATTGGATTTAATAACTTTGAGTCATCATTTCTTTATGACCTGATAAATTAAAGATATTATTCCTATTTAGAAATAATAATTTAGATGTTATTAAGAAGGGGAAAATAGTTTGTCATATCAGGCAAGTATTAACTTAAATCATTTTTGTTATTATTTATAAAGGAATGGTCTGATAATTCAAGAAGTTTTGATTATAATATTTGTTTTCTATTGGGAACGTTGAATCTCTAATCAGAAATATTTTATGGAACTAAGGTTCCTGGGTTTACTCTATTTTGCATAATATTGTGAACTGCATCATTTATTTGTACTGCAGAAGATTTCTAAACGAAATTATATTATCATATTTTGTTGTTCGTCACCCTGCATTTGCAAAGAAGAGATTTACTCACTAGACCCATCCGGTCTAACCCTCATTTTCTGTTTTAAATTATGCAATGCAGGAATAGCGGGGTCCGGGGATATTAAAGGGAAAGGGAAAATGTGATTAATTTCCTAAACTTGTGGTCTGCTTTTGAAGATACATGTTATATCACATGTAATAGTACAGGATTTGTTTTGCAAATTTTTATATGTAGATTCTGTACATATAGTAATCCTTGTACTAGTGGGACCTTATGGTGTAATCTATGTTTCTATGTAATGAAATATGTGTTCAATGCAAATGTGGTGTTTGGGGGTGTTACAGACTGTTTTACCCTTTAATGTCTGATTAGACTGAATATGAGCCATTTAGTCTCATTTTGACCCAAATGGGCTCCTTCTGGAGAAATATGCCTATTAAAGGTCTAACGAGATTAATTACGATCCGCGTATTCTCATTTTAACCCAAATGACTTGATCAATATTAATTGTCCCATTATATAACCCACTAACACCAAATGCACCCCTTAGGAACCACTTAGTATCATTTTGAACCAATTACACTTCTTATAAGGAAATGAGCCTATTAACCCATTTAGGGTCTGATGAGATTGATTATGATCCATTTAATCTCATTTTTACACAAAATGACTCGATTAAAGGAAATTCGCACATTCTACCTACTAGGACCAAATGGACCCATTATGGACCCGTAAGGACCATTCTACCTCAATTAGTCACATTAACGTCTAGTTAGTGAAGTATTCTTTGGGAATGTGGGGTTGGATGTCCAGAATATTATTAGTAACTGTCTTCCTTTTCGTCCCTGGGTCTTTCCTATTCACTACCTGGGGGTGCCTCTCTCTCCAGTTCGTTTAAAGGTGCGTGATTTTAACCCTCTTGTGCTTAAACTTAAATCTCGTTTGATGAATTGGAAAAATAAATTTCTTTCTTA
>NC_037539.1:17450006-17451887 GCF_001531365.2 Cynara cardunculus var. scolymus | reverse complement strand
ACATTTTTTGTCTTGCTTTATTTTTATCTTTTGGTGCATTTCTCTTTGTCTTTTTTGTCTTCTTATGGCTTGGTTTGTAAGCCAAAGTTGTCGTAGCATTTCTTGCTGATTTGTGCTTTTGACATTGTCTCTTTTTACTCGTTTTATAAAATTGCATGGGGATGTTCCCCTTTCAGTATACTAACTGCTACTCATTTAGTATCATTTTGACCCAATTAGGCTCCTCAAGGAGAAATGGGCCCATGTTGTCGAGTAGGGTCTAATGAGACTAATTTTGACATAATGTCATTTTAACCCAATTGGACTTGAGGAAAAATAGCCTATTATATCCTCTAACACGAAATGGACCCTGTAAGGACCAAAGAAACCCATTCTACCCCACTTACGTTCATTAACTTCTCATTAGACTAATTGTAACCGATTTAGTACCAATATCACTCAATTAGACTCAAATTGGAGAAAGAAGCCGATTATACCCATAAGGTCTGATCAAACTAAATATGACCCAATTAGTGTCATTTTTACCCAATTATAAAGAAATGGGCCTATTAAACCAATTTGTCTCCAATTGGATTAATTATGATGTATTTAGTGTCATTTTCACACGAATTGCTTGATTAAAAGAAGCAGACACATTCTACCTACTAGGACCAATTAGGACCCTTAAGAACCAATATGCCTCAATTAGTCGCATCAACGTCAAGTTATACTAGTTATACTAATTTGGACGCAGAAACCTTCTGGGGGTGATGATGTAATGCGTAAATTAGATCGTATTTTGGGTAATTCAGCTTTCATTGCTAGATTTGGGGACGCCTCGGTTTTCTTTGAACCAAGGGGGATCTCAGATCATTTGCCGGGAATTCTTTCTTTCAAAGTTGGTAGGCGACTCCGTCAACGTGGTTTCAAATTTGATAATTTTGTGACTTCTCATGTGGACTTCCTTAAGTCTGTGGAGGGGGTGTGGATGAAGCCTCAGAAAGGTTCTTATATGATACACCCCAAATTCACACATTGCATATAACACATATTTAATATATAGAATATATGTTTTCCCCACATTGGTCCTCAAAACAATAGTCTATAATAAAAAATACACAGCTCAAAAATTTCAAAAGCACAAACTCTTGCATCCTATCATCTATGCTTCCGAATACGGCTAAGCACATAGGGAAGTTTTTCACACTATACTCTTTCCCTTATCATTACCTGCACACATAATTTTGGAAACACAAAAATGAGTGTTAGACATGAATGTCTAGTGAGATTCCCTTCTATGTAATGCAGGGTGAAGATCACCAAAACAGTTATTTCAAATCAAACATCTTATGAAGCAAAACTGAAAACATATTGCTTTGATCCATCGGACCTCTGGTCTCAAACAACACTTAGAAAATATTTTTAAACATTCTTGACCAGAGCCCCTCTGGTCTTTCTTACAGAGCTTCTGGTTCCTCGACCAGAGCCTCTAGTTTAACTAAACCATATTTTGGACATATTTCCAACAATCAGGACCAGAGCCCCTCTTGTCTCTCTACCAGAGCTTCTGCTCTTTATGACCAGAGCTTCTGGTTGGAATCCAAAACTTCGCTAATGTAAATAATCTTTAGATAAACTTTCGATCAAAAGATAACTCTTTCATAGAACAAGTAATTTATAAAAACTGCATGTTCAACCAGAGCCTCTGGTTGTACTACCAGAGCTTCTGGTTTCAAATACATGTCCAACCAGAGCCCCTCTGGTTCAACATTTAACCAGAGCTTCTGTGGACTGTTTTTCATAAAAAGACTAAGTATAAAATTCTTTTCTTAAATATTTAAAATATGATTTTGACATAGAAAAATCTTAACAATTGATACAAAACCTTTAATCCAAATAAAA
>NC_037539.1:17447109-17449096 GCF_001531365.2 Cynara cardunculus var. scolymus | reverse complement strand
TTGGGCGGTGGATTTTACATTATAAAATTCATAATATCTTAACCATGAAGATACCATGATTTCATCTGAATATTTAAACTCAATAAACACCACCTCTTGCATGCTTCACACTACATGCATACACGTATGAATTATATATGTCATGCTATTATTTCACAATATGCATGATATCATATTCACATTTCACATAAATKHTTYATGCATTTTTACTTAAATATGCACATTTCACATAATAAACATGTATAATTACCTCAACCCACATTATCTCAAACCCGGTTATAACATTCTTCCCCCCTTAATAGAATTCTGTCCCAGAATTCACTCAAACAACCATGGATATTTTTCTTTCATTTCTGATTCCAATTCCCATGTTGCTTCTGATCCTTTATGAAATCGCCACTGTACCCTTACTAGACTTATCTCCTTATTTCTCAACACACGGGTTTTGTGGTCGGTTATAGCTTCTGGACTTTCTATAAAATTTAGTTTGTCATTCAACTTAATCTCCGGAAGTGGTATCGTCATACTAGGATCAGCAAGGCATTTCCTTAGGTTTGACACATGGAAAGTATTGTGGATCAGACTAAGTTCTTCTGGTACCTCCAACTGATAAGCTACCGGTCCAATTCTTTTGTAGATTTTGAATGGTCCAATATACCTTGGACTAAGCTTACCTTTCTTCCCAAACCCCATAACACCTTTCCATGGGGATACCTTTAACATTACAAAGTCATCTACACTTAATTCAATCGGTTTCCTTCGTTTGTCGGCATAGCTTTTCTGTCGATTCTGGGCAATTTTGATTTTTGCTCGAATCTGATCAATCTTTTCAGATGTTACTTGCACAATYTCGGGACCTGTCAACTGTCTTTCACCTACCTCATTCCAACATAATGGTGTTCGGAATTTTCTTCCATATAGGCCTTCATAAGGTGCCGCTTGGATGCGGGAGTGATAACTATTATTGTAAGAAAATTCTATTAACGGTAAATGTTCGTCCCATGATCCCCCAAAGTCAATGACACAGGATCTCAACATGTCTTCTAGAGTTTGGATTGTTCTTTCACTTTGCCCATCTGTTTGTGGATGATAAGCCGTACTTAATCTAATCTGTAATCCCAAAGCTCTTTGTAGACTTCCCCAGAATTTTGAAGTAAAACGACTGTCTCTATCCGATATGATGGACAATGGAACTCCATGTCTAGTCACAATTTCTTTAATATAGATTTGAGCTAATCTTTCCAATGAATAAGTCTCTTTCATTCGTAAGAAATGTGCAGACTTTGATAGATGGTCCACTATTACCCATATTGCAACATAAGCTTTTGGAGTTCGAGGTAGTTTCATGATAAAGTCCATCGTAATGTGATCCCATTTCCACATTGGTATTTCCAATGATTGTAGGTTCCCATAGGGTCTCTGATGCTCTATTTTAACTTGTAAACAAGTTAAGCWTCGTTCTACATATCTTGCGATGTCTTTCTTGAGACTTGGCCACCAATAAAATGCGTTCACATCCTTATACATCTTGTTGGTACCTGGGTGGATGGAATAACGGGACTTGTGGCTTTCATTTAGAATGGTTTCTCATGTATTTCCATAATTTGGAACCCATATCCGACCTTGGAAACATAATATTCCTTCTTCATTCGGTTCCATGATAGAAATTGTCTTACCCACTTTTTCTGATTTCTTATTCTCCTCTTTGACAGCTTCTGCTTGGCATTCTTGTATTTTCTTATGCAAATATGGTTTTAAGCTTATTTTCATCGCCACTGCCTTGATAGTTCCACTTCTCTCTTTACGGCTCAGAGCATCGGCTACAACGTTAGCCTTTCCTGGGTGATACAAAATTTCACAGTTGTAGTCACTGACTAATTCAATCCATCGTCGCTGTCTCATATTCAGATCCTTCTGGTTGAACAAGTATAAAAATTACATTTCGTTCCCAATAAGTAATGCCTCCAAATCTTTAAAGCAAAAACCA
>NC_037539.1:17445448-17446484 GCF_001531365.2 Cynara cardunculus var. scolymus | reverse complement strand
ATATTCGATTCATCAGATCCATAAAAGCTGCAGGTGCGTTAGTCAAACCAAATGGCATAACCAGAAATTCATGGTGTTCGTACCTAGTTCGAAATGTTGTTTTTGCTATATCACTTTCTTTGACTTTCAACTGGTGGTATCCTGATCGCAAATCAATCTTTGAGAAGTAACAGGATCCTACTAATTGATCAAACAAATCATCAATCCTGGGCAATGGATATWTGTTMTTTATGGTYAATTTGTTCAACTCTCGGTAATCAATACACATACGCATAGTGCCATCTTTCTTTTTCACAAACAGAATTGGAGCTCCCCATGGTGAAGTACTTGGTCTGATGAATCCTTTGTCTGACAAATCCTTTAATTGTGTAACCAATTCTTTTAATTCTGATGTAGCTAATATGTACGGTGCTTTTGCTACAGGCGCTGCTCCAGGTATCAAATTAATCTCAAATTCAATAACTCGATCTAGAGGTATCCTTGATAAGTCTTCTGGAAAGACTTCAGGATATTCATTGACAACCAGAATTAACTCTTGCTTACTCTTTTCCTTCTTAGCATCAATTATGTAAGCTAAAAATCCTTGGCATTTCTTTTGGATACATTTTCTGGCTTTCATCACAGATAGTAGACTAGTATGATGATCCTGATGATCACCATGAATTACGACTGTCCTTTTGTCAGTTAACATAATTCTAATCATCTTTTCATTGCAAACGATGCTAGCCTTATTTTCTGCCAACCAATCCATTCCTACTACCACTTCAAATTCCTTCATATTCATGGGAAACAACTGAATGGGTAGTTCACAACCCTCAATCATGATTGTGCAGTTTTCAAATACGTAATTAACAGATACCGTTAGCAGTATCAACTACTAATTTATCGTCAAGTGGCACAGAATTCATACGAGCACATAAGGCAAATGATGGGGATACAAACGAGAAGTTTGCACCCGAGTCAAATAACACTTTAGCATGTAAGGAGTTCACGAAGAATGTACCTGTTACTACATCAGGTGTAGTTTCTGCTTCTT
>NC_037539.1:17443018-17444919 GCF_001531365.2 Cynara cardunculus var. scolymus | reverse complement strand
CCCAGACTTGGTCTTCCTCGACCCGTTGATGTATTGTTTCCCATGGTTAACTGTGGAGCTTTCATTTGTGGACAGTTTGGYCTAAGGTGATCTGGAGAATTACAATTAAAACACCTTTTAATTGTTGGGCAACCATTCGATAAATGACCTGTTTCACCACATTTGTAACATTTCCTTAGCTCAAACCTGCATTCTCCCTGATGAATTTGATGACATCGGGGACAAGTCCTTTCATTGAATCTTCGTATGGGCTTATTCCCAAACTTTAAAGCTTTTGATCCTTTGTATCCAGTTGATGGACCTTCCCATTTCCTCTTTTCTATCATTCTCCCTTCCTCCTGTCTATTCTTGTTTCTCTCTGTTACTTCTGCTGCGTCCACAGTCGATGAAAATGTACTATAACAAATTCTTGGATTGATGGTTTCAATCCCCAAATMTACCTTTCCACTTTTCTAGATTCTGAGAAAATATAATGTTCTGCAAACCTTGAATGTTCAATGAATTTCTCTGTATATTCCCTTACYGTCCTGTTTCCTTGTTCCAATTTCAGAAAGTCTTCTTCCATTTGTCTAACAGCAGCTTTTGGGCAAAACTGCTCCTTAAATCTGTTGACAAACTCTAGCCATGACATAGTCTGCAAAATGTCTGTTTTGGCTAAAGATTCTACTTCCCACCAAAATAGTGCATTCAATTTTAACATTGATACTGCAAATCTAACTTTGTCTGTTTCAGCACATCGGGTGGTATTGAATACAGACTCCATTTCCTTGACCCAACACATAGCCTTGATTGGATCTCTTTCTCCCGAGAAGGTTGGTGGTTTACAAGTTAGAAACATCTTTATATCTCCTTCCTTGTTATTGATAATTGGAATTGATGGAGTAACTTCAATTCTGCTTGTCTCCATTCTGGCAGGATTCCTTAAGATWGAAGTCAAGGTTTCCCTTAGCTTTCCCATTTCTTCAGCTAATATGTCTCTTGTTATATATTCTGGGTGAGACATCTGTTTTTGATTCATATTTTCAAAGTTTGATTCTGCTTGATTCATATTGACTTCTGGCTGACTTATTCTGCCTCTTGTCTGCCCTTTACCTCTGCCTCTACCTCTGCCTTTGCCTCTGCCTTTGCCTCTGCCTTCAGAGATGTCAACAGGAGCAATAGGGGATTCTTCTTCATTGGGGCGGGTGATCCTTTTTGACCTTCTCGATCTACTAGCCATCTGTTGATAACAAAGTTAAAATACATATTTCTCACATTCCCTAAATATAATAAAGTATTCAAGTTCAGTTATGTACCTATAGATTCAAAATTACATTGGCCAGATGTAATCCGAAAATACCTTACACACTGACCTCTTAACTTATTATATTTATTCCAAAGGTGCTAACTATGTCTGTGACCCTAATATGCAATGAAATAGTTTAAGTCTAGGTATCATCATGCAATTTGATCACCTAAATCTCTTAAACTCAGGCTCTGATACCAACTCTGATACACCCCAAATCCACACATTGCATATAACACATATTTCATATATAGAATACATGTTTTCCCCACATTGGTCCTCAAAACAAGAGTCTATAATATAAAATACACAGCTCAAAAATTTCAAAAGCACAAACTCTTGCATCCTATCATCCATGCTTTCGAATACGACTAAGCACATAGGGAAGTAATTCACACTATACTCTTTCCCTTATCATTACCTGCACACATAATTTTGGAAACACAAAAATGAGGGTTAGACATGAATGTCTAGTGAGATTCCCTTCTATGTAATGCAGGGTGAAGATACCAAAACAATTTTTTCAAATCAAACATCTTATGAAGCAAAACTGAAAACATATTGCTTTGATCCATCGGACCTCTGGTCTCAAACAACACTTAGAAAATATTTTTAA
>NC_037539.1:17433683-17442338 GCF_001531365.2 Cynara cardunculus var. scolymus | reverse complement strand
TGATATGCCACCCTTATTTCTTCTTCAAAATCTATGAACTAGTTCGGATGAAGGACCGCAGTCACAACCATCTTATCAAATCCTCGTTCATAGTTTTATCCATAAAAACCTTTTTAAACTCAGGAACAATCTTGTCTTTCAAAGATTTCCAAAACATCAAGTTTCCTTTAAATCCTCAAAACATGATATCATTTCCAAAACTGATTTAAAAAAACAAACTCTTCTTTATCTTTCCAACAATAACAATAACACCTTTAAACTATCAAAATAGTTTTACCATATTTTCTTCAAAACCAACATCAAAACTCATAGTATATAATCAATAATAAAACTCACAGTTTATACTCAACAGTAGTTTAAATCTCACCTTATCAAACAGATTTCTTGAAGACAAACACACAGCAAAAGCTTAATCTTAATACAGATTCTTCAAGAACAACTTTCACCGCCGCAAGCTTTCTTTCTCTTTTGAACAGACTTTAATTTGAAATGATAAGATAAAATCTTATCTTTTTACTTCTTTAAATACTCTCACTAGAATGGTGAAGATTATTTTAGTTATAAAACTTAAAGRCGGTGAAAGCTTCCTCCAATAGAAATAATCTTGGGCGGTGGATTTTACATTATAAAATTCATAATATCTTAACCATGAAGATACCATGATTTCATCCGAATATTTAAATTCAATAAACACCACCTCATGCATGCTTCACACTACATGCATACATGTATGAATTATATATGTCATGCTATTATTTCACTATATGCAAGATATCATATTCACATTTCACATAAATGCTTCATGCATTTTTACTTAAATATGCACATTTCACATAATAAACATGTATAATTGCCTCAACCCAGGTTGTTTCAAACCCGGTTATAACATTATATGAAGAGAGTGCTTAGGAAAATGCAAGAAATGAAAGGGGTTTGTCGTCGGCTTCGAAATTCTTATGGGTGTTTGGATAAGAAGGTGGCTCTGTTAAAGTCGGAATTTGATGTTGCTCAATTGGCTTGTGATCTAGACCCGTTTAATGATTTGCTGAAAGAGGACATTGCTTACCTTTTGTTAGCATATCAAAAAGCTAGAAATGATCAAGTGGAAATGGTTAGACAAAAAGCGAAGATTTCTTGGCTTAATGAAGGGGATGGAAACTCAAAGTTCTTCTATCATGCTATGAGAGAGAAGCATAATAGGAGCCATATTGCTATTGTTATGGATTCTTTTGGTACTATTTTTGAACATCATGATGTTCCAAAGGCTTTTGTTAATCATTTTGAAGGTATTCTGGGTAATTCTAATATGTTGGTTCGTCCTGCTATGGTGGATTGCTCTTTTGTTCACTTTTTATCGTTATCGGACTCTCTGTATTTAATTAGACCGATTACGGATATGGAAATACAGACTGCTCTGTTTGATATTGGGAATGATATGGCTCCTGGCCCTGATGGGTTTTCGTCAAAGTTCTTTAAAGCGGCTTGGAGTGTGGTTGGTAGGGATGTTCTCATTACGGTACATAATTTCTTCTACTCTGGAAATTTGGAGTACCGGTTGAATCATACTTTACTTTGCCTCGTACGGAAGGTTCCAAATGCCTCATGTGTTACTGATTATCGACCCATTGCCTGTTGTAATGTTTTGCTTAAATGTATCAGTAAAATTTTTGCTGATCGGATAAAAGGCTCATTGGATGTTCTTATTAGCAAGGCTCAATCTGCGTTCATCCCTGGACGACAAATAACTGATAATATTTTAATGGCGCATGAGCTTGTAGCTGGTTATCAGAAACCTCAAGGGGAGCCAAAGTGTGCGTTTAAGATTGATATTCGGAAAGCCTATGATACAGTTGACTGGCAGTTTCTTCTAGAGATGCTAAAGGGAATGGGATTTCATCCAGTTATACTTAATTGGATAAAGTCTCTAATCACTTCGCCTACTTTCTCTATATGAATTAATGGACAGCCGGAGGGTTTCTTTCATGGTAAGCGGGGTCTTCGACAAGGGGATCCATTATCTCCTTGTTTACGGTGGTTATGGAAGGTTTATCGATGCTTCTAACAAAATGTATTGAGGAGGAGGCTAATTTTGCGTACCATCAAGGATGTGCTGAGATCAAGTTGACCCATTTATGTTTTGCGGATGATCTGTTTATGTTTTCTCGGGGGGGGGTGCTACCTCAGTGGAAGTTATAAAACGAGCTCTCCAATTGTTTGAGGATAGTTCGGGTTTGTCTCCGAGTCTTGAAAAAAGTGAAGTGTTTTATGGGAATGTGGGGTTGGATGTTCAAAATATCATTCGCAACTGCTTACCTTTTCGTCTGGGGGCTTTTCCTATTCGCTACCATGGAGTTCCTCTTTCTCCAGTTCGATTGAAGGTACGTGATTTCAACCCTCTTGTGCTTAAACTAAAATCTCGATTATTGAACTGGAAAAACAAATTTCTTTCTTATGGGGGAAGATGTCAGCTCATCATCTCTGTTCTTTACTCTATGCAAACCTATTGGATGTCGGTATTTCTAGTACCGACAACCACTATCCATGAAATTGAACAGTTGTTCCGTAATTTTTTATGGAATAAAGCAGAGGGTCAACTGGGGAAATGTCGAGTATCTTGGGATAGGGTCTGCTTACCTATACAAAATGGTGGCCTTGGTATGAAAAGACTAGCGATTTGGAATCGGTGTTTACTTTTTAAACATATTTGGGATATTCTTACTCGAAGAAATACCATGTGGGTCTCTTGGATTCAGTCTTATTGTATTCGGGGCAGAAATTTTTGGATAATCAAGAAGAGGAATGAATGGTCGTGGCTTCTCCGGAACCTTTTAGAGTTAAGACCTCATTGCAGAAGGTTTTTTATCTACAATGTGGGAAATGGTTTATCTACGCACGCTTGGGAAGACACGTGGAGTGAGTTTGGTCCCCTCATCCAATTGCTGTCTTACAGATTCATAAATGGTCATGGCTTTCATAATAACTCTACGGTATATGATCTAATGCAACGGTTTGGCACTAATTGGCCGGTGGAATGGATACAACAATATCCCCAGCTGCAAAGTATTATGATACCACATCCCAGTCCAATTGAGGATACGGTCAGATGGTTTGATGCTAAACATTCTCGGAAAAATTTTGAGGTAAAAGTGGCATGGCAAACATTACAGGAAGTGGAGCCGATTGTGCATTGGTACAAGGTGGTATGGAATAAAGCATACATACCTAAACATGCTCTATGCATGTGCATGGCTTGTCAGAATAAATTACCAACCCAAGATCGCATTAGTCAGTGGAAACATGAACCTCCGGATATGAAATGTGTTTTCTGTAAATTAGTGATTGAAACGCACAATCACTTATTTTTTGAATGCAACTACTCGAGTAGTATTTGGGAGGTTATTAAAAAGGAAGTTGGGTTAAAGAATTGTCTGAACAAATGGGAGGATATTCTTAACAGGGGTTTATCACAAAGGTGGAAATCTTGGTCTATGACTCAAAAACTTGGTATATCGGCAACGGTATACCATATATGGAGGGAAAGGAACATAAAGTTCTTTGACAATTACAACCATGCTGGAGACAAAGTTGTGGCGGAGATCAAGATGCAGATTCTTCAAAGAATGGCGTGGAAGACAAGGAAGAAATTCACGAGAACCAATGACGAGTGATATTGTGGATGATAAAGGTTTTCGGTTCTGGAAGATGTAGGTGTTTTTCGCCTTTTATTTTTTTGGCTTGCTTTAATTTTAAATTTTGGTGTATTTCTCTTTGTCATTTTTGGCTTCTTATGGCTTGGTTTGTGAGTCAAAGTTGCCGTACCTTTTCTTACTGATTAGCTTTTTGACGGTTCCGCTTTTACTTGTCTTTATAAAATTGCCTGGGGAAATTCCCCTTTCAGTAGTCTCATTTTGACCCAAATGGACTCCTTCTAGAGAAATATGCCTACTAAAGGTCTACCGAGATTAATTACGATCCACCTATTCTCATTTTGACCCAAATGACTCGATCAATATTAATTGTCCCATTATATAACCCACTAACACCAAATTCACCCCTTAGGAACCATTTAGTATCATTTTGAACCAATTAGACTTCTTATAGATAAATGGGCCTATTAACCCAATTAGGGTCTAATGAGATTAATTATGATCCATTTAATCTCATTTTGACACAAAATGACTAGATTAAAGGAAATCCGCACATTCTACCTAGTAGGACCAAATGGACCCATTATGGACCCGTAAGGACCATTCTACCTCAATTGGTCACATTAACGTCTAGTTATACTAACTACGACTCATTTAGTATCATTTTGACCCATTTAGGCTCCTCAAGGAGAAATGGGCCCATGATGCCGATTAGGGTCTAATGAGACTAACTATGACCTAGTTAGTGTCATTTTGACCCAATTGGACTTCTTGAGGAGAAATAGCCTATTATATCCTCTAACACGAAATGGACCCAGTAAGGACCAAAGAAACCCATTCTACCTCACTTACATTCATTAACTTCTCATTAAACTAATTGTGACCGATTTAGTACCAATATCACTCAATTAGACTCAAATTGGAGAAAGAAGCCGATTATACCCAATATGGTCTGATCAAACTAAATATGACCCAATTAGTGTCATTTTGACCCAATTATAAAGAAATGAGCCTATTAAACCAATTTGGGTCCAATTGGTTTAATTATGATCCATTTAGTGACATTTTGACACGAATGGCTTGATTAAAAGAAGTAGGCACATTCTACCTACTGGGACCAAATGGACCAATTAGGACCCTTAAGAAACACTATGCCTCAATTAGTTGCATTAACGTCTAGTTATACTAATTATGACTCATTTAGTATCATTTTTATCCAGCTAGACTCCTCAAGGAGAGTTGGGGCACTTATACCCATTAGTGTCTAATGAGACTAATTATGACCTAGTTTGTGTCATTTTGACCCAATTGGACTCCTTAAGGATAAATAGCGCATTATATCCACTAACACGAAATGGACCCAATAAGGGACCATTAAGACCCATCCTACCTCAAATGCACCCTCCTTAACTTCTGATTAGACTAATTACGACCCAATTAGCATCATTATAACTCTATTAGACTCAAAATGGAGAAATAAGCCCATTTTACCCTTTAATGTCTAATCAGACTGAATATGACCATTTAGTCTCATTTTTACCCAAATGGGCTCCTTCTGGAGAAATATGCCTATTAAAGGTCTAACAAGATTAATTACAATCCGCGTATTCTCATTTTAACCCAAATGACTTGATCAATATTAATTGTACCACTATATAACCCACTAACACCAAATGCACCCCTTAGGAACCACTTAGTATCATTTTGAACCAATTACACTTCTTATAAGGAAATGAGCCTATTAACCCATTTAAGGTCTGATGATATTAATTATGATCCATTTAGTCTCATTTTAACACAAAATGACTTGATTAAAGGAAATCCGTACATTCTACCTACTAGGACCAAATAGACCCATTATGGACCCGTAAGGACCATTCTACCTCAATTAGTCACATTAACGTCTAGTTATACTAACTGCGACTCATTTAGTATCATTTTGACCCAATTAGGATCCTCAAGGAGAAATGGGCCCATGTTGCCAAGTAGGGTCTAATGAGACTAATTTTGACATAGTTGGTGTCATTTTGACCCAATTGGAGATCTTGAGGAAAAATAGCCTATTACATCCTCTAACACGAAATGGAGCCAGTAAGGACCAAAGAAACCCATTCTACCTCACTTACGTTCATTAACTTCTCATTAGACTAATTGTGACCGATTTAGTACCAATATAACTAAATTAGACTCACATTGGAAAAAGAAGCCGATGGAAATGGGAATGGGATCAGATATCAATAGATTTTGTTACAAAGTTACCAAGAACAAGGAAGGGATATGACTCAGTTTGGGTCATAATGGATCGACTTACGAAATCCGCACACTTTTTGCCTATTCGAGAAGATTTCAGTACAGAAAGACTAGCACAGTTGTATATCAACGAGATTGTATCGCGGCATGGAGTACCTGTTTCTATCATTTCGGATAGAGACAACCGCTTTACTTCCAGGTTATGGCAATCAGTTCAAAGGGCATTAGGCACGAGATTGGATTTAAGTACTTCATATCATCCTCAGACGGATTGACAAACGAAAAGGATGATTCAAACATTAGAAGATATGTTGCGAGCCTGTGTGATAGACTTCGGAGGTAGTTGGGATACCCATCTGCCATTGGTCGAATTTTCTTACAAAAACCGCTATCACACCAGTATTCAATGCGCACCTTTCGAAGCCTTGTATGGCTAAAAATGTAGATCCCTACTCAGTTGGCAGGAAATAGGTGATAGGCAACTGATCAGGCCTGATATTATCCAGGAGACAACCGACAAAATCGCAATCATCCAAGAAATACTTAAAGCTGCAAGGGATCGCTAGAAGAGCTATGCCGATAATCGAAGGAAACCCTTGGAATTTCAAGTGGGTGATAAAGTTCTTCTAAAAGTATCACCGTGGAAAGGAGTTGTGCTTTGGAAAGAAAGGAAAGCTTAGTCCAAGGTATGTCGGTCCATTCGAAATAGTCGAAAGAGTAGGACCAGTTGCATACAAGCTCAACTTACCCCCGAAGTTTAGTGCCACTCATGACACGTTTCACGTGTCGAATCTTAAGAAATGCTTAGCCGACGAGTCTTTAGTTCTACCTCTGGAAGATAGTCAAGTTAATGAACGACTATGTTTTATAGAGGAGCCGATCGAAATTCTCGATCCTAAGGTTAAGCAGTTGAGGCACAAACAAATCTCAATTGTAAAAGTTCATTGGACTTCGGACATGGACCGGAATATACATGGGAAAAAAAAGATTCCCTGAGAAGCAAGTACCCACATACTTTCCTTAACAAGCTTTGACTTGGAGTGAGCAAGTAAATTTCGGGACRAAATTTCTCTAACAAGGGGAGACTGTGACAGCCGTCAAATTCGAACTCCCAGGTTAGCTCTTATTAAKATTATATTAGTGTTATTGAAGGTAATTTATAAGATTAGGAGTTAGTTAGGTTAGTTTGGTTGAAAATTTTTAAGAGATTCCGGCAGTTGTTTAGAAAGTCCGGTTCCGACCCGAAATTATCTGAAACGTCCTATACAGTACCAAATGCTCTAATTTATACCCAATATATATAAAACACTAAGTTTTAGTGTTTTAAATATAAATCCCTTCTATTTAAATAAATTTAGTCATCGTGGGCTTTTAATTTGAAGAAAAATGTCAAAATTGAGAAAATGACCTTTTGTGCATTTTGGGCTTTCTTTTTATAAAAAAAAATTATGTGTGAGGGTGGGCTTGGGCCTTATGGCCGGCCTTTTCCCCCCTCTCTTTCCCTCCCTTGGCCACATATAAAAAGCATCATTCTTTTTTATTACTCATAACTCTCCTTTCTCTCCCTAAAAACTCAAGAGTCACCTTGAGTTAACATCATCATCCTCCATCTCATTCAGCCGATTTTCAACTTAATCTTCATCATTTTGGCAAGAGTTTTGAAGATATTTCATCCATTTCATCCACAAACAAGGTAACACACTCATCTCTTTCTTTTTCTTGTAAGTTTTGGGAGAAAAACCCACTTTTTATGCACTCTTCATCTTCTATCTTCTAAGTTCCGAAAACGTTGAGTTTTAAGGAGAGATTATACACCAAAAATATGTAAAAATGTTTATATGATGGTGGTAATCTATGACCCAAACATTAGAACTCAAAAAGATAGGTAAAACCATGATTTTATGTGAGTTTATTTCTTAAAAATCTTATATTTTGGTGCTGACAGATTATGTGCATGTGCACAAATCGTCTATATCTTGTAAATTTCATGTTCAAATGTTATGAGATTTCTTCTAAAAGTTTATTTATTGAGTTGGGATTGTAATCCAATTGGTCTCACTMAAAAACATTGAGTTTTGACCCCCCAAATGCTCAAAACATTATATATGTGCATCTGAGAGTTTTCAGTAGGTAAACCCTAATTTAAATAATCATAACTCTCTATATAATCATTCAAATTCATTGATTTTTCTTCTGGATGTTAGTTTAATGAGTTACCTTTCAAATTACACCAATTTCATTCAATATTGTGGTGATTTGAGGTTTTAACTACTCAAAACAAAGTGAACATGCAATCTATCAGAATCCGACAGATTTGTTTATGTACGTTCCAATGTCCATATCTATTTCAAAACTCGATGAAAAAGGATGATTCTTCTTTTGAGAGTTAACTATATGGGTTATCGCTTTCATGCAAGTGGAATCACATGAAATTATGGAGTTTTGATCTCCAAACACCTAAAACACTATAGGTGTGCAAACTGTGATACCATCAACAGGTAACTCCTAATTTGTATGTTAATATATCTCTACTTATTTGTTCTTAGTGTATGATTCTTCCTCTAAAATGTTCTTTTATGAGTTAGGGTTCGTATGAATCCAGTTTCACTCAAAAATATGAAGTTTTGAGGCAATAACCAATTTATTTAAGTTAAGTGTGCAATCTGTCAACTAATGATAGATGTGTGCATGTAACTTTATGGTACCTTATCTTCCTCTTAACTCATCCAAAATGAGTGATTTTTAGTTTTAAAGTTTC
>NC_037539.1:17430416-17432607 GCF_001531365.2 Cynara cardunculus var. scolymus | reverse complement strand
TTTTAAGATATTGCTCATAAACTTATAACTGGGATTTGTTGCATTTGAAATCATTTTGTGCATATAAAACCTGTGAACTCACCAACTCTTGTAGTTGACACTTGTTTTGACGTGCTTTTTCAGAGGTAAGAAAGGCTTATGGTGACACTTAAAAGAAGCCGTGTCACTATCATCACCTTCAAAATTTCTTTTGTGTTTAATTTACAAACTTGTATTTGGGATTGTAAACTTTGGTTATGATGTATTTTAATTTTAAAATGTATGGTTGTGTTATTTATACACTATTGCTATGAGACTCTACCTGCCATATCTTGCTTTTCTGCCTTAGCGAGGTGTGACAATACCCATTAAGGTCTGATTAAACTAAATATGACCCAATTAGTGTCATTTTGACCCAATTAGACTACTTATAAAGAAATGGGCCTATTAAACTTATTTGGGTCTTGGATTAATTATAATCCATTTAGTGTCATTTTGACATGAATGACTCGATTAAAAGAACTAGGCACATTCTCCCTACTGGGACCAATTGGACCAATTAGGTCCCTTAAGAACCATTATGCCTCAATTAGTCGCATTAACGTCTAGTTATACTAATTATGACTCATTTAGTATCATTTTGACCCAGCTTGACTCCTCAAGGAGAGCTGGGGCACTTATACCCATTAGGGTCTAATGAAACTAATTATGACCTAGTTTGTGTCATTTTGACCCAATTGGACTCCTTAAGGATAAATAGCGCATTATATCCACTAACACGAAATAGACCCAATAAGTAACCATTAAGACCCATCCTACCTCAAATGCTCCTTCATTAACTTCTGATTAGACTAATTATGACCCAATTAGCACCATTATAAATCTATTAGACTCAAAATGGAGAAATAAGCCTATTTTACCCCTTAATGTCTGATCAGACTGAATATGAGCCATTTAGTCTCATTTCGACCCAAATGGACTCCTTATGTAGAAATATGCCTACTAAAGGTCTAACGAGATTAATTACGATCCACGTATTCTCATTTTGACCCAAATGCCTCGATCAATATTAATTGTCCCATTATCTAACCCACTAACACCAAATGCACCCCTTAGGAACCATTTAGTATCATTTTGAACCAATAAGACTTCTTATAAGGAAATGGGCCTGTTAACCCAATTAGGATCTGATGAGATTAATTATGATCCAGTTAATCTCATTTTGACACAAAATGACTCGATTAAAGGAAATCCGCACATTCTACCTACTAGGACCAAATGGACCCATTATGGACCCGTATGGACCATTCTACCCCAACTATTCACATTAACGTCTAGTTATACTAACTGCGACTCATTTAGTATCATTTTGACCCAATTAGGCTCCTCAACGAGAAAGGGGCCCATGTTGCCGATTAGGGTCCGATGAGACTAGTTTTGACATAGTTAATGTCATTTTGACCCAATTGGACTTCTTGAGGAAAAATAGCCTATTATATCCTCCAACATGAAATGGACCCAGTAAGGACCAAAGAAACCCATTCTACCTCACTTACGTTCATTAACTTCTCATTAGACTAATTGTGACCGATTTAGTACCAATATCACTCAATTAGACTCAAATTGGAGAAAGAAGCCAATTATACCCATTAAGGTCTGATCAAACAAAATATGACCCAATTAGTGTCATTTGACCCAGTGTTATAACCGAGTTTCAGATAACTTGGGTAAAGGTAAATTTTACTTGATTATTTGATAAATTATATGATGGTATGCGTGAATGTGGCAAACAATACATGATACATGATATAAGTGCATATATGTTTCGATAATATGAATATTTTATTGAGTTAGTGGTACCTTAGTAATGAAGCAAATAGGTTTTTAAAATAATAAAATCCACACCGTCATATCCAATTTTATATTATTAAAATCCTCCACTGTCACACCCAGCTAAAGCGGAATCACGAGATGTAATAGGCAAGCGGGTCATAGCAACAGTTTATAAATAACACCATTTCAAGTTGTTCAAAACAAAACGGTTCATCGACAAAACAGGAGTTGGAATTTACACAACGTTCATAATTAATAAAAAACTTGACTTAATCGATCTTCGCTCAAGTATGCTCCCTTAACATCCAAACCACTCACTTATAACCTGAAAAGCATGGAAATAAAAACGAGGTCAACTACAAAGAGTTGGTGAGCTCAC
>NC_037539.1:17427444-17429090 GCF_001531365.2 Cynara cardunculus var. scolymus | reverse complement strand
CATGCAAGAACTCTCTTCTTCTTTCTTAGAGACTAAAGAATCTTGGGTCATAGATTATCATCAAATAAAGACACATGCAAGTCTTTGATGAATAATCTCTCCTCTTTAAATCTCATAAATTTATTTAAAGAATCGAGTATAAAGATAAAGGAGTTCGAACAACTAAAAGGGAATAAAACAGTTCGTAAAACATACCTCTTTCTTGACCGAATGAAACAAACAAGTCTCAAGAACAGCAGAAATCTTGAGTTTCTGCAAGGAAATGGGATCGGTTGGAAGGTAATGATGTTAGAAAAAGAGGGGACGATATAGCTTGAGTTTTGGAGAATGAGGAATTTTAAAAAGGAAAGGGGCATTTATATGAGGCTTCTTAGAGAAGGAATGGGCTGGCCTTTAAAGGCTCAAGCCCAAGATGTTTTTAATACTAGATCCCAATAATTTTAAATAAACAAAACAACTTGACAAAAGATTTTAAAACTCCACTCCTATAATAATAATAATAAACAACTAAATAATAAAAGAAAATCGAAACTTTGGAAAATTTTTGAATTTTAAGAGAACGAGACTAAAATATCAACTTCATCTTTTTTTTTTTTGTGAAATATTTCAAGACTAATTGGCTTGCATGAATTAACTTGGTTAGCTACCGTCGAAACATGACCTAATCAGACTAACAAGACGATCTCTGAGGCTAAATCTTAAAAAGACTTAGTTTTTCAACCAAGATCCTGAAATAAAGTACTAACCTGAAATCCCACAATGCAGAGTTGTCACAGTCTCCCCAATCCAGAAAAATTTAGTCCCGAAATTTAATTGTAAAAACCCAAATCATGATTAACTTGAGAACAAGTGGGGATACTTGCTTTTCATGGAGTCTTCCCTTTCCAACGTGTACTCCGGTCCATGCCTTGAGTTCCAATGAACTTTTACTATGGGGATCCTGTTACGCTTCAACTGCTTAACTTCCCTATCCAAGATCTCTATGGGTTTTTCAACAAAACGCAGTTGATCGTTAACTTGCACATCTTCTAGTGGCATTACTTGAGTTTCATCTGTTAGGCATCTCTTGAGATTCGATACATGGAATGTATCATGAATAGTGTTTAACTCTGGGGGCAAATCTAGCTTATATGCCACTGGTCCTATCCTTTCTGTTATTTCGAAAGGGCCAATATAACGAGGGCCCAACTTGCCTCTCTTTCCAAATCGCATCACTCCTTTCCAGGGTGAGACCTTCAAGAAAACTTTATCGCCTTTCTGGAATTCTAATGGTTCCTCCGATTGTCAGCATAGTTTTTTTGACGATCCCTTGCAGCCTTGAGTCAATTTCTGATTACTACAATCTTATCAGTGGTCTCTTGGATAATGTCGGGTCCAGTTAACTGTTTATCGCCAATTTCTGACCAACACAATGGAGATCTGCACTTGCGCCCATACAAAGCTTCATAAGGCGCACATTGGATGTTGGTATGGTAGCTGTTATTGTAGGCAAATTCCACTAATGGAAGATGCGTGTCCCAGCTTCCACCAAAATCTATAACACAGGCTCGCAACATGTCTTCCAGTGTTTGGATTGTTCTTTCGGTTTGTCCATCTGTCTGAGGGTGATAAGAAGTGCTTAGGTCCAGACGAGTACCCATTCCTTG
>NC_037539.1:17408615-17427344 GCF_001531365.2 Cynara cardunculus var. scolymus | reverse complement strand
TTCTGTCACACTTTACTTGCTCGAATATAAGGCTTCTGTCGTTAGACCTCTGTTGTCTTCTGTGGAAGATATCCTTCTGTCAAGACTTGCATAATACTTTTTCTATACTTTTACAAGAGATGCGAAATGAAGCTAACACTCACCCTGATATATCTGTCGGCATTGCGTACAAACTTTCTCACCGACTTTCTTCTCGGGTTATCATATTTTATCATTTTCGGCCCTCGGAAAGATGAAGGCCCTTCCCACCTTCTCTTTTCTACAACTTTTCCTTCTGGCCGTCGGTTCTTATTTCGTTCGGTTACTTCAGCCGCATCTACCGTTAATGAAAAGGTATTGGGGTTCATGGCAATTACAAACTCTCTAATTGAGGGTTTCAAACCCCAAATATACCTTTCTATCTTCCTGGATTCGGTTGAAACATAATGTTCAGCAAAATGAGAGTATTCAATGAATCTTTCAGTATATTCTCGAACTGTTCCATTTCCTTGTTCTAGCTTCAGGAAATCTTCTTCCATTTGCCTCACTGCTCTCTTAGGACAAAACTGGTTCTTGAATCGGTCCATGAATTCTACCCAATATAAAGTCTGTAAAACATCCGTTCTGGCAGACGATTCAACTTCCCACTAGAACAAAGCATTTGACTTTAATACAGAAGTACGAAATCAATCCCGGCTCGACCGATGACTTAGTCTCCTTCTCCGCTTCGACTCAACCACCTACCTAACCTCTTAGAAGAGATCAAACAACAAATCGAACTTTATCTGTTTCCAGACACCGAATGGTGTTGAATACTGATTCCATTTCTTTAATTCAGCACACGGCTTTCACTGGATCTCTTTCTCCAGAAAATGTTGGTGGCTTACATGCCAAAAACATTTTAATATCCCCCTCCTTGTTGTAAGTAACTGGTACCGAGGGACGAACTTCTATTCTCTCTGTTTCTACCCTGGCCGGTACTCCCATAATGGATGTCAGAGTTTCCCGCAATTTTCCTATATCTTCAGCCAACATATCCCTGGTTACATATTCAGGGTATGGCACCGATCTCTCCTGTACATTCCCAGAATGGGATTCTTCATGTTTAGAATGTACTTCAATCCGACCCCTTCCCTGAGACTGACTTCTTCCTCTGTCTCGTCCCCTTGGTCTTCCACAACCTCTATTTCCAGACGTGTTATTCGGAAGATTAACGGGCGATTCTTCCCTTTCCTCAGATTCTGGATGAGCCTTTCTTTCAGATCTTCAAGTTCAACTAGACATCTGCAGATTTTAGTGTTAATAATCACGTATTCACATTCCCAAATATAATGAAGTATTCAAGTTCAGATGTGTACCTGTAAATTCATAATTACACTAGCCAGATGTAATTAAAATTTACCTTACACACTGTTCTTTCAACCCATTATATTTATATCCAATGGTGCTAACTATGTCCGGGACCCTTAACATGCAATATAAACAGTGTAAGTCTAGGTATCATGCTGTTAAATACCTAAATCCCTTAAACTCAGGCTCTGATACCACTTTCTATAATGCCCCATAACACATATTGCATGTAACACATATTTTATACAAAAGAAATACATGTTTATATCATATTCAGGTCCCTTAGTATAAGAATCTATCATTACAGATTACAAGGTTCAAAAATTCAAATACATTTCTTGTACTAATCATCGTTCATCAATCAAAACTGTACATCAAAGACAAATCTTCATGTAGAAATGCATATAAGAAAATATCACATTTTCCCCTTTCCCTTACCGTCCGTACCTCCTGCAATACATATTTAAAAATCACGAAACGAGGGTTAGATCGAAAGGTCTAGTGAGTTACCCTTTATATGTTATTGCAGGGTGAAAATCACCAAAATCTTTATGAAAAACAACTTTTCATATATATAACAAATATATGAACAAATAGGGAAATATTACAAGTACCTTTCCACTTTTCAATGCCAAGCATTCAGATTATTCAAATCACATATCATTGAACCAACTAGGTTCCATATAATGCCACTTTTAAACCTTTTCAAATCAACAAGGTTTATTTAAAGTATCAGGCCAAACCTGTTATTTTTCTCCTCAATAACATCCAGACTATGATTTCCAATAAGAACTTTGATCCTAAATCTTAAATCACAAAGAAATAAAGATTCCATACCATAGTAGTCTTAAGGGATATAATAGAAAGAGTTATATCATACCACACACATACAAATGCCACCCTTATATCAAATGTACACCTCTCCTTGATATGCCACCCTTATCCCATGGTACACCTCTCCTTGATATGTCACTCTTATCCCATGCCACACCTCTCCTTGATATGTCACCCTTATTTCCTCAAAAAAAAATTCACAAAACATTTCCAAATAAACCGCAGTCAATGGAATTATTATTAATCCGAAATCATTTATATCAAATTCCCATTTTATGATAAAATAAGAATTTTTATCAATCAGGCACAAGGCATAAAACAAATCCGGTCAGCATAGACTTGGTCGGACTTCATCTCCGGTCAAGTCTTGGCCGGTTTACCAAATCCGGACAACTCATCGCCCAAGGCTTGTCCGATTTAACACTTAGAATTAAATTTCACATTTTTGTCCGGATAACAAGTCCGGACAACATATCGTCCAAAGCTTGACCGATTTAAAACAATTCGTTCACCACATGGTCGTATTCATACTTCTCCGTTCAAAATGTTAAATAAGTTCAATATTCATAACTCGCTCAATGTTTGACCGGTTTAAAACTAAACCGCTTAACACTTGACCGGTTTAGGGCTTAATCGCCCAACCCTTGTTCGATTTAAGAATAATCCGGTCACCCTTTGTCCGGATAAAACCCTTAAACAAATAACTGATTTCTTTCCAAAATAAAACCAAGTTTTATGCAAAAGGTTTAGAAATCACTCACCTTGAAAAAAAAAACTTTTGAAATCATATACTTGAAATCAACTTGATCTTGCAATCTGGTCAACTTAAATCGCACAAACACTTCTCACAAATAGCAGCAGAAAATGCAAATGGAGGTTGAACCCTCCTTTTATACCTTTCCAAAACAGGAAAGGTCGGCTACATGCATACAGACACATGCCATGCACTCATATGACATGCATGTATGTATATTTATATATATATAGGTATAATTTCTACATATACACATAATCACTTACATGCATCTATATTATGCACATAATTTTCATATACTAGCATGATCAAATAAAAGGAATTTTATCATGCTATCACGTAATCATTTAATCAGATAATCACGTATTTATTATCTCGGATGATAACCAAGATTCAGTTATCACAAATCATCTTTCTATGATTCCTCCTTTTCAGAAGATTTTGAATATGTTGAGTTATTGTCATCATCATCAACAAGCCCTTCATCCATGACATGAGGGCTTTGACTTGAACGTCTACTTGAGTCTTGATCAATGATTGATGCATCTACAGATTCTAATGGGTCTGTTCCTCTTGTTACTGATGGTTGATCAAAACACGTTGTCAAATCCACGATTAGATCTAAATATGGCTCTTGTTCTTGATATACTTCTTCAATTTGTATAGGAACATCATACAATGTTCGAGGGGTACTACTTTGCACCACATGCCAATTTTTGCCCAATTTTAAATCACGTGCAAAATAACTTGTTTTGGCTTGTGATGCAAGTATGTATGGTTAATCTATGTACCATTTTTGAGACATAATAACACTAGCGACCCCATATTCTTTGTCAATTTGTAGTCCATTCCCGTCACCAACATTAAACCAGTCACATTTGAATGGTAACACTCTTTCATTTTCTCCCAAGTATTCCACCTCTAAAACTTCTTGCGATGTCCCATAAAAATCAATAATATTTTCCCCATGATCACCTTGCACTACAATTCACGACTTGGGGTGTCAAACCTATATCCATTCACCGTACATCCACTATATCTATTCATGGAATCTAAATGTCCACTGGACAATATACGAATTTCAGATGCAAATGATTGTGGACAAGAATTCACCTGAATGGGAAGAACATATAATTGGTTAACCAAGTTTAAAATGTTATATATAAATTTGTAAAAACAAATCTCAAACATAGGTTTTACACATTGTTGAAGCCATGAAGCAAATAGTTTGTCATGAAGTTCATTTACATTGTTAAAGTTTTCTTCCTCGAGTTGAACTTTGTGCGCACAATAGAAGTTAAACAAGATATATGGTGTGATTTTACTAAAAACCAAAATATATAAATAGTAATTACATGATAAAAAGGTATTTACTTTATTAGCTCTTCCATTTCATGGCAATTGTTCAAAATGTATGTGTGAATCTTCTCCAATTCGATGTCAATTATTTCACATATTTGAAGACTACCCAATGGATGCCTTCTACCTAAAAATACATAAATATCACTACTATTGTGCATGATTTAATTATTGTGCTCAGCCTTATTGAAAACAATATCAATATTGTTCAAATACATGGAACAAAAAGTTAGACATTCATTGTCTATGTATCTTTCAGCAATACATTCTTCTGGACGAGCTCTGTTTTGAATATATCCTTTTAAACTACGCATTTTTCTGAACAAATGATAATGAATTAATATAATAAAAATGAATAATAACTTTAGACATTTTAAGAAATATAATTACTTCTCAAATGGGAACATCCATCGATATTGAGGGGGACCTGCTATCTTCGTTTCATATGGAAAATGAATCAAAATATGAGTCATGATGTCTAAGAATGATGGAGGAAATAGATGCTCCAACTTACACAAGATGACAACAAGTTTTGCCTCTTGTTTCTCAAGAACATCTAAGTACATGTTTTGAGTGCATAATATCTAGAAAAACACACTTAGTTCATACAATACAAGTCAAACTTCCTTCATCAAGCAACCCCTAATTGATAAGGGCCACAATTTTTGGATGATGACATAAAAATCATTACTTTTCATGCAAGACAACCGAGAATCTTCCCGTTTTATGCATCTAGATATATTCGAGGGAAATACATCCAGGAACTTGAATGACTTCAAGAAGTTTAATACTTTTTGTTTCTCATCCTTCGTCAAGTGGTAGCAAGCCATAGGCATTATGAACGAATTACCATATGGTTGCAAATGCAAATTATTCTTCAATCCTTGGGTCATCAAATCCTTAAAAGATTTCCATGTATCCTTAGTCTTGCTTTTAATGTTGAATAGTGTGGCTGTCAAACTTACCGTGAAATTCTTAACAACATGCATAATATCTATGTTATGCCTCATATTTAGAAAAACACAATATTGGAAGCATAAATAACACACTTTTTTTTTCCATCCTTGTTTGCCATCAACATTCTTACGCTTTCTTTTATTAACAAAGAAATATGGCTCATTAATATTAGAATCAACATCCAATGATATTTCATGGTTAGACTTCGGTGCGATTGGCTCCCACATATCAACTTTGTGATAACCGGGTTCTGGTTATACATCTGAGTTAATTAGTATGTGATTAATTGTTCATATGGGTATATATATGCATGAGAGTGATTATGTGATTATGTGATTAGTTTTATGCATGCATCAAATTGAGTATGTGCATATTTTATATACATGCATGGTTTTTAATGGTCATGGATGTATATGTAAATGAGTTATATGTGCATGTGTGCATGGGGTTGTGAGGGAAAAAGATTATTTTATAATTTTCCCCCAAACCATCTTTTTTTGAAGGCAGGTATATAAGGGGTAAAAACTTGAAGAGAAAAGTTTTCTGGCAATTTTTAGAAGGTGTGAAAGAGAGTGAAAAGTTGTGTGTGGATTCTTGCCAAAATTAGAAGCTGGGAACTTGGGATCATTTGGGTAGTTGAATTCTTGTTGCTGTTTTCATTTTCAAATTTCATTGCTTGCATAAAGGTGAGTTTTACTACAAACCAGTCTTTGAATTTGCTTATGAATACTGGTGTTATGTTTTGAACTATTGCTGTATGAATTTAGTATATATATTCTTATGAAAATGCATGGTCCGATAAAAGACTATAATCGGGTATAATACTAATGTACACCTCTCCTTAATATGCTACCTTTATCCTATGGTACACATACAGTTTCATATCAGAAACTTTAATTTCAAGAATTCTCTCAAGTTCTTAACTTCTCTTTTCAATCCCATCTCGGTATATCTTTCAAAAACAGATTTCTCATCACATTAGTTTTGAAAGACACAATAGTATCTTTCCTCAATTTAACTCAATATTTGAAATATACAGGTTAATCTTCTCATCATAAAACAGTTTTGAAGCTGTTAAACAATATTTTGGAAAACAACTGCATTTCATCGGACAAGGCATGGGCGATAACTGCCCCTCATCGGCCAACACTATGCCCAATAACCTCTTCTCATCAGACAACACATTCAATCTGGTCAACACTTATAATATCAATATTGAAACTGGGCAATGTTTTGTCCGATAAGCATCCTCACCGGACAAGGCATTGATCGATAAACCTTCCCTCATGTAAATAAAATCTACTGCAATTACCAAGATAATTTAAACCTGAATTTTAACAATAGAATGACATCTCGATTATCTCGCCAATTTATCTATCGTGGTTACACCACCATTTCATTTATCACGATTACACCATCATTTCAACTATCATGGTTACACCGTCATTTAATCTATCGCAGTTACACCGCCATTTCAACTATCGCAATTACACCGCCATTTAATCTATCGCGGTTACACCGCCATTTCAACTATCACCACATTATGAGTGATGAGGTTTAATTCGAACAATACTTTATTAGTGAGAGGTCTCATCGGACAACACTTGGTCCTATCCAGACAATACTTTGATCAGTGAATAGTTCTATCTGGACAACACTTTTATTGGTGAGGGATTATCGGACAACACATGATCGATGATGGGTTATCGGACAACACATGATCGGTGAGGGGTTATCGGACAACACATAATCGGTAAGGGGTTCTTACCGGACAATGCTTTGATCGGTGAAGAGTCTTATCCGGAAAATGCTTTGATCGGTGGAGAGTCCTATCCCAACAAAGCTTTGATCGTTGAAGAGTCCTATCCGGACAATTCTTTGATCAATAAGGGGTTTATCGAACAACACATGATCAATGAAGGGTCCTACCTGGACAACATTTTGATCGGTGAAGGATTTATCGGACAACATATGATCAGTGAAGGGTCCTTACCCGTTAATACTTTGAGCATGAGGGGTTTTACCGGACAACACATAACCAATGAGGGGCTCTACGGTTAATACTTTGAGCTGGGAAGGGACCTCGTCGGACAATGCTTTATCCGATGAGGGATCTTATCGGATAATGCGTTGTTTGATGAGGGTTCTCCTCGGGTGATTCATTATACGGTGAATAGAAACAACAATTATAATGTAGTGAAAACCAATCCATACACCATAGATTAGGATTTTATCAACATATACTGAAGATTGTAATAATCAGAAACACTCAAATCAGTAAAAGAACTCACTTTTGCCTTAAAAACTCAGCTTTGATATCTGCTTCTGCATCTGTGTTCTTCCAAATCTTACCAAGATAGATGTAAGGAAACGAATTCATAAAACTTTTCCCTATCCATACATACTTACTATAAATAGTAAGTAGTAAAAAGGAGGAGAAGGGGGCGGTGCATGAGCAGGAACCTCCCCCCATGCATCATACCATTTAAATAATAAAATATTTATTCATAAGTCTATGAAGAAATATAATTTGACTTCTCTAAAACCCTTAAATGACATAATTTAACCCCGAACTTTCCATTACCATACTACTTTAAAACCCAATCAACTATATTTGAAAACCGAATATTACACTAATGTTCAAAGTGAGAGGACGATACAAACGTTGGAAGACATGTTGAGAGGTTGTGATAGACTTTGGAGGTAGTTGGGATAATCACACCCCACTAGTGGGCTTTGCTTATAACAACAACTATCATACAAGTGTCAAGGTGGTGCCTTTTGAAGCCTTGTATGGCCGTAAGTACAGGACACCGTTATGTTGGGCTGACATCGGTGAAAGACAATTTTCCGGAGGAGAATTGGTTCAACAAATGACAGACAAGATATTACAAATTCGTGAAAGGCAAAAGGTCGCACAAGATAGGCAAAAGAGCTACATAGATAAAAGACGTCGAGCGCTAGAGTTTCTAGTGGGTAATAAGGTCTTACCAAAAATATCTCCTTGGAAAGGAGTCTTGAGATTTGGTAGCAGAGGTAAATTAAGTCCGAGATTTAGCGGACCACTTGACATAATTGCAAGAGTTGGAAGGGTAACATATCGACTAAAACTACCGGCGGAATTGAGAGTGATTCATGACACATTTCATGTGTCAAATCTACATAAATGTTTAGTTGACGAGCCGGTAGTTGCGGGTTTAGGAGAGGTGGAGCTTAATGAGCAGCTAACCTACATAGAAGAGCCAATCCAGGTGTTGGACAGAAAAACAAAGAGATTGAGGAACAAGAGTATAACATCAGTACTCGTAAAATGGAAATTTCATAAAGGACCAATAATGACATGGGAACCAGAGGAAGAGATAAGGTTGAAATATCCTCAACTTTTTGATCAATCGTAATTTCGAGGACAAAATTCTTTGAGAGGGGAGAGTTGTAACACAAAAAAAAGATTTGATTAAGTTGTGGGTGAAATTAAAATAAATGATATTCCATTTCCTTGTTTACTAAAATTTATATTCCAAAATTTTAAAATTCTTAATCACTTTCATTCACAATATATATATATATATATATATATATAATAAATGAAACTTTAATTATATATATTTTTTGAATGAAAGCGATTAAAATTTTGGAATATAAATTTTAGTATTCAAGGAAATGAAATAATTCAATTAAGGAAAGTATTCATCTTGGTGAGGACCAAGGATGTGAAAGAAAATATGGAAAGGGGTCAATTTTATCATTTTGAAAAATATAATAAAATATGTAATGGAGGTGGATATGTGATAGAAGTTAAAAACATGAATACTAAAGGGGCTTGTTATGCCAATTGGAGAAAGTGAAATTTTGGAAATTATTAGAATATGGACTTTCCTCCATTGACACATCTTAGCCTCCAAGAATAGAATTGAGGCCCTTAAATACCGAATTCTGTCACACTTCTTTTAGTGTAAGCGACCCCATTCATAGAGACAAAAACCCTCTATCGATAAAGAAGCAGGGTGGCGTTTTAAGAGTTCATCAACGAAATTGAGGTAGTTCTCTCCACTTTTTCATAAATTAGTTTATCATGTATGTTAGAATAAACATAAAATATGTCTAGTAAAATTTTGGACGCAAACAGATGGCCGGAAGACTACTGATTTGGCCAAATAAAGGCAAAACACGAAAAGTCAAACATAGAGTTTGTTAAAATCAAAATTGCAAATCTTTACTAGACCAATTGAGATGATTCTTGTTTTAAAAGATAAGAAATATTTTAATGGTGTTATTTTACAGAAAGAATCGTCGAAAACAGCTCTGAATCGACTCTAATCGAATAAAAGAAACGTTTGACCATTGACCAATGTCGTCTGGGCTGTGGTATCAACTTTAAGTTGTTGGGGCGAGAATTGTGTTTGGGTTGATACCAAAAAGGCAATGAAATGGAAGTCAAATATTAATTCTTTTAATTTTTGGATCAAATTGTTTATACTAGATTTTTCTTTGATGTTGGGCTTTTAAGTCTTATATATATATATATATATATATATATATGAGAATAATCAAATACAAACCACTCAATTTGTATAAACCGTGTAAACCTTATTCAACTAATCATAATTTTTTATTTTGTTCATTTTTTTTAATTATAAGAGGTTGATTACTCATTTTTATTGTGGAGAGTGTTAATCATAGATTTATCATCTTCATTATTTTAATTTTAGAGAAATACATGAAACAGTTTCATTAAGTATTATATGAAACAATTTCATAACCATATATGAAACTACTTCATCAAAAAAAGTATTATATGAAACAATTTCATGAAAAAATTTCATCAACATACAACAGCGGCAATTGGTTGTTTTTTACTTAAGCTCATGGAGTTAATATCCGTCACAAAAAGCTCTAATCTGTTGCAATGATCACACTCTTATTGAATATTGACCAAAGTAGCCGCAGCAAGTACTACTCACCTTAGATTTCATTTCATGTTCAACTGAAAATAGAATGAAGTCACTTCCATTTTTCAAATCATAATTTTTACTTTTGGTTGTAAATAAGAAAATTTGGGGAAAAAAATATTAGTTTTATATGAAAATCAACAATTTTCAACCAAACATTAGTAGTTAAGCAACTTTATCTAGGTTGTTCAAAAAAATCCAACATTTCATCATTTTGATATTACAAACCCGAAAATGCCAGATTATAGTTTGTCATGAATTTAACCCTTTTTCCCGACAGAAAAGTGTGTCGGTAAACTTCGTTGCTAGAGAAAATCCATAAAAACAAGCATAGTTGAAAGTTGAAACAATGGCCGGCTGTAAATTCTTAGATTACAATGTTATTTGGATCATTCAATCGAAATACCTCACAAATCTATTCAAATCTTATAAGTTCCTTATAAATGCAAACCTCAAGAACTCAAATCACATATCTCAGTATCAACATCTTTCTTGTCTTAGAAAAATCAAAAACTTTTAACTTAAAACCATGGCCAAATACATTTCCATGTTTGTGAAAATGGCCGCAATACTCTCACTTTTTCTAACATTTTGTATTGACAGAAAGCAGATCGACATTAGTTGGTAAGTGATTCCAATTTCTAGCTATTTCTATTGACAGGTTTGGTTTATGTCAAATTAAATAAAACGGCAACTTATTTTGTCTTTGTTACATTGAAATGATCTTTCATTGTTTTGTTTGATGGAATCATGAACATACAGATGGTTTACAGAAGGCAAAACCAGTCATTGTATGTAACCAAGTTATCGGTGTGGAAGTTGGGGACGACTGCACGACCATTAGCCAGTCGTTTAAGATGAGTTTGGGATTTTTTTTGGCGATTAACCCCAACATCAATTGTGAAACAATCTTCGTGGGTCAATGGGTGTGCGTTGATGGAAGTGCGACTAACTGATCCAGCTCAAAAAACCCGTTGTCGACGTTCAGAAGTATTTGAGTGAATAAAGAGCTAGAATGACTTTTACTTGCTGTTGTTTAACGTTGCAATTTCATTTGTATTATATGTATTTCAAAACATGAGACATTTGAATGGTTTGATACGATTCATGTCTGGACACTTTATCATAATGATTTCCCACTTTAAAATGTTTGCATATATCGACTTTATATTTATAATCCATCTCTTGCTCTCGTTGTGTCGTTGATTCCTACTGTTTGTCACTAAATCGGTTGGCTAGTCTACACAAGGATTTTTATTAGATGGATGATAATAAGTTTTTATCTTATTTATAAGATATAAATTTTCATGCATTTTCACAACAACGATAATTAATTTGCAAGGAAAACGCAAAAGACGGAGTGTCAAAAAGTGGATGCTTTTTATCCAACAAATTCAGAGAGATTCTTTTGTTGTGTCACCTAAAACTACCAAGAATCCATGGGAGAGTAAAATGCGCTAAATAATGGCCGGCTGTAATTAACTTGGGTGATATATCCGGATTTTTAGCTATAAATGTCAAGATCAAGAACTCAATAACATATCATCGATCCATCTTATCCCAAAAGAAACCAAAAACTTGAAACGATGGCGAAGAACCCTTCCATGTTTGTGAAAACGGGCGTGATGCTATACCTTTTTCTAATGCTTATTGTACTCGTAGAAAGCAGATCGATCCTAGGTGGTAAGTTTCAAATTCCCAACTATTTAAAGGGGATTTCTTTTGTGGTTTGGTAATCTTTCTCAATTTTGATTTGATTGATGGGCGAACGATGATCAAAATGCAGATGGTTTCCAGAAGGCAAATCCAGTCGTTGCATGTAAAAAAGTGATCGGTGTGCAAGTTGGCGATGATTGCAGTACCATTAGCCAGGCGCATAAGCTGAGTATGGAATCGTTTTTGGTGATTAACCCCAATATCAAGTGTGAATCGACGTTTGTGGGTCAATGGGTGTGTGTTGATGGAACTGCGACTATTTGATCGTGCTCCAAAGACCAGTCGACGGCCGTTAAGAATTGTATTCTTCGAATGAATTAATTAAGAGTTAGGAAGACTTCAATTGATAGCCTTGCAATTTTATATTCACAATTTGAATTTCTGTATTCGAGACAATTGAATCGTTTGATTGATAACTGATGTCTTTTTTACGATTGATGATTTTCTATCTATGTGTCGACTTTATGGACTCCTCTTGCACTCTTTATGTCGATACGTATTCTATCTATGCTACATCGCTA
Source organism: Cynara cardunculus var. scolymus (assembly GCF_001531365.2). Lineage (NCBI taxonomy): Eukaryota > Viridiplantae > Streptophyta > Magnoliopsida > Asterales > Asteraceae > Cynara > Cynara cardunculus. Next base: position 17,414,925 of record NC_037539.1, on the reverse strand, counting down.
AATCCGTTTGCCAATCTTTTCGTCACCCGTAGCAATTTATAAGTTGAGATCAAAAGATCTTTCGGTACGATTCTCTCTCCACCATGCTTCATAGTCATACACATGGATATCATCCAATTGCTTATTAGGGATCATATACGTCTCTATATTGACCCAAAAACTTATCATTTGTTTATATCATATATGAAAAAGGTGGTTTGCATAAAACCTGTAGACACCATGCCCAGATTTATTTATTGTTCTACCCTCTCTTCCATGTCGTATCTTCAAATGATATATATTGGGGAGGAATAAAATGCAAACCAAGCCATTTATTCTCGACTGTGAACCGGGGGACAAACGAGAACGCAACACATGTCCTTAACGTCCATATTTAGTATGAACAACGAAAGGCATTCAACATGAATAACGAATGTGAAGTTCATGAACTATTCATTATGAATAATACCACACTAATGATCAATAACACTATATTCATGATAAATAACATACAATGACAATCCATGATAAATTGATTCATTATTCATGATGAATAATAAACATTTATCATTATTCATGATGAATAACACATGGACGCATGAATAACACATGGACGCACGAGACACATGGACGCACGATCTTTTGTCCCCGGTTCACAATTGAAACTCGGTTTTCATTTGAATCGCCCCAATATATATAGTAGAAGGGTACTCGCACAATGCAGTAAGATATATCTCGATTTTATTGTTTCTTTTTATTCTTTGTCTATTGATATAATACGGTTTTATATGGTTTTGAGAAAGTGATAACGTTTTTATTTTTTTGAATAAATACAAACTTGAAGATATTGTAATTAAAACTTTGAAAAAATATATCGAGATTTGTATAAAGTTAACTATTTAAAAGTTCTCGTTTTTTGTGTAATTTCTTTGATTCAATTTTTTTTATTTAATTTAGGTCTAATAATGAACCAATTTATTTTTGATTTAATAATATAATCTTTTATAAAGATAATAATTAAGTATTCTATTAGAACTCCACGATTATCCTAATTGTATTATAGATTTTTTATATTTAAAATGTGATGTTTATTTTATATATGATTATGTTTATTTGCAGTTAGTTACACGAATTCAAAAATGAAGATTTAATAAGTTGTAGTTATACACAAGTTACATGTAATCAAGAATTTTAAATAATATGGATCAATAAACAGTACTTTATACATAAAAAATTGTTTTTAAGAGTTTTTGTCAAATATTTTATAATATTATATATATATGCAAGGGTTCAAACGAGAACCTCTGTGATTTACGAGAAAGTGAGACGGTCTATTAACCAAGCATTGTGTTTTAATTCACAATTTAAGAGAATTTAAGGGAATTTTTTTTATATTTAAATTGATATTAAAAAGATTTCAAAATTGTTAAAGACATGGGAGGGTAAAATTATAAATTGAAATGCTAAAATTCAAATAGCACAATCGTGATCACTCCGATCATCGGGGAAAGATAATCATTGTTGACAGTGGTTATCACACTAGCGATAGTAGGGTCGGGAAACCAAAAACAAAGAATACAGAGGAAGCGAACAATTTAAGACGACACAAAGTAGAGGTGGACTATGGAGGCGGCGAGGAAAAAAAAGCAGAGGTAAGTGATCAATAACACATATCTATCATAGATTCAACATATATGGAACACCAATCACATAATTATCACACTTCAATTAGGGCTCGATGCTTGTCTACTATCGATTAGGGTTCGACGATTGAATATGTATCACATGATTATCACAATTAGCACATCGATTAGGGATCAACAATTGAATGTGTATCACATGATTTGCACAATTAAATCGATTAGGGCTCAATGGTTGGTACCACCTAATTATCACACTTCGATAAGGGATTGCTATCACAAGAATCACAGTCAGATTACCATATTGATTGGTTGTCACATTGTGATAACAATTACTGGTTATGTATAACAGTAAGATGAACTTATGTGTATCACAAGATTATCACAGTTAACACATCTACTAGGGGTAGATGATTGTATGTGTATCACATTGGTATCACAGTTAAGACACTTCGAATTGGGCTCGATGATTGACTATCACACCTTTATTATCACACCAATGTCATCACAAATGTCACAGTTGGATTATTACTTGCCTTGCTTACCACAAATTGTTTGCTTATAACTCTCATAGATCACAATATGATCGAATATGAAACTATAGTAAACGATCGAGACATGAGACGTGTGGAAATCATGAGATGATTACAATTAATTAAAATAACATAAAATTTATAATAAAAAAATAAGTAATTATATTACCACCCTTATTAATTTATTTTTATTTCATATAATTTTAAATTATTGGTTAACAAATTTGGAGACTCACAATTGTTCTCGCGTTATCTTAAATCACAAGGGTTCTCGTTTGAACTCTTGCATATACACACACACACACTCATACACACACACACACAGATATATATATATATATATATATATATGAGAAGATCTTTTGTTAACCACAAAAAATCGTGTTAACAAAGATGACGTCTCTGTTTTTTACATAACTATTGTATCGGCGATCTTTAGTGTCGCCTGCGGTTTTCACCCTCGACATGAGTTTTCCGTTTCATCAAATTCTTGTGTTTCATTTACACTCTCATAATTGTTTATCGAAGAATACAATTTTTAGTTGTTAAAGCTCCACAATGACCTTAAGTTAATTTTATGAAGTCATTTTTGGCATAAATAGTTTGGCACCTACCGTGGGGCCCCAACTAAAGAAATCTTCAAAAAACATCTGTCTTTCTAATGATCTTCGTCAAGTTTTATCACTTTTAGGAACATGGCCAGTAGCAAAGAGAATCATGATGTTCTAGCTCAAATGAGAGCAGAAATTGGATGAACAAAGTCGCAAGGCTCAACAATAAATCTTTAATTTGAGGAATCCTGGATCGATAGTGTGATAACCGGGTTTCAGACAACATCGGTTGAGATAACTTTTATGTGATTATTTTGTGAAATACGTGATGGCATGCATGTTATTTAAATAAATGCATGGATTGTGTGCATATGTGTGAAAAGGTGATATTGTGCATACATGAGTTAGTGTTAAAATATGTGTGTGCGCGTAGAGCAAAATGTATACATAGGCAAAATATTTTTATATTATGAAGGTATGTACCGTCATGGTTAAGAAATGGGTTTTAATATATAATAAAACCCACGGTCTTTAAAGAGTTTTATATTAATAAAACTCACCTCCTTGTTAAAGATATATATATATATATATATATATGTAATATTTTGGTTGTTATTTCAAGTTTATATATATATATATATATATGTGTGTACGGGTATGTATGTATGTGTGTAATATATATAAGTGTTAATTTAAAATTTTGTTTTAAATAAAAGGGGGGAGGTCGGCTGGTTGAGCCGCCCACCACCTCTCCTCTTTTTTTTGTTAGGTATATATATAGATTTTGAGAAGGAAAGGTACACACACATACTATATTTGGAAGACTTTTTCTCTGAAGAATCAGAAGGGTTGCCAAGAAAAGGATTCAAAAGCTTTGTTATTTGATTTCTAAAAGGTGAGTGTATTAGAGCTTTGAATATGAATTGTTTACATACAATTTGATAAGCATTTGGAACTGAATATTATGAATTCGGCTTCATATTATGTGTGTTCTTGTTTAAACCGTTCAAGTGGTGTCCGGATTGATATCCGGATAAATAAACCGCTCATGCCTTGTCCGGAGTCTTTCCTAAACCGGCCAAGAGGTGACCGAATATCATCTAAACCGRCCAAGAGGTGACCGGATATCATTTAAACCGGTCAAGATTATAAGTGAAGTATTGTCCGGAGTTGTAAACCGGACAAATATGTTAACTAAATTTCAAGTGTTAAGGTTGACCGGACATATTATCCGGACAAGATTGACCGGACTTCAAGTCCGGATAAAGAGAAAGAGAGTTTTTGAAATGTTTTTGAGATGAAATGGCTGTGTAACCGCGAGAGAGAGATGAAATGGCGGTATAACCGCGAGAGAGATGAAATGACGGTGTAACCGCGAAAGAGATGAAATGGCGGTGTAACCGCGAGAGTGAGATGAAATGGCGGTGTAACCGCGAGAGAGAGATGTAATGACGGTGTAACCGCGAGAGAGATGAAATGGCGGTGTAACCGCAAGAGAGATGTATTGGCGGTGTAACCGCGAGAAACATAAATATATTTATGTTTCAGAACATATTTGATTCTAAATTGATTGTTTGGAATGTATATTATTTGTATGAGACTTATACACTCACTAGACCTTTTGGTCTAACACTCAGTTATTGGACTAACCTGTTTTGCAGGTCAGCGTACTTTGCAAGATAAAGGCAAAGGAAAACTTTAGATGATGATATTAGTTTGATTTTACATGTATTAAAGATGTATTTTGTTAGTCCATGTTTTGTAATAATACTATTTTTAGTATTATGAGTATGATGATGTGTATTATATGTATATGGGATTATGAGGGTTGTTACAGTTGGTATCAGAGCCTTAGTTTAAGGGATCTGGGTATTTGCAAAATACTTAGACTTAAACTAGAGGTGTGGAAAGTTATGATAATAGGTTTCACTGGGTCTATGAACATGGGAATATGTTATAGTTAAACCTATTATGAGAAAGATAGATTATATATGACTGATATAATCTGAGTTCTGAGTAGACATGAGGATAAATGTATTATTATGTTGTGATTATGAGAATAATCATGTGTGTTTAAATGTGACAGAAAAGGTTACATACTGAGAAATGGCAGATAATCCCAATCAATCGGAAAGGACCCCTACTGGTTATGGAAGAGGTCGAGGAAGAAGAAATGTAATGCACGAAGAGGATCCATAAAATGTAATAGAAACACGAAGTCGTAGCAGGGGACAAGGAAGTGGTAGAGGTATCAGACAAGAAACTCGTGAGGAACAGGAATTGTCGGCCCAAGAAAGTTCAATGTCTGGCTGTGGTCGAGGAAGAGCAAGGGGTGGACATAATGTTTCTGACCCCGAGTATATTACTCAAGATATGTTGGCAGCAGAGCTGGGAAAATTTCAGGAAAGTTCGGTAAATTTGTTAAGGTGTACAAATCAAACTAATCCAAATGTGGTAAGAAATTCTGATCAAGAGGAAGCCGGAGCTAGTACACCAGTAACTGGTACATCTGTACCCCTCACTTCGTCCTCAGTGCAAAAGGGAGGATATATCAAGATGTTTCTTGCTTGTAAACCTCCTAAGTTTTCTGGTGAGCGTGATCCTGTTAAAGCTTGTGTTGGCTTAAGGAGATAGAGCTAAGTCTGCAAATCAGTAAAAGTGCAGAAGAAGACAAAGTTATGTTTGCTGTATCTCGTTTGAGATCAAGTGCTTTGTACTGGTGGGAAGTCCTGTCCAGTTCAGATCCAAACATTCTGAAGATCATGTTGTGGGAAGAATTTGTGGTTAAGTTTAAAATGCAGTATTGTCCTGAAGCTGCAGTAAGAAAGTTGGAAGATGATTTCCTTCGTCTTGAACAAGGAAACATGTCAGTCTGCCAGTATACAGAAGTTTTCATGGAACAATCTAGGTTTGCTGAAGCCTATATTATATCTGAAAACAGTAAGGTAAGAAAGTATATCTGGGGATTGGAGGCAAATCTTCGAAAGTATGTGATATCCAGGAATCTGACAACATTTCAAGCGGCAATTGATGCTGCTAAAATATTGGAACAAGATATTAACCGGCAACCGCAAGAAAGGGTTGGAGAGAAAAGAAAAGGGGAAACTACAGTAACTGATTTCCGTAGACYGARGKTTATGRAAAATGTGAATCGACCAGTCTCAAGGTTTAATGATAAGGCGTGTACTCGATGTCATAAGATACATCAGGGAAATTGCAATACAGAATCTCGAGTATGCTTTAAATGTCAAGAACCTAGACATATAGCTCGAGACTGTCGGATGACACGGAGATGTTTTACTTGTAATTCATCTTAACATATAAGTGCTGATTGTCCACAAGCAAAGAGTCGAAGGTTTGGTTTTGCTGGAGGTCGGGGATCTGGATATTCTGGGGGTCGAGGATCTGGGTATGTGCCAACAGGTCGTGGGCAAATGAATAATCATGTTAGTCCAAGTGGACGGGGAGGGACAAGACAGACAAAGTCTAATGTAAAAGGGAGAGCCTTTCAGATAACGAGAGGCGAAGCGGAAGAGCACCTGAAGTGGTGACAGGTACATTCCTTGTTAATTCAGTATGTGCCAAAGTTTTATTTGATTCGGGTGCA